>NC_143026.1:45015000-45330000 GCF_057628025.1 Oncorhynchus mykiss | reverse complement strand
CTGGTCCTCCACGGCTGATGGTGTGGGTTCCTTCCCTTCTGAAATGGTAGAAGAAGGACGCTCCACTGTCTCTACTGCAGACCGAATAGGTTTCTCGCGTTCTGTAACAATGGGGGAATTCTTCGCCGTCTCCACTGCCGACTCCATGGGTCTCCTGAGAGGGAAAGAGAGAGATAGGCTTTGGGAGTGTGCCCTTCGGCAAAATAATGTGGCCCACAACTTGATTAAATACTGATAAACCCCTATGAAAATGAAAACATCAAGTAGCCTAGCTAGCTAATCACAGGTTCTATTTTTTTGTGATAATACGTTTCACTGCGTTCACTGTTCAGACAGAAATATTAACTAGCCATCAGACTGTTAAATAGTCACCACTAGCCAGCCTCAGCCCAGTACACTGGTCACTTTAATAATGTTTACATACTGTTTTACCTACTTCATGTGTATATACTGAATGCTAGTAACAGCTCATGTTATATAACTGCTGTTGTACACCTTTTCAATTAATTTACGTTACTGTCCATAATGTCTATACACACCATGATATGCATCTATATTTATATCCCAAACTATGACATGCATTGCTCGTTCTAATATTTCTGAACTTCTTCCTTTGGGGGATTTGCGTGTATTGTATTGTAGGTATTACTGCACTGTTGGAGCTGGGAACATAAGTATTTCGCTACACCCGCGACAACATCTGCAAAATATGTGTACGCGCAACAACATCTGCAAAATATGTGTACGCGATACAATACAATTTGATTTGGTTTAGCTAGCTAGTTTACGTTAACAGCAATCCAGTTAACTATCATTGGCAATGGATCTAGTTAGATGACTAAAGATAAACCATGATGAAATACATATACATATATATATATCAATTGTTTGTTTTGTGTTTCTGTTCACTTTGCAACATGGATTTGTCAATGCCAAGAGCCCTCGACACGGAGGGGTGTCAAGCTTTGCTAACGAAGTAAGCTAGTTATTATGCTAGAATTAAGTGTATGTATCAAACGTTTAATTTACCTTGTTCGGTAGAAACGTTGTCTGACGGTGAACGGCTCAACGTTTAGAGATTACTATATCAACAAAACGTCAATTGAATTCTATAATTTAGATAAAATACCTTAGTACACAAAGCTCCGGTGAGCTAGCTGCTAGCCGCAAGATAGCAAAAACAAAGGCGCTTGTGAATGACGTCTTACACAATCTCGCCCAAAAGGAGCACACACATTGATGACACCCAAAACATATCATTTGAATGAATATGAGTAATAACGCAAGCGTCGGCTCCAGCTATTGCTGCTTTCAAGACAACTGAGTATTCGTGAAAGGAATGAGGTCAAATCATGACGTCAGTGATATTTTAGTCGGAACTAAAAAACTCTGAAATGTCCGACTTGCTAACTGGTTGTAGTTATACACGTGCCGCGTTCAACAAACCAACAAGTCGGTTATTTCCGAGTTTCCTATGTCCGACTAGCATCGGATGGCCGTTCAAAACGATTTTCCCTAGCTGGAGTTTTTTTTTTCACGAGGTCCAAGCTGTCACCCACTAAAGTCGGAAGTCAGGGAATTCTGAGTTCCCAGTTATTTTGAACGCGGCATTTTTTCCAACGCTCTTCACAGCCTTGCGCAAAAAAAACACATTTTACAAGATATAGCTAAGTAGTAACATTAAAATGCAACTAAGTAGTGCATGCATACAGTAGTTACAGTGTAAAGATCAAATCCCAAATATACTCTTGTATCGATCCAATATGTCTTTAAGCTTACTCGAATGCATGTCCAACGACCTTCATTCCATATATGACAGATACATTCCACAAACGTTTTAACGTTAGCTAGTAGTAGCCATCATGCTAAGCTAGTTAGCTTTCGTGTCAGCGTGTCACATGCATGATTGATATTGATATGATCGATATGCAGTCAACTATCTAATACCCCTGGGCTTATAAAGGCTGGTAAAATGCTACAGTTAAATCTTTAGTCCTTGCTACATAATCTTTTGGACTAATACATTAATGATATACTGTAACATACCCATTGATTCTTGAAGAATACCATTTATAAATGACTCATGACCTTAGTTCAACTGTCATAACCCATCAGAACCCAAAATATAGGCCTAAGTTTTACTCCAATGTTTGTTAACAAGGTAAACAAGCACTATAGCCTCTGAAGATGCTTAAAACTATATATTTAATATCATGGGTGATCAGTCCTTGCATCCATAGCTCTGTCAATGAATTTAGCTTTTTAGTGAAACATGGTCGGAGGATACGCTTTGTAATTGTTTCAATTAAGAATTGTAGCTTTTTAACAACATAGGCCAGCAATATTCGGTGATGTCGTACAATGTGGGCATGCCAGCTGAACTCTTGCAGTTTATGAAGAAATATCAAAGAGATACAGTATCCCACTGAACACCTGTGCTACAGTTTTTCTGCTTCACTTCACGTGTAAAGACAGCCATCATCCCTCCTCTATCGCTTCCAGTGGACTCAGACACACTACCAATTGTTAAATATACCCTAGAGGTAACACAAAAGAGTCATGCTTTTCATCTTCCTATAGTCTTACCACCAGGCACCAGTCGTGTCTTTCAGTGAGCCTGCCTGCTGCTGGCTTTACAAGGGAGTGATAAAATCAACCTGGGTTTATTTAGAGAATAAAGCACTTGTATGGTCTCTGCCTTCTGTCCCAGATATTATTGATACAGTAAAGCGCTGCTGACTGTAACAACACAGAGGTTGTAGGGGAGACTGTGGGCTGTTCTGGATTTTTTGTTAGTTCTTTTCACCTTTATTTAACTAGGCAAGTCAGTTAAGAACAAATACGTATTTACAATGACTGCCTACCCCGGCCAATCCCGGATGATGCTGGGCCAATTGTGCACCGCCCTATGGGACTTCCAATCACGGCCGGTTGTAATACAGCCTAGATTCTTACCAAGGCGTCTGTAGTGATACCTCTAGCACGGAGATGCAGTGCCTTAGACTGCTGCGCCACTCGGGAGTCCTAACATACAGCAGCAACATACAGGCTGTAGATAGACATAAGTATCACCCTGCCTGCCAAGATCACCCCTGCCTTCTTGTGATGTACACTCAGTGGCCAGTCTATTAGGCACACCCATCTAGTACTGGGTCAGGCCCCCTGTAGCCATGAAGGGATGCACCTGGTCAGCAACAATGTTCTGATATGCTGTGGCATTCAAACGTTGATCAATTCTATAAAGGGACCTATCGTGTGCCAGGAAAACATTCTCCACACCATTACACCACAGCCACCAGCCTGTACCGTTAACACCGGGCAGGATGGGGCCATGGACTCATGCTGCTTATGCCAAATCCTGACTCTGCCATCAGCATGACGCAACAGGAACCAGGATTTGTCAGACCAGGCAATGTTTTTCCACTCCTCAAATGTTCAGTGTTGGTAATCGCGTGCCCCCTGGAGCCACTTCTTCTTGTTTTTAGCTGATCGGAGTTGAACCCGGTGTGGTCATCTGCTGCAAAAGCCCATCTATGACAAGGACCGACGAGTTGTGCGTTCCGAGATGCCGTTCTGCACGCTCCTGTTGTACTGTGCCGTTATTTGCCTCTTTGTGGCCCACCTGTTAGCTTGCACAATTCTTGCCATTCTTCTTCGACCTCGCTCATCAGCTAGCTGTTTTTGCCCACAGGACTGCCGCTGACTGGGTGTTTTTTGTTTGTCGCACCATTCTCGGTAAAACACGTGTGCGTAAAAAGCCAAGGTGTCCAACCATTTCTGAGATACTGGAACCGGCTCGCCTGGCACCAACGATCATACCATGCTCAAAGCCGCTTAGGTCACTGGTTTTGCCCATTCTAACGTTCAATTGAACAGCAATTGAATGCCTTGATGCCTGTCTGCCTGCTTTATATAGCAAGACACGAGCGAACCATTTTCGTGTACTAATAAACTGTCCACTGAGTGTATATCAGTATCCCATCTCTCTATACACACAAAGCAAGGTGGTATTATGACTAGGAGCCAAGCCTGAAGCTTCACACTTAGATGTAGGTTGCATCCCAAAATGGCATTTTATTCCCCATATAGTGTACTACCTTTGACCAGGGCTGAGCTTTGGTCAAAAGTAGTGCACTTTGTGGGGAATAGGGTGCCATTTAATTGGCACACAACATACTGTTGAGGCGATTTACGAGGATGACGTAGACATTGTCTATCCGCCTGGTGTGATAGTATATCGTGGTGCCCCATTTCTCTTGATGGTGTGTAAAGGTGTGTGAATTCATCACACACAATAGAGGATATCATCCAGGGTATGATACATGGCTGGTTGTTCACCGGTTGATGGTTGTTAGTTGTCAAAGATGATCTTATTTGAAACTGTATTGCTCCATTATCTTTTCTACATACTTTACATCTGGGTTTAGTCATTTAAGTTTACACTGCAAACTTTTATCACCCACATTTAAAAATAAAAATAAATTGTATATATAATTTTTGCAGTGGCGTACATGATTTAGCAGCAGTGGTGTGCTGAACACTTGAGGCAGCAACATACAGTATGTAGGTAGACATAAGTATCGCCCCCTGCTGGCTATTATTACAGCTTGCCATCCATGGCACTGTAATATCACTACACTAATATGAAAGGAAAATTAGATACATAGATAGATGTTGGTATTTTATTTCAGTACTTTAGTATTTGTTATTTTGCGTGACTATGCTTGTGTGTTATCATAAGATCAGACTGTAATAATATCTGCATAAGTCTCAAGGAATGTTTTTGTTACGCTTCTCTGTATCTCTGTCATTTGTGTGTCTGTGTGTGACAGCGATGGCATTGAGTCAGCTGGGCCTACTGTGGCTGGCTTTGTGCCGATGCCTGGTCCCTTTGTTGAGGTCTTCCTGTCAGCTGGCGGTCAGCTCCAGAGTCCCATTGCTGTTCCCAAATACATGTCATCGAGACAATCGTCCCCACTGCCGCCACCTGCGTTCTCCTGTATGCCACCAAGATGAGTAAAGGTGAGCGGAGAGCCGATTGCTTCTCAACTGCTTTGTACCTATTTGATTTGGTCTAGTGTTGCCCTCAAAAAACCCTCAAAGGCTCAGGAAATATAGGGGTAGGAATCAAGACTCCATCCATCCGTCTCTATTCTGCTTGTGTACTGAAGTGGTGGTCGGAACGTTCAAGAGCTTTTTTTTTGTCTTTTTGAGAAGGTTGAAGAAAACCCCACTTCACTGTGTTTTCTCATTTTGGTTTTATTTGTAATAACTCTGATTGACTAGACTACCAGCATGCAGGTCTCCTTCCTCTCCTCCATCCTCCTTATGTTCTTCCCCCTTTGAAGTCTCTCTTGTAGTGAAGGCCGCCGCTTTTATTTTTTCCCTCAGCGAAGGCAGCGAAGGGCCAGGCGGCCAAAGTGAACATTAACTCCTCGCTGGCGGAGGATATCATCATTCTGGAGGAAGTGAGTGAGGAGATGGCCGCCGTCCTCACCGTCCTGAAAGAGGACTTCAGCCGCAACCTGAGCATCAAAACCTCTACAGGTACATAGGGGCCATAGACTAAGGTAGGGGCTCTCACTCTCGGTCACTCCCTGATTCAATGGAAAGGAGTAGCTGTTGAGTAGCTGGCCACTGCACTCAGTTCTGGGTGCTGAGATTACAGAGAGGATACTTTTCAGTTCTATTTCATTGTATGTGGATATCAGCCACCGATTGTTCAAAAAGGGATGCAGAGCCCCGCAGGCCTGAAGTTTGAGCTGTGTCCATCTTTGTAAGCATAACAAGTCCCCTGTTGGTTCTCATTTAATTATTGGTCAAAATATGAGGAAAAGTGCATCTCCATGTGTTTACTTTCTCCCTGAGGGGTGAGAGTGAACCCTGCCCTTTACCTTGACCCCTGTTGACCTTGACATCCAGGTCACAGCCTTTCCCCTCCCCTGTCCCCCCTCTCCCCTTGGGGCAGTTCAACCCTGAGAGGGCTAAAGGGGAGGGCCTGAAGGGGAGGAAGCTCATCCCCACCCCCCTCATCCCTCCCTATCTTCCTTACCTTCTCCCTCCATTCCCCCCTCCTTACCCTCTCCCCTTCCTCTCACCTCTCCCTCTGCCACCCTGTGCCCATCTGTCCAGATGCACAGTAATCCATGGAAGCTGCAGGATTTAGAGCTGACAGGGAATCTTGACTGGAGATATGCTGGAATGGGGGAATCATGAGATCATTTTGTTCATGTGTATGCTTGATAATAGCCTCATCTGGGTCTCGTTATGTGTTGTGTTTGTTGTAAAGGGGAGAGGAAAGTCACCTTGGCTGAAGGAAGGCCTGTTGTAGAGGGCGGATTAATGTGGTGAACCGTCGTCTGGGTAGGACTGAATCGGTCATGGAATTAAAAATGACCATAATTGACTAGCCAAATGACCGGTCTCCGTAATAACCGTTAGAATAATATAAACATACAGTACCAGTCAAAAGTTTGGACATATATACTTCAGTTCAGTGTTTTTTGGTTAGTGAAATTAGCAAACATTTCTAAAAAACAGTTTTTGCTTTGTCATTATGGGGTATTGTGAGTAGATTGATGAGGGGGAAAAAAATGCAATCAATTTTAGAATATGGCTGTAACGTAACACAATGTGGAAGAGATGAAGGGGTCTGAATACTTTCACAATGCACTGTATATATGCAGTACCAGTCAAAAATTCCAGTCTTTTTCTTTATTTGTACTATTTTCTACATTGTATAATAGTAAAGACATCAAAACTATGAAATAACACATATGGAATCATGTAGTAACCAAAAGAGTGTTAAACAAATCAAAAATATATTTTAAAATTCTTCAACGTTGCCACCCTTTGCCTTGATTACAGCTCTGCACACTCTTGGCATTCTCTCAACCACCTTCATGAGGTCGTTTAAAAAAAAAACTTTATTTAACTAGGCAAGTCAGTCATTGACGGCCTACCGGGGAAAAGTGGGTTAACTGCCTTGTTCAGGGGAAGTACGACAGATTTTTACCTTGTCAGCTCAGGGATTCGATCCAGCAATCTTTCAGTTACTGGCCCACCTCTCTAACCACTAGGCTACCTGCGGCCCCGGCAGTTTCAGTTACCTGACTGCATGTTCTGCCATAGAAATATAATGAATACAATAGGCATCCCCATTCAAGTCAATGATGGCATAATGGTTGGACTGGCGGCCATTACGAGTGTACCCATAGTCCCAGTTCGGTTTGAAAGAGAACGCTGCGGTCCCGCCCACCTGTGGGGAAAACAACCCATGGTTACCTTGGGTACCTGGTTGGCTCACATCGAAAACTTGATCATTTTCAGACACAATTTTCTTGTTGTCTGCTTGTTTTAGTCAACTTCAAAACTACGCTCCAGAAAAGTACACGTGTAAAGATGAATTTTCTACTTTTCTTTTTGTTTGTCCAGGCGAAACAGTGTGTGAATAGTTGGTAGCTCACTTCTAAATTCTCAAACTACCGTAAACTTAAATGAATGGCAGTCTCAAATAAGCCGCCTGTCTCTTTTAATAGCCAGGCATCGGCACACATTGCCAGATCTAAATTCATTGTTTTACAAGTGAACTTCATCGAGTACCATCGAGCTTGTGCAAGAAATGATGGATTTGTATTGTAATGTTTATACTGGTCACAATAAACAGTCTGGTAGTCTTTACAACATTGTATTGAGCAAAAGCTGTGCGCATTAAGGTAAATAGACGCCTGGCTCAAATAGAAGCCTGTCTCTAAAAAACAACGGTTGTGTTCCGCGATTGAAGCAAAATAAGCGCCTGGGGCAATTCATTTGAGTTTTACGGTAAATGCATAGCTACTGTAATTCCAACCCCCAAAAACGTCTTAGCTTTGTTTTACGCTAGCTAACAGCTACATGTTTGTTTTTGACTTAAATTGTAATTCTATTTTGGAGGCTCCACGTGGTGTCATGTCAAATATGAATGTTATTTCCAACAACCAATGAGCAAATCCGCCGTAAATCCAGCTGCATATTGAACGTTGAGATTTCTGAAAGGTCAGTCTCTTTGACAACGACAAGGAGCGGAATGTTAGCTAAAGAGACTGGTACTCAGACTAGTTCCATTCTATTCATCGTTTGATTTAACACTTTGATTATTTCAGCAAGGGGCAACAAAGTTTCATCACATTGTTAATAGTCCCTGTTATTGCAGCAACGGACTCAACCTCACAAATGCCCGAAAGTCCCGTCTTCAGTCAGCTGTTAGTTCTCAAAAAATACAACCGCACAACCGCACACACACACACACACACACACACACACACACACACACACACACACACACACACACACACACACACACACACACACACGGGAGGTATTATAGCCTGCCACTCTGTCAGTTCCTCTGCTAGAAGAAGACTAACCTGTCTTTTCCATGGGAACGCTGGGCTACCGTCAGGTTATCCAGTCCTCGCTGGACAGCTCTGTGTATACTGGCTCAGATTAATACACTGTGAAAGGAAAGCCATTTATATAACAGATCGGGACCCCAGTCACCCAGAAATGGGTTTGCATAGGCTTCCATAGTTCAAAACGATTAGTTAATGTCATGTCATCCTCATGTTCCCAAGACGCCCTCCAGTCTAGGGCACCCACCCGCTAAACATCCCCAGTATAAAGTCACACAAGAACCAACTCAAAGTCTGCTTTCTGATAGGACTTTATCATGAGGAAGCCAGGGTCGTGTTCAGTACTAGGGAGAAAATGTTTTGAAACAGGGGGTTAGCTACTACCTGAATGTTTTCCTATGATAATACATGTTTGTATTCTGTTGCAAAATGTTTTTCTACGGTGTGCCCTACTGAACACGACCCAGTATTTATGCTGCAGTAGTTTATGTGTCGGGGGGCTAGGGTCAGTTTGTTATATCTGGAGTACTTCTCCTGTCTTATCCGGTGTCCTGTGTGAATTTAAGCAAGGTTTTGGCCTTTCTAGGGAGTTTTTTCTAGCCACCGTGCTTCTACACCTTCATTGCTTGCTGTTTGGGGTTTTAGGCTGGGTTTCTGTACAGCACTTTGAGATATCAGCTGATGTACGAAGGGCTATATAAATAAATTTGATTTGATATGTACGTTTAGTTTTTTGAGAAGCCTATATTGTTGACTACTTGTCTACCTTTCGCCATTGTGGGTCAGCTGCCTGTGCCCTGACCAGGAAGAGCCCATTTGGCTAATGGCTTCCCGGTCGATCCACATCCCTCCTCATGCCGTTTAGGAAATTCCTGTGTGCCCTCTGGAAGTGTAAGCAGATGTGCAGAGCAGGCAGCCAGGCACACGTCCATAGAGGCCCAGGTAGTCTCTCTCGTCCACCTGCCGGCTCTAGCAATTAGCCTGGGGAAGAGGCAAGGGCCCAGGTAGCACAGGCTGGCTCTTAGTTAGGCTGACACGGAGTATAAAATCAAGTTTATTTAAAGTACTGTATATTATCACACATTCCTATTACTTTCAGGTAATACGTACAGGCACTGAGTACTTGCCTTGGGTTGAAGTAAGGGCCCAGAGTCACAGACATGGCTTACAGGAAGTCTTTACTACCAGACAACACCTCAGACCAGACTAGCTCTGTCGTGGCATGCACTCACTGTTCCCCTCTCCTTGCCCCAACCCGGGCTCGAACCAGGGACCCTCTGAACATGTCAATAACTGCCTCCCACGAAGCATTGTTACCTATCGTGCCACAAAAGCCACGGCTCTTGTGGAGCAAAGGAAACAACTACTTAAAGGTCTCAGTGTGAGTGACATAACGATTGAAGTGCTACGAGCGCGCACCTCTAACTAGCTAGCGATTTCACACCGGTTGCACTCAGTTACAGTTAAGGTTTGGTCGTTGGTGTTGAATGCGTCCAAATCTGTTAAGGACCTGTCTTTGCACCCGGAAATTAAAATGAAGCAAGCAATAGCTTGTATAAACGTACTGTTACTTTCTAAAGCACAAGTATAGGTACCCAGAATGGCGGTAGTCCCTCTCCTACACAAAACAAGTGGTAGAATAATCTTGAACCCACCCACCATTGAGTTGGTGATGTAAGGCAGAGGACAGAGGGGGAGGAAACAGCGGCGTCTGAGGTAAACCAGACGAGGAAAGTTGACTCATGTCGGAGAGTAGCTCTGGTTCTGCAGTCTGCAGTGTTAGGGGGTGAGAGAGAGAGAGGATATGATGGTTAGGGGAGGGGGAAACCTTCTCAGAAACCTCCTTATGGGGGGGGGTCTCAGAAACCTCCTGCACCCCATCAAAACCAAACCAAATCAAAGTTTATTGGTCACATCACCAGATTTGCAGATGATATCGCAGGTGCAGCAAAATGCTTGAGTTTCAAGCTCCAACAGTGCCTAGCAGTCCAACAGTGCCTAGCAGTCCAACAGTGCCTAGCAGTCCAAACAATGCCTAGCAGTCCAAACAATGCCTAGCAGTCCAAACAATGCCTAGCAGTAAAAAAACATATCCTGAAAATATCAGAACAGGCAATGTCAGAGACGGAATATAAATATATATACAGTTGAAGTCGGACAGTTTACATACACCTTAGCCAAATACATTTAAACTCAGTTTTAATAGAGAGAATTATTTATTTAAGCTTTTATTTCTTTCATCACATTCCAAGTGGGTCAGAAGTTCCTATACACTCAATTAGTATTTGGTAGCATTTCCTTTAAATTGTTAAACTTGTGTTAAACATTTCAGGTAGCCTTCCACAAACTTCCCATAATAAGTTGGGTGAATTTTGGCCCATTCCTCCTGACAGAGCTGCTGTAACTGAGTCAGGTTCGTAGGACTCCTTGCTCGCACACGCTTTTTCAGTTCTGCCCACAAATCTTTGATGGGATTGATGTCAGGGCTTTGTGATGGCCACTCCAACACCTTGACTTTGTTGCCCTTAAGCCATTTTGCCACAACTTTGGAAGTATGCTTGGGGTCATTGTCCATTGTCTGATGTCTTGAGATGTTGTTTCAATGTATCCACATAATTGTTCTTCCTCATGCCATTTTGTGAAGTGCACCAGTCCTTTCAGGTTATGTCGATATGGGAATCATTTTACTGTGGATATACATACTTTTCTTCCTGTTTCCTCCAGCACCTTCACAATGTCCTTTGCTGTTGTTCTGGGTTTGATTTGCGCTTTTCGCACCAAAGTACGTTCATCTCTAGGAGCCCTAATGCGTCTCCTTCCTGATTGGTATGAAGGCTGCGTGGTCCCATGGTGTTTATACTTGCGTACTTTTGTTTGTACAGATGAACGTGGTACCTTCAGGCATTTGGAAATTGTTCCCAGGGATGAACCAGACTTGTGGAAGTGTACCATTTGTTTTTTGAGGTCTTGGCTGATTTATTTTGATTTTCCCATGATGTCAAGCAAAGAGGCACTGAGTTGGAAGGTAGGCCTTGAAATACAGCCACAGGTACACCTCCAATTGACTCAAATTATGTCAATTAGCCTATCAGAAGCTTTTAAAGACATGACATGACATTTTCTGTAATTTCCCAAACTGTTTAAAGACACAGTCAACTTAGTGTATGTGAACTTCTGACACACTGGAATTGTGATACAGTGAATTATAAGTGAAATAATCTGTCAGTAAACAATTGTTGGAAAAATTACTTTTGTCATGCACAAAGTAGATGTCCTAACCGAATTGCCAAAACTATAGTTTGTTAACAAGAAATTTGTGGAGTGGTTGAAAAACAAGTTTTAATGACTCCAACCTAAGTGTATGTAAACTTCCGACCTCAACTGTACGTATAATGTATATAAATATTTTTTATTTATTTATTTCACCTTTATTTAACCAGGTAGGCAAGTTGAGAACAAGTTCTCATTTACAATTGCGATCTGGCCAAAGATAAAGCAAAGCAGTTCGACAGATACAACGACACAGAGTTACACATGGAGTAAAACAAACATACAGTCAATAATACAGTATAAACAAGTCTATATACGATGTGAGCAAATGAGGTGAGAAGGGAGGTAAAGGCAAAAAAAGGCCATGGTGGCAAAGTAAATACAATATAGCAAGTAAAACAATGGAATGGTAGATTTGCAATGGAAGAATGTGCAAAGTAGAAATAAAAATAATGGGGTGCAAAGGAGCAAAATAAATAAATAAATTAAATAGAGTAGGGAAAGAGGTAGTTGTTTGGACTAAATTTTAGGTGGGCTATGTACAGGTGCAGTAATCTGTGAGCTGCTCTGACAGTTGGTGCTTAAAGCTAGTGAGGGAGAAAAGTGTTTCCAGTTCCAGAGATTTTTGTAGTTCGTTCCAGTCATTGGCAGCAGAGAACTGGAAGGAGAGGCGGCCAAAGAAAGAATTGGTTTTGGGGGTGACTAGAGAGATATACCTGCTGGAGCGTGTGCTACAGGTGGGAGATGCTATGGTGACCAGCGAGCTGAGATAAGGGGGACTTTACCTAGCAGGGTCTTGTAGATGACATGGAGCCAGTGGGTTTGGCGACCCCCATAGAGACTGCCAGAGGTCCGGACAGCAGACCCTCCGATTTGACACACTGAACTCTATCAGAGAAGTAGTTGGTGAACCAGGCGAGGCAATCATTTGAGAAACCAAGGCTGTCGAGTCTGCCGATGAGGATGTGGTGATTGACAGAGTCGAAAGCCTTGGCCAGATCAATGAATACGGCTGCACAGTAATGTTTCTTATCGATGGCGGTTAAGATATCGTTTAGGACCTTGAGCGTGGCTGAGGTGCACCCATGACCAGCTCTGAAACCAGATTGCATAGCAGAGAAGGTATGGTGAGATTCGAAATGGTCGGTAATCTGTTTGTTGACTTGGCTTTCGAAGACCTTAGAAAGGCATGGTAGGATAGATATAGGTCTGTAGCAGTTTGGGTCAAGAGTGTCCCCCCCTTTGAAGAGGGGGATGACCGCAGCTGCTTTCCAATCTTTGGGAATCTCAGACGACACGAGAGGTTGAACAGGCTAGTATTAGGGGTGGGAACAATTTCGGCAAATAATTTTAGAAAGAAAGGGTCCAGATTGTCTAGCCCGGCTGATTTGTAGGGGTCCAGATTTTGCAGCTCTTTCAGAACATCAGCTGAACGGATTTGGGAGAAGGAGAAATGGGGAAGGCTTGGGCGAGTTGCTGTTGGGGGTGCAGTGCTGTTGACCGGGGTAGGAGTAGCCAGGTGGAAAGCATGGCCAGCCGTAGAAAAATGCTTATTGAAATTCTTAATTATGGTGGATTTATCAGTGGTGACAGTGTTTCCTATCTCCAGTGCAGTGTGCAGCTGGGAGGAGGTGTTCTTATTCTCCATGGACTTTACAGTGTCCCAGAACTTTTTTGAGTTTGTGTTGCAGGAAGCAAATTTCTGCTTGAAAAAGCTAGCCTTGGCTTTTCTAACTGCCTGTGTATAATGGTTTCTAGCTTCCCTGAACAGCTGCATATCACGGGGGCTGTTCGATGCTAGTGCAGAACGCCATAGGATGTTTTTGTGTTGGTTAAGGGCAGTCAGGTCTGGGGAGAACCAAGGGCTATATCTGTTCCTGGTTCTAAATTTCTTGAATGGGGCATGTTTATTTAAGATGGTTAGGAAGGCATTTAAAAAAAATATCCAGGCATCCTCTACTGACGGGATGAGATCAATATCCTTCCAGGATACCCCGGCCAGGTCGATTAGAAAGGCCTGCTCGCTGAAGTGTTTCAGGGAGCGTTTTACAGTGATGAGTGTAGGTCGTTTGACCGCTGACCCATTACGGATGCAGGCAATGAGGCAGTGATCGCTGAGATCTTGGTTGAAGACAGCAGAGGTGTATTTAGAGGGCAAATTGGTTAGGATGATATCTATGAGGGTGCCCGTGTTTAAGGCTTTGGGGAGGTACCTGGTAGGTTCATTGATAATTTGTGTGAGATTGAGGGCATCAAGTTTAGATTGTAGGATGGCTGGGGTGTTGAGCATGTTCCAGTTTAGGTCACCTAGCAGCACGAGCTCTGAAGATAGATGGTGGGCAATCAGTTCACATATGGTGTCCAGAGCACAGCTGGGGGCAGAGGGTGGTCTATAGCAGGCGGCAACGGTGAGAGACTTGTTTTTAGAGAGGTGGATTTTTAAAAGTAGAAGTTCAAATTGTTTGGGTACAGACCTGGATAGTAAGACAGAACTCTGCAGGCTATCTTTGCAGTAGATTGCAACACCGTCCCCTTTGGCAGTTCTATCTTGTCTGAAAATGTTGTAGTTTGGAATTAAAATGTCAGAATTTTTGGTGGTCTTCCTAAGCCAGGATTCAGACACAGCTAGAACATCCGGGTTGGCAGAGTGTGCTAAAGCAGTAAATAGAACAAACTTAGGGAGGAGGCTTCTAATGTTAACATGCAAGAAACCAAGGCTATTACGGTTACAGAAGTCGTCAAAAGAGAGCGCCTGGGGAATAGGAGTGGAGCTAGGCACTGCAGGGCCTGGATTCACCTCTACATCGCCAGAGGAACATAGGAGGAGTAGAATAAGGGTGCGGCTAAAAGCAATAAGAATTGGTCGTCTAGAACGTCTGGAACAGAGAGTAAAAGGAGGTTTCTGGGGGCGATAAAATAGCATCAAGGTATAATGTACAGACAAAGGTATGGTAGGATGTGAATACAATGGAGGTAAACCTAGGTATTGAGTGATGAAGAGAGAGGTATTGTCTCTAGAAACATCATTGAAACCAGGAGATGTCATTGCATGTGTGGGTGGTGGAACTAATAGGTTGGATAAGGTATAGTGAGCAGGACTAGAGGCTCTACAGTGAAATAAGCCAATAAACACTAACCAGAACAGCAATGGACAAGGCATATTGACATTAAGGAGAGGCATGCTTAGTCGAGTGATCAAAAGGGTCCGGTGAGTGGAGAGGTTGGTTGGGGGTCACGGCGATTTAGACAGCTAGCCAGGCCATCGGTAGCAAGCTAGCATAGGATGGAGGTCTGTTATTAGCCACCTCTTGCGTTCCGTCAGTAGATTAGTGGGGTTCCGTGTGGTAGAGGGGATTAATCCAAATCACACAACAACAACAAAAATAAAAACAATAGATATAGTTATAGAGGCCCAAGAAGAAAACATAATAATAATAAAAAATAAATAAATAAATTGTCCGATTGTCTATTCAGATAGCAGCCGATAAGACAGCTAACGGTTAGCAGGCCGCAGATGGGCGTTCAGGTGACGTCGCGACGGAGGAGCCAGCCGCATAACTCCTTCGGGTAGATAACATCGGCAGTCCAGTTGTGAAGGTCCGGTGGGGCTCCGCGTAGGCAGTAAAACGGGTCCGGATAGGTGACTACAGCCCGGGAGTGATTGATGGAACTCAGGAGTATATTGACGGAGCTGGCTAGCTCCGGAATAATTGATGTTTGCTCCGGAATCGACGAAAGCCGATAGTCACACGGATAGCAGCTAGTTAGCTGTGAGATCCAGGTATGAATGTCCAGAGTTAGCGGTTGAAATCCAGGGACATGGAGAGAAAAATTGGTCCGGTATGTTCCGTTCCGAGCCGCGCTGCGCCGTACAAAACTGGCGATAGATTTTCGAGCTAAAGGATAGCTGATGACCACAAACTTCTGATTAGCTTCTGGATTAGCTTCTGGGCTAGCTTCTGGCTAGCTGCTGGCTAGCTTCTTGGAGTTTCTGGATAGCTTCTTGGAGGATTACAGATTTGAGATAAATAATACTTTTTTTATAAATAAAAATTGGGTGAGGCGGGTTGCAGGAGAGTGTTTTGAAGATGAGTTGATGGAAAATTTAAAAAATGTATGTGGAAAAAAAGTTGTGTGTGTGTATATATATATATATATATATATATATATATACGGGACACGACAAGACGAGGACAAAAGACGTCTGAACTGCTATGCCATCTTGGAAGTAGTAAATATATATACATATAACGTACGGACAGTATATGAATACAAAATAGGAGTACTGCAGTAGTTATATAGGATGAGCCATGTGTAGAATAGAGTATATACAGTGAGTGTACAAAATATTAGGATTACTTTCCTAATATTAAGTTCCACCCCCTTTTGCCCTCAGAACTGCCTCAATTTGTCGTAGCATGGACTCTTCAAGGCGTCGAAAGCGTTCCACAGGGACGCTGGCCCATGTTGACTCCAATGCTTCCCACAGTTGCGTCAAGTTTGCTGGATGTCCTTTGGGTGGTGGACAATTCTTGATACACACGGGGAACTGTTGAGCGTGAAAAACCCAGCAGCGTTGCTGTTCTTGTCACACTCACACCGGTGCGCCTGGCACCGACTACCATACCCTGTTTAAAGGCACTGAATGGGCACTGTCTTGCCCATTCACCCTCTGAATGGCACACATACACAATCCACGTCTCAATTGTCTCAAGGCTTACAAATCCTTCTTTAATCTGACTCCTCCCCTTCATCTACACTGATTGAAGTGGATTTAACAAGTGACATCAACAAGGGATCACAGCCTTCACCTGGATTCACCTGATCAGTCTACGTCATGGAAAGAGCAGGTGTTCCTAATGTTTTGTGCACTCAGTGTACTTATAAAGTGGGTGAAACGGTATATAAACATTATTAAAGTGACCAGTGTTCAATGACTGTACATAAGGTAGCAGTGTCTAAGGTTCAGGGTAGAGTACCGGGTGGTAGCTGGCTAGCAACAGTGACTAAAGTTCAGGGCAGGGTATTGGGTGAAGATAGAAGCTGTTTCTCAGTTCCTCACGCCAACCATAAGCCTCAGCTTACACTCTGCCAATTGAATTGTGGGGAGGTTGGTTTGGATCGTGTACTCAATGCTGTTTTTGGTGATGAGGGTTTAGGCGGGCCTAGATAATGGTTAAGTTGTTTTGGTCATATGCTTGGGCATGTCTTGTGTTACATGCTGGTGACATCCAATTTCCCCTCTGGGAAATCAATTACGTTTCATTGAAGTATATTCGACTCGTGTTTTATTCTGGTCCTTTGTTTTTCGGGAGCTCTGGATCATATCGTGGTGCACACGACAGATGGCAAATTCCCTCTGAACCAGTTGGGTCAGATGTCCATGAAACCCCCTCAGCTCATCGTGGTCAACATGACCGGCTTCCCACACACTGCTGGCTGGGTGGGTTAGGGTTCTCCTCTGTATGAACCACACTGGGCTGACGGCAACGCACTGTGAAATGAACGCGTCTCTCTCTCTCTCTCTCTCTCTCTCTCTCTCTCTCGCGCTCTCTCTCTCGTTCCCTCTCTGTCTCTCTTTCTCTCTTTCTCTTTCTCCATCTGAAACCTGAGTCGGGCGCTCTCTCTCCAGCCTCGTGTTCAGCCGTAGTGATCGATGGTTCTGGGAAGCCCTTTGATCTCGAGCAATTGAAACAAAGGCCAATATTTTGTGGTCAGCTGTCATCAGCAGGAAGTGACCGTGCTGTACCCTCTGTGAAGGAGGAGGACTAACTTCTCCAAGTGATGCTCTCTCACACACACACACACACACACACACACACCTCTCTATTTCCCTGTCTTCATTCTTCTCTTTTCCTTTCCCTGTGTTGTTTCTTTCTCTCTTTTTCTCTCTCTCTCTCCCCCTTCTCTTTTCTCCCTCCTTCATCCTATGTTGTTATGAATGAGGGTTGTCCCTGTCTGATGCTGGGATCCGTTTTAAAGGGAGATTGTTTATTTTTAGCACAGTTCTGCTTCACCTTGAGGAGCTCAGCCTGGAACTCAGCAGCACTCAGCTACAATAGGTGTACAACAGAGGAGGCTGCTGAGGGGAGAACGGCTCATAATAATGGCTGGAATGGAGTGAATGGAATGGTGTCAAAAACATGGTTTTCCTGCGTTTTTTTTCTTCGCCCATTCCATCCGTTGTACTCCACTCCAGCCATTATTATGAGCCTTCCTCCCCTCAGCAGCCTCCACTCTTGTACAATGTTCCCGGAGGGATCACACCTTTCAGATGTGCCTCATGATGTGTGCTTCATTTGGAAACACACACAGATAAGCATATTGCGCACATATTGCGCGTACATGACAACACACGCTACCATATATCATTGAATCAGTTCAATAGAGGTAATTCACCTGTAAGAGGAGAGGCTCAGAGACATTATGTTGCACATGCATCACCATATCTGAGCGAGAAAGTTCAGACAGAAACTACAAACGATATATATTCAAATGGGCCGGGAAAAAAACCCACTGGTACCATCACACATGTACAAACGTTACTGCTGCAACATGACAATTCCTTCAGACCAAATGTTAAAAGGGTGCAAATGTGTGATGTGAGAGCAGGGGTATCAATTTCTTATTTTCTTTTTTTTTCTCCCATTTCTGGTCTAAACCACTGGGGAAAGAATTGGCAGCAAGATTAAAGGATTTATTTGTGTGTATTATTTCACAAGGCCTATTGCCTTGCATGTTAAATTCATTTTCTTTTCTTTTTTTAAACAGCCTCTGCTAATCTCTGGTTCCTGTTTTTAACTCCAGAATGATAGATCCAGCCCATACCTATGTTTGATTGCTCTCAGCATTGAATTCATCATTATTTCCCCACAGCTCCAGCAGTTACGGAAATCTGGGGGGAATGCTGTGCTCTGTTCTGGGTAGCTCCGTAAACACCAGGTTAGGTTCTGGTTAATATGTTCAAAAATAAGTGGGATAACGCTGAGGTTTCTGATTAAAACACAGCCACAGCCGAAAGGAACGAACAGAGCTAAAACACCTTGTTAATGATGTGGAGGGTACCACACACACACACACACACACACACAAGACATAGACACACAGCCTTTTTCCTCCCCTTCCCTTCTTCCCCAAAAGTCCAAGTGGACTTTTCCAAGTGGACTTTTGGGGGGGGGGGGGGGGGGTATTTGCAGTAACACTGTACTGGACCTTGTAGTAATGAATGACTGGAAAACAATGGCCTCTCGTTAGGAACGTGGGTAATGGATGTGAATAATTATAATCCTATTTGCTTTGGGTGCTGTACAGTCACCTCTGTGTTGGCTTAGCAGGGCTGTTAGACTGTTAGGTAATGGGAGGTTAGGGGGCTGCCGGTGTGCGGGTGTGAGGGGATGGAAGGGGATTTCTATCTGGTGCTGGGATCTATCTGGTAATGTTGTGATGGGCAATGGTATAAAGTACGAAGTAAAAAATACTTTAAAGTACTACTTATGTCGTTTTTGGGCGTATCTGTACTTTACTTGACTATTTATATTTTTGACAACTTTTACTTTTACTTCACTGCATTCCTAAAGAAAAGAATATACGTTTTACTCCATTCAATTAACCTGACACCCAAAAGTGCTTGTTACATTTTGAATGCTTAGCAGGACAGGAGAATTGTCCAATTCACACACTTATCAACCAAACATCCCTGGTCATCCCTACTACCTCTGATCTGGCGGACTCACTAAACACAAATGCTTTGTTTGTAAATTACGTCTGTTTTGAAGAGTGCCCTCTGGTATGATCAATAAAAGGAATTTGAAATGATTTATACTTTTACTTTGATACTTAAGTATATTTTAGCAATGACATTTACTTTTGATACTTTAGCATATTTAAAACAATATCCTCTTATACTTTTACTCAAGTAGTATTTTACTGGGTGACTTTCACTTTTACTACTCAAGTAGTATTTTACTGGGTGACTTTCACTTTTACTTGAGTCACTTAAGTATGACAATTGTGTATTGTTTCCACCACTGGTGATGGGTACCTGACGGTTGAACAATAGTGTGTTCAGTCTTAGCATGTTGTCCCCACACGGCCTGTTTTTAATAAGTGTCTGAACAGGCTCCATATCATAGAATTAAATAGAACACATACTGGAGTCTCCACAGGCCTCAGTCTGTCCCGTCTCTGCCTCTCTCTCTCAGGCACCTCTCCCACAACTAGCAGACACAGACAAATCACATATCCAGATTACAGCATTTTCTTTAATTGCCTTTTGGAGTCCAACCACCATTAGAGTTCTAATATGTTACACAGACATATCCTCTAGTCTAATGCATTGTGGGTATATGGCCAAGCCAGGACTCCCGCAGTTATTCACAAACACGCACGCGCACACACACACACACACACACATACACACACACACACACACACACACCTCCGCCCTGCCCCGTCCCACTCCTCCCATCCCGTAGAGGTTACCAGAGGTCATCGCCCTGCACTGCAACCCCTCAGCCAGTTCCCAGAGGACTGTGTTCTGACAGCGCCCCGCGGCACTTCCACACCGCATGTGCTTCTCCTGCCACGGCCAGAGCTGAACCCCCCCCCCCCCCCACACACACACACACATACACACACACTCCAGAGCTGCTCTGTGGGGAGATGCTACACAGTTCACCCAGCTCGCCATGTATCAAAGCCAACCTGACCAGGGACAGCCAAGGTCTGCTTCCTGGTGCTCCTATGGGCAGGAGAGAGGCCAGGGCAGTCTAAGGGTGGGGGCCTGGGGTGGATTGGTAGGGGCGGGGTGGGTGTCTTAAGGGGGGGTGCATTATATTGAATTAGATTAGATTTATTGTTGCCCAAGAAATACATATTTTTTTCACAGGCTCGTACATTGGATAGGGGCTGGGACTGGTGAATGGATAGGGGCTGGGACCTGGCTGGGTGGTTGGGTGTCTGTCTGCAGGTAGTGTAGCTCCAGCCCCAGTCCAAGCCCCAGCTGGAAGTTATTAGGTCTAGGTCTAATGTGTGTTTGATGTGTCCTCAGGCCATGGCTGCTGCCACCCGCGCCCTGCATGAGAGCAGCATGAAACTCAACCCTGAGGTGGACGGAACCATCATCCGGGTGCTTATTCCCAAGTAAGTCAGCCAGTCCTGAGCTCTCTCTCTCTCTCTCTCTCTCTCTCTCTCTCTCTCTCTCTGTCTGACATGGGAAACATATGTTTACATTTCCAAAGCAAGTGAAATAGATAATAAACATAAGTGAAATAAACAGTCAAAAATATTTTGACAGTAAACATTACACTCACAAAATAATTTAAAATGTCATATTGTGTGCAAATAGTTCAAGTACAAAAGGGAAAATAAATAAACATAAATATGGGTTGTATTTACAGTCGTGTTTGGCCTTCACTGGTTGCCTTTTTCTTGTGGCAACAGGTCACAAATATTGTTGCTGTGATGGCACACTGTGGTATTTCACCCAATAGATATGGGAGTTTATCAAAATTGGGTTTGTTTTCAAATTCTTTGTGAGTCTGTGTAATCTGAGGAAATATTTGTCTCTAATATGGTCATACATTTGGCAGGAGGTTAGGAAGTGCAGCATTTTGTGGGCAGTGTGCACATAGCCTTTCTTTTGAGAGTCAGGTCCGCCTAAGGCTATGCTCACTGAGTCTGTACATAGTAACCTTTTATTTATCTAGGCAAGCCAGTTAAGAACAAATTCTTATTGACAACAACAACAGCCTAGGAACAGTGTGTTAACTGCCTTGTTCAGGGGCAGAACGACATATTTTTACCTTGTCAGCTCAGGGGATTGGATCTAGCAACCTTTCGGTAACTGATCCAACGCTCTAACCACTAGGCAAGGCCTTCCTTAAGTTTGGGTCAGTCACAGTGTTCAGCTATTCTGCCACTGTGCACTCTCTGTTTAGGGCCGAATAGCATTCTAGTTTGCTGTTATTTTGTAAATTCTTTCCAATGTGTCAAGTAATTATCTTTTGTTTTCTCATGATTTGGTTGGGTCTAATTGTGTTGCTGTCCTCTTTCCTCTCGCTCTCTCGCTCTGTCACTCTCTCCTCTCACTCTTGCTCTGTCACTCCCCTCTCACTCTCTTCATCTCTCTCTATTCTCTTACTCCCCTCTCTCTCTCTCTCTCTCTCTCCCACTCTCTCTTCACCCTCTCCCTTCTCTCTCACTCTCTTTATCTCTCTCTATTCTCTTACTCCCCTCTCTCTCCCTCTCTCTCTCTCCCTTCTCTCTCACTCTCATTATTCACCATCTTTCCTCACTTTCCTAATTCTTCCATTCACCCCCCCCCCCCCCCCCCCCCCCCCCCGTCTCATTTTAAAATGTGTTTCTGACATATTCGTTTAACTCATTCGCACCGACTGTGGCAGTTAGAAAACACCAACTTTGGTCAAAAGTCCTCTGTCCAGCTCAGCTCCCTGCCAAATCCAATAACTTGCTTCTGTCCCAAATGGCACCCTATTCCCTACGGGCCCTGGTCAAAAGCAGTGCACTATATAGCGAATAGGGTGCCATTTTGGGACGTAGCCACCTTTGACGTGCTGCCGTCACTCGCTAAACCACAAAATATGTGTGATTATTAAGTAAGCGGAGCCCCGGCAACAGCAGGTGCTTGTCTGGCAGGGCTGGATAGTGGGACGGACGGACGCCTTCTTCCTCTTCAATCAGTGTCGGCATGCAACCCACATTTGCATTTCCAAAGAGAGCGAGCGGCTTGATTTGGCCCAGACTCAGTAATTACGCATTATTGTTTGCAGTAAATAGACTCCACTTTTGGATTGTTTGCAAATAGTCCCAGGCAAAAATGCCAATTAAGGAAAATAAACTGTTATCACCCGGCAGCAAAGCAAACCAAAAACAAAGTTGTTGACTGCACTGCGACCTTGAAAACTATTTTTCAAGTGGCACAGAAAGCCAGGTATTAGTTTATTGGAATTAAATGGCATTTAATGGAGATAGAGGGGGAAAATACGCATAACTCATTGCAGGCATTTTAAACAATGTGTGTGTGTTGCCCCTGCGTGCTTGAGCACCCTTGTGTGTGTATGTGCGTACATAGGCACGTTTGTCCATCCGTCCCTACAGGGTGACGCGTGAGTACACGAGAGCCGGGCAGTTCACTATCAAGTCCAAGGAGTCTCTGAGGAGGGTGTGACCGTGTCAGAGGACACCATCCAATTGGTAGAGAAACAAGTACTGAGACAGGGATACGTGTCCAGTCAGAGGGCAGAAATACAATCAGCAGCTACAAATGTTCAGATGAATCCTTTCTATAATTTCACAGTGCTTGTATAATAATACCAATAGTCTTAGTTGTCTAGTAAGTGTTCTCTCTCCTCTTCTCCACTCTTTCAGGTCGGGCAAAATGGCAAACAGCTTTTGCAGCGGGTATGGACATGCAGCTGGCCGCCAAAACCAAAGGTGACATTTCAAAAATTACCACAACTCTATTTTTGATACAATCATGTTTGCAATGGTTCCTCCTGCAAATATGACTGAACACGATAATGAACACAATACTGAACACGATAATGAACACAATACCGAACACGATAATGAACACAATACTAAACACGATAATGAACACAATACTGAACACGATAATGAACACGATACTGAACACGATAATGAACACAATACCGAACAAGATAATGAACACAATACTAAACACGATAATGAACACAATACTGAACACGATAATGAACACAATACTGAACACGATAATGAACACGACACTGAACACGATACTGAACACGATACTGAACACGATACTGAACACGATACTGAACACAATACTGAACACGATAATGAACACGACACTGAACACGATACCGAATCCTCAACAAAAACAAAAGTGTATGTTTAACGATGGAGAATTGAGGGAGAGCACACACTGTACTGTACTGTACTGTAGGTTCGGTTGGCGCTAGCTCTGGGGTTGTTTGTGTGTTCCACTCATGCGTAAACAGAAGTTGGCATGGCACGACAGTGGCTGCTGGGTTTCTCTGTCGCTCTCGTCTTAAAACAAACACAGAGGGGAGAAATGGACTTTTAATGGCATCTGGGAGCCTCCTAATCAAACTGAGGCCACAGAGAGCTGTGTTTATGTAAAAAGCGCCACACTCACTGTAAACTGTGTGAATTTCCTGGCCTGAGACACCGAGACAGTCTCCCAGAGGACAGGAAGAATAGAGATATTAACGTGGTGCCAACAGCCAACATTTGTTTCAGATTCAGCATTAAAGGGATAGTTCATGTAAAATACATGTTTAGATATTTATTTATTTACCTTGAAAAGCAATCTACGGACAAGGCAATCCACAGTTTGGTTTTGTTAAACTAGCCATTGCAAACTAAATGCTGATATTTCAAGGTAAGGAAACAAATATCAAGGAAAGGAAACATACAGTGCCTTGCGAAAGTATTCGGCCCCCTTGAACTTTGCGACCTTTTGCCACATTTCAGGCTTCAAACATAAAGATATAAAACTGTATTTTTTTTGTGAAGAATCAACAACAAGTGGGACACAATCATGAAGTGGAACGACATTTATTGGATATTTCAAACTTTTTTAACAAATCAAAAACTGAAAAATTGGGTGTGCAAAATTATTCAGCCCCTTTACTTTCAGTGCAGCAAACTCTCTCCAGAAGTTCAGTGAGGATCTCTGAATGATCCAATGTTGACCTAAATGACTAATGATGATAAATACAATCCACCTGTGTGTAATCAAGTCTCCGTATAAATGCACCTGCACTGTGATAGTCTCAGAGGTCCGTTAAAAGCGCAGAGAGCATCATGAAGAACAAGGAACACACCAGGCAGGTCCGAGATACTGTTGTGAAGAAGTTTAAAGCCGGATTTGGATACAAAAATATTTCCCAAGCTTTAAACATCCCAAGGAGCACTGTGCAAGCGATAATATTGAAATGGAAGGAGTATCAGACCACTGCAAATCTACCAAGACCTGGCCGTCCCTCTACACTTTCAGCTCATACAAGGAGAAGACTGATCAGAGATGCAGCCAAGAGGCCCATGATCACTCTGGATGAACTGCAGAGATCTACAGCTGAGGTGGGAGACTCTGTCCATAGGACAACAATCAGTCGTATATTGCACAAATCTGGCCTTTATGGAAGAGTGGCAAGAAGAAAGCCATTTCTTAAAGATATCCATAAAAAGTGTTGTTGAAAGTTTGCCACAAGCCACCTGGGAGACACACCAAACATGTGGAAGAAGGTGCTCTGGTCAGATGAAACCAAAATTGAACTTTTTGGCAACAATGCAAAACGTTATGTTTGGCTTAAAGCAACACAGCTGAACACACCATCCCCACTGTCAAACATGGTGGTGGCAGCATCATGGTTTGGGCCTGCTTTTCTTCAGCAGGGACAGGGAAGATGGTTAAAATTGATGGGAAGATGGATGGAGCCAAATACAGGACCATTCTGGAAGAAAACCTGACGGAGTCTGCAAAAGACCTGAGACTGGGACGGAGATTTGTCTTCCAACAAGACAATGATCCAAAACATAAAGCAAAATCTACAATGGAATGGTTCAAAAATAAACATATCCAGGTGTTAGAATGGCCAAGTCAAAGTCCAGACCTGAATCCAATCGAGAATCTGTGGAAAGAACTGAAAACTGCTGTTCACAAATGCTCTCCATCCAACCTCACTGAGCTCGAGCTGTTTTGCAAGGAGGAATGGGAAAAAATGTCAGTCTCTCGATGTGCAAAACTGATAGAGACATACCCCAAGCGACTTACAGCTGTAATCGCAGCAAAAGGTGGCGCT
The DNA here is from genome assembly GCF_057628025.1 of Oncorhynchus mykiss. NCBI lineage: Eukaryota > Metazoa > Chordata > Actinopteri > Salmoniformes > Salmonidae > Oncorhynchus > Oncorhynchus mykiss. The sequence continues at coordinate 45,304,511 of NC_143026.1, read as the reverse complement.
ACAAAGTATTAACTTAAGGGGGCTGAATAATTTTGAAAGCCCAATTTTTCAGTTTTTGATTTGTTAAAAAAGTTTGAAATATCCAATAAATGTCGTTCCACTTCATGATTGTGTCCCACTTGTTGTTGATTCTTCACAAAAAAATACAGTTTTATATCTTTATGTTTGAAGCCTGAAATGTGGCAAAAGGTCGCAAAGTTCAAGGGGGCCGAATACTTTCGCAAGGCACTGTATCTAAATTGCTCAACTTTCCCTTTAACTCCTAACTCACTGATTTATTCTGTCAGTTTGTCGAGGAGTAATCCTACAGCTACCACATGTAAACACAAGAAAGTGGGCACCCACCAGTATTTATGGACACCCTTTTAATCAAAACGCTGCTTTGTACATCAACTCTGTTATGTGTTTTCTTCTTTTCTTGCCTTTCATGTGAGTAGGATGTTAAATCTCCTTCGTTAGTTAGAGTGATAATCGTCTACATTCTCCATGTGTACTAAGCCAGAATGTATCGCACCACACCACTATGGTCTTTCATCCATTAGGTGTAGTAAATAATACGGTGGTTTGCTTGGCCCTACCCTGAGACACCACACACACACACACACACACACACACACACACACACACACACACACACACACACACACCCTGAGACCCTACACACACACACCCTGAGACAATACACACACATACACACACACACACACACACACGTGCACACACACACACACACACACCCTGAGACGCTACACACACACACCCTGAGACAATACACACACACACGCACACACACACGCGCGCGCGCGCGCACACACACACACACACACACACACACCCTGAGACGCTACACACACACACCCTGAGACAATACACACACACACACACACACACACACACACACACACTGAGACGCTACACACACACACCCTGAGACAATACACACACACACACACACACACACACACACGTACACACACACACACACACACACACACACACACACACACACACCCTGAGACGTTAGTTTGGTCTTTAATGGGCAAAACAGATGAGGGTCATTGGATAAACAACGGTTTAGAGGAGGAGAGCCCAGACAGGAGGGAAATGGCATTGATTCTGGGTCCACATGTCAGCAATTTGGGGGCATTGTGTATCTTGGCCCAAAGCAGAGGCTCATGATCGATGGAGGAGTGAAAATCTCAAATCCCTGGCACCGAATGCAGCCCTGGAAATTGCTTTCAGCTGATAGCTTCATTTCAGTTGACGTTTATCAACTGAATTACTGGTCCTCCGGAACGGTGAGGAGAGGGGAAATGTTTTTTGTTTGTTTGTGCCTCTTGTCCAAATTAACACTCACTACTAGAATTGATAGTGTTAGACTAGTGTACCCCCCTTAGATAAACCAGCGGCTGGTTGAGAGGATAAAGTAAGAGGAGAGGTAATTGCAGTCAGTTCTTGTCGTCAGAGATATTGTATTTTACAGTTCCTCCCTGGTTATCTGAGCAAGAGTAAGGAAGTCTCTCTCTCTCTCTCTCCCAGGGGCCTCGTCTTCCTACTTTACTTTGCGTGCAGATTATGCATGATTTAATTATTCATTTCTGGCGTCTTGTGAGAGTCTTGTGACTGTGGTGTAACATTGATATGCCGGTTAGATTTGGTGAGAGTAAGAGAGTACTTCGTTGGAGCCTGGCTGAGGGGTTTTGCAGGCATGAAGCAGGCTATCATACCTCCCTGCCAGTACTGCTCTGATTACACACCCAACACCCAGCCCATGTTCAGAGCGGTGGTTAGGAGGTTTCGAGAGAGAGAGAGAGAGAGAGAGAGTGAGATGTAGAGAGCCGTGAAGCACTTCAGTGGCCTCAGAATTGGCAACCCGTACGCCCATCGCGTCTTCGCCATGTGAAGTGTGCGAGCCACCTGACGATCTCATCAAGAATCCAATCAGCGAGGATGTAGAAAATGCACTTCTGGTGTGATGGGAAAGACTTTCAGCCAGGTAGTTTGTGCCATAGGGGCATATTCGCTGCATATGTAAATCAGACTGGAAATTAACTCCGATTTGATGTTCAGAAAGCTGTTAGGAGGGAGGGGGCAAAATTGGAGGGTGGGCAGAGAGAGACCCTTGTCTCATGAGCTAGGCAGAGATAGGAAAGAATAGGCTCTGCACAGTTGCTGATCCATTATTCATATTTGGTGGCATTGTTTGAAATACAATTAAGTCGGTTCTCCGATAAGAACGACTGCCCTTGCGGGCCTACTTTGGTAGGCTACAATCTTGATGGCCTGCTGTGCATATGGTTTAGGACTAATGGAATATCATGTGAGGTCTACCTGAAGACAGGTATGTGTGACTTTGGGGTCATATGGTCAAATACGTGTGTAGGATGAATGATAAACATTAATGCAGAGGTTTTGAGCCTATAAGATGCTGTACTGTAAGCATGGGTCTAATGTAGGCCCTTAAAAGCCATTCTCCCGTCTCAAGAATAGGTCTATCATAGTGGGGAAATTGTGGTTGCATATATGAAACACCATTAGCAGGAAGTGGAGGATCTTAATCCTCAGGTAACTAATACTGGGGAGAGAAATTGCTTCCTTCCTTCCCTCTCGTCTAACATCTGACTGAATTGACCTGGCCTGCGAGCCATTTCAGCGTCACGGGCGGAACGTGCACTCGTTTTGGGGGTGGGGTCATACCCCTGGGTGGGTCAGTGCACGCCTCGCCACGGGCCCGGCTGCCCGTGCGTGCGCCTGTCTCTCGAGTAGAGCGTTGCTTTAGTCTGAAGTGGTTAAAATGTCATTCCAAATCGCCTGGACGTCGTGATTACCGGCACGGGAGGAATTATATATTTAGCTTGATGTTCGCTGCGATTTCCTCCCCCCCCGTCTTGATCTTAAGTGACTGGTACCCTCGACGGTTCCTATCTCTGAGGAGTTGAACTCGTCCCCTGGGAACACTGTAATCAAGGGCCTCGGAGCGAAGCGGCAAAGAGGAGGGAGAGGAAATGAGATGGTGGTGGGGGCGGAGGGTGGGAGGGTGTGATGGGGCCCGGGTATCATAAATGACACAGTGTTCTGTGTTCCTCTTCTAATCTGCATATGACTCAGAACCCCCTACTACAGTGTAGACTGTAATACATTCATAAGTAGATGGCTATGCCTATATTTGAAAGTATGTGAAGGTGCTCATGCAAGTCCCCCAAACGTATATAGCCTACGAAGCTTATAGCGTACCCATGTTAAGCATCACAAAGCGATTGCCTGCATCCTCGTTGTTCACAAGGGCTCAAGCGTAATGACGTCGGACTGCTGCAAGAACCTATTGTTGTGTCGAGCGTCTCTACACTCCTCATCTTCTTCTTTTTCTTATTTTTTACCCCTTTTTCGTGGTATCCAATTGTTTTTAGTAGCTACTATCTTGTCTCATCGCTACATCTCCCGTACGGGCTCGGGAGAGACGAAGGTTGAAGGTCATGCGTCCTCCGATACACAACACAACCAAGCCGCACTGCTTCTTAACACAGCGCGCATCCAACCCGGAAGCCAGTCGCACCATTGTGTCGGAGGAAACACTGTGCACCTGGCAGCCTTGGTTAGCGCGCACTGCGCCCGGCCCACCACAGGAGTCGCTGGTGCGCGATGAGATAAGGACATCCCTACCGGCCAAGCCCTCCCTAACCCGGACGACGCTAGGCCAATTGTGCGTCGCCCCACGGATCTCCCGGTCGCGTCCGGTTACGACAGAGCGAACCCAGAGTCTTGGATGGCACAGCTGGCACTGCAGTACAGCGCCCTTAACCACTGTGCCACCCGGGAGGCCCTACTCCTCATCTTCTCCAACCGTGTACATGACCTTGAGAAAGACCTGTGTCCCTTACTGTATGAACTGATCGGACTTGCAAGGCATGTCATGGCTGTAGGTGCTCTCAACGTGTCACCATGATGGGTGATGTTGTGACGTTGTGATTTGAGATTGTACTTGCCGTTTTTCCCGGACTTGTGTTGGCATTTTTTAACACCGACTTGCAAACAGGCGACACCTGTTAATTACAACAGTAACTTGTACTGATAGGTACTTTTGAACTAGAACAGTCTACTGGGAACGATGCTCATGCCAGTGTCTTTGTTTCTTACTTTTGTTTGTGACTCTGGAGGTCACAAGCATGAACAGACACCCCAAGCGTCTTGACTACAAGATAGTTTTCTGCATCCCAAAAGCTCTTTGAAAAATGCCTTGGCACACACACACACAGTCCAAAAATTGACTCCAATCTTTAGTTCCCTTAAACTCTAACCGGTCCTAAGATATCCTCTGAGATATCCTGAACTAGACTAATACATGATAATTCCCCTCATAAAAAAAGAGGTGATCATTTGCTTTCCAAATGCCACGGATTGGACAGGAAGTCTGTTAATCTGAAACCCGATCCGGGAGGAAGGAAGGACTCAAGAACCAGCGTTCAGAGCTTTCACCGATCATATTCATCACAGCCGCCAGGCCCGGCCAGGCCCAGACTCATTAGCCTCAGCACTGCACTTAACTAAACATCTTTCCCATAAAATAAATGCTTCCAGGTTACTCTGCCTAGCCCAGGTTGCCTCCTCGCCTCAATGGCCCATCTGATCTCAATTACCTCAGTCAGTTGGTTAGCGATCCTGGTGCTATAGTGGTGGTGTCCTGATCAGACCTGGGTTCAAATAGTCTTTGAAATCTTTCAAATACTTTGTCCGTTTGCTTTAACCTGCCTGGAGTGACAGGGTTTGGGGACTGTTGGGACTTTTCTTTTGGTTCCATTGCAACAGACAAGCTCAACCCAGCACACATAAAGTATTTGGAAGTATTTCGAATAGTATTTGAACCCAGGTCTGACTGGTGGTGGTGTAGTGATACCGGACCCCTAATCTGACTCTGAACCTGCAAGGCCACATCACAGCTCCATGGCAAGGGGTAAGAGCCCAAACTGAGGTGTACCCCAACCGACACAGGTCTGCCTACGCGCTGTCCCTCTCATTTAGAATACAACCCACGTATCCCAAATGGCACCCTTATTCCCAATATAACGCAACGGTGGGCTCTGGTCAAAAGTAGTGCAGTATATAGGGAATAGGGTACCATTTGGGAGACAACCAAGAAGGTAAGAGGAGGGGAAAGCGTTATTGAGTAATTGGTTCCTGATGCTTTCCCCCTTTCCTTTGGAATATTAATGACCAGATAGTCGGCGTCCCAAATGACATCCTATCCCCTATATAGTGCACTACTTTTGACCAGGGCCCATATACTCCCCATATGCAGGGAGAATGGTACCATTTGGGACACAGACATAGTCTTTTTGGTCTCTGGGTTGATATTGCAGGAGGAAGTGGGGCCTAACGCATAGGAGGAAGTCCTATGTGATGGGTTTAACTGTCCTTTTCGGGGGGGGGGGGGGGGGGGGGGTCAGACATTTGGTGTTCCAGTTTCAGAGGAAGTAGCATTTTTCTTCTTAAGACAGGAGGAGCTTGGCTCAGGCTGGTCTAAAAGTATTTATGGCACAGGTTTGCGAGAGAATGGTTTGGAGCATGTCATTTATTTCTCAGTTCACATGCGAAAAGTCAAACGCAAACAGGAAAGATCCGAAGCTGCAGAACATGTGTTCTGTTCCTGTTGATGTCAACCAGAGAAGATGTGTTTGTTGGTTTATTTTTAATCAAAAGGTCCTTTGCAGATGAAGAGTCAGACAAAAATGTCTCTATTTTATTATTTATCTTTGTCACTCTCCCTCCCCCTCCCTCTCCCTCTGTCTCTCTCTCTCCCTCTGTCTCTCTCTCTCTCTCTCTCTCCCTCTGTCGCTCTCTCTCTCTCACTCTCCCTCTGTCTCTCTCTCTCACTCTCCCTCTGTCTCTCCCTCTCCCTCCATCTCTCTCTCTCATACAGGTAGAATTTTCCCAGAAGGAGAAGCTTGCCATGGAATCTGCAAGCTGGATATAGGCTTCAAACTAAATCGTTGCATCAGAGCAGAGTATTAATTCATCTGATGCCCATAGTGAACACATATTTTTTCTAATCAATCTCTTTTACATTCACCCACTTAGTTTATTAAGGCATGGTTGGTTTCCATAGTAACTCTGAGTCCACACCCTCCCGACACCAGAGTGAATGTGTTTATGCGGAGAGGGCACCACCTTGTGGCAGTACATTAACTAACAATCTGATTTCCACACAGAGATGGGGATAGAATAATGTTTTTCCACGTATCTTGTTACAAAAAGCTATTATTTTTTGTAATCATTGCTGCTGAGTCCAGGAAGAGAGATGTAACTCCTGATGTGGTTATGCTATTGTTATTTAAGTTAAGGAATTAGTCTTATCTGATTGTCTGTGACTGATTAGGCCTGTATGGACGGACTGTAGGCCCATAATGGACTGTAAAGTCCTTATGCTACATGAACATCTGACAATCAATTAATCAAACCTTATTTATATAGTAAGAGAATGCATTTCAAGTACTAAGGGAGGGGAGAAAAAAAAACGCAATATGTTTTCTATAAAAATATACATTTAATATAGACAAGTAAAACAATAAGCGAGAAATTAAAATAGTAAAATAACAGTGGACATGAAAGACTAATGCAGAAATAAATAAAATAGGCGTAAATAATAGGATACATAGAATGGGATAGAATAAATAGAGTTGGGGAGCTTAGCTCAGTGCTCCTTCAGCCGTGTTGAGAGGTCTTTCTCTCTCTCTTTAATGGAACACTAAACCACAGTGTTCGTGAATAATCAGTGATGAAACTCTCTGTTCTCTTCTGACTCACAGTCACAGCAGACCGCTCCTTCAACCTCACACTCTCAAGAGCCAAGATCCAATCTCTCTCTACAAGTGTTCAAGATTAGAATATAGACAAATGGTGACTTCAAAAAATAGCTTGATAAAAAGCTCTTCTTGAGAGGAAAATTGCATTTTGAGTGTAGAAGTGGTGAAAACTGGGTTTTGAGAGGACAACTCTATATCATTTTCTATGGTTATACGTCGGGATAAATGCGGAAGACACATTTCAGTTGAAGGCATTCAGTTGTACAACTGACTAGGTATCCCCCTTTCCCTTTCCTTTACCCACAGTCCTCCTTACCCCAGAGAATATAATGTAACTTTCTTGCCCTCCATATTGTATGATCATCTGCTGTGTTCGCTAATGACCAATCTGAAGTTAAGATACTGAGTCTGTGTTCAGATCACACGCACAATCTTCAGCCTCAATACAGTCAGGGGGACTTAGACCTACAATTGTTATTCTTTATTTAGCCAACAGAGGGAGACAGAGACTAACAGTCCCTACCTTTTCTGCACTTTATTATTCCATAATATGATGTGGGTGACAGGTTGTACATAGTTTGTTTCTATATTTAGTCTGGGTTGAACAGATAAGTAGGGGTTCATTATGTACACATGAACATGAACCAATTGTGTGATGCAGCACTATTCATACTTATTCTGTCCTCCTCCTTTTGGTCACTAAGGTCTGCACACTGTCTGTCCATTTGTAAGGTCAGTAGGGCCTCTATCTCACCATATTCCTCTCTTTCTTTCTCTCTGTCACGAGAATTTTCAATCCCAATGATAATAACTAACAATCAATAGCTTTGACCAATCCCCGAGGTTTGTAAGACCATGGGTTTAATAATAATGAGCCAAAGACTCAGCTTATGCAAAAGGTTAGGACAGTTTATTCACGAGAACGTTCTGAAGTCCATTATACAAACACAGTCTTTATAACACACACAAACAAGTTCAAATCTTAAGCTACACCTTGCTCAGACAGTCTGTGTTTTTCCACTACACAGATACATGGTTTAATCTGCAACTTCTTTTATCACTCTCTCTCTCCCTCTCCACACCTATGGGTGTGTGAGTGTGATGGACCGTGGACGGTAAGCTGTTGACCTTCGTGCTGTTTGGGGTGGTGGTGTAGATTGTGGTGGCTGTTTACCTGTGTGTCTGTGTGGTGCTGCTGCACTCCCTGCGCTGTAAGAACCAGGAGGAGAAAACTGACATGGAGAGTTCAGAGGTCACACCAAAAGAGATTGTGGACAGAGGTTAAGTGCCTGGCTCAAGGGCACATTTAAGATACTCACTTCCCATCAGATTTGCCTGTCAGACCTGGGATTTGAACCGGCGATCCTCCAGTTTTCTGGCGGTGTTTGCTTTTGCCACAAGCAACCTTATCACTGGTAAATAAAAAACTTTGTGGATTTGTTTTCTCACATTTCTTACAATAACAAGTTAATGCCTTAGTTATTACCTCTTATTATAATTTCTTGCTGCTAGAGATGCCAAAGTGCAGACAGACTCAGGGGACTGATCATGTATACTCCCAGTGAGAGTTCAACTTATAATGATGATGATAATAATAATAAAAATAATGGTAATAAATATTTCTCCTGTTACACACTTGCAAGTGTGTAATGGAAATGCTTTTCTTGCATATCCCAACTCCCCCTGAGACACCCGCAGGGAGTGATGTCAGGGCCAGATAAGATAACTGTTTCCTGGCTCAACTCAACTGTTTATGTGTAAGTGATATGTGTGTTGTTGTGGTGTCTTTTGCTTCGTCCTCCCCAACGTTTAAATCTCCAAAGACTAAAAGGAGGTTTGCGGATGTTGGCCTGAAGTTGTACATTTAAATTGAAAGTGGATTTACTTGAACAAACCTGGGCATTGACTGTTTTGTCCAGATGAAAACTTATAACCGTTTCGAGTTGTTGTCGCTTGAAATGCTGACCGTGATGGTTTTACAAACCCTTGTCTTGTGGCCATTGCATTTATGTTTTTTTTTTCACTGATTAAGCAATTCTGTTTATTCCATGTATCTATAACTTAGCACTTCGGTTAGAGACCGCAATAACCACGTCATCCCACTCCTTCCAATAGATATGATCTCACACAGTTTTGAGCTATATGGAGCTCTGTTTACAGTACACTCCGAAGAGGAATAATATTCAGTTCATAGTTAAGTCTTGAGCACACCAGCTACAGTTCCCTCACAGTGTAAATACCACGTTGGAGTTATTAATAACCCTGTATCTGGCAGATTTCCTGAGAGGGAATGTCACTACATTGGTCAGGTCAATTCAAATAGGCCCTGTTTACATGTTGATATACAGTTAAGGACTTTCCAATATGGATTCATTCATATTTCAATGTCATTTCCAGTGGTGGTATGTCTGTAGTGACTAATCATCCAGTTGTGATCAGTTGCTCTTGTTGATGCAATGTATATGGTGATGATCAGACAGTGCAACAATGTATTCACGTTTCTAATGGTTTTGGAACACTTGTATCAGGAAAGACAATCAAATCAACATGCACCAAGACAATGAAATAACATGCATGTTCTTTTTCCGGAAATAATACCCTCAGTATGACTGTACCACAGGTGTCCACTGTAAAATGAAGAGGGGTTTGGGAATGTTCCCAAGAAGTGACCGCTGTGGGTATGGTAGTGAATGAGTTTCCCCCGGTTGCTGTGGGCGTTGCCTTCTGTACTCTAGTAAAAAGGTGTGTAGCGGAAAAACGTATGACTATTGAGTGCATGACACGCTATGGTGCAAGTTGCCCTTTAGTGAGGTACGTTGTTTAGTAGAGTTCTTTTACTATCTCCTCGACTGTATCAAGTCCGTTCCACATCAGCTCTTGCCAGATGTGATACAGAATGTTATTATGATCTCAAAAAAAGACTGGTTGCGTTTCAGACCGTTATTTCAGATTGATTTAGATTCTAATTATGTTTAAATGCCTAAGCAACACACCTACTGCTATTGGAATGTGTAGCCTGACGTTGCACTGTCAATTGAAATGACTATGTAACAATGTTACTAAATGCTTTAGATAATAAACGTTAAAAGTTGTGTAGTCACAGCTCTGTGTCACTTCCTAGCGTGCATTAGCTGACTACTGTGTTGGAGCGGAGCTACCTGGGAGGCCTCAGCCGGTTAGTAGGCTCCCATGTCTCAGCGGGTTGAATAGGCTCCCATGCCTAAGCTGGATGAATAGGTTTCCATGCCTCAGTCGAGGCAACCCGGGATGTCTCAGCCGGCTCATCTGGCTCTTACTCCTCAGCCGGTTCGTCAGGTTTCTGCGCCTCAGTGGAGGTGACCGGTCTGCTCCAGATCCCCGGGATCAAAACCCACAGTCGCAAAAAGTGCTCTTCACCGTTGCGGTTTTGTCACACCAGGGGCGATGGTCGGATTCGTGTTTATCGTTGAAGGAATGAGCGTTACACCGAGGCCTGTACTCTGGAGCAGGATCGATTTGGAGGTGGAGGGTAAGTCATGGTCTGTGGCTGTGTGTCACAGCATCATCGGACTGAGCTTCCTGTCATTGCAGGCAATCTCAATCCTGTGCGTTACAGGGAAGACATCCTCCTCCCTCATGTGGTACCCTTCCTGCAGGCTCATCATGACATGACCCTACAACATGACAATGCCACCAGCCATACTGCTCGTTTTGTGTGTGATTTCCTGCAAGACAGGAATGCCAGTGTTCTGCCATGGTCAGCGATGAGCCCGGATCTCAATCCCATTGAGGACGTCTGGGACCTGTTGGATTGGAGGGTGAGGGCTAGGGTCATTTCCCCCCGAGAAATGTCCGGGGACTTGCAGGTGCCTTGTTGGAAGAGTGGGTTAACATCTCACAGCAAGAACTGGCAACTCTGGTGCAGTCCATGAGGAGGAAATGCACTGCAGTACTTAATGCAGCTGGTGGCCACACCAGATACTGACTGTTACTTTTGATTTTGACCCCCCCCCCCCCCAGTCAGATGTCTGTGGAACTTGTTCAGTTTGTCTCAGTTGTTGAATCTTGTTATGTTCATACAACTATTTACTCATGTTAAGTTTGCTGAAAATAAACACAGTTGACAGTGAGAGGACGTTTCTTTATTTGCTGAGTTTAACACTGAAAATCATCTGTGAAGGAGATGCTGATTAACTCCACCCCCTTCCTGAGTGATTTGCCAACCCCACCTCCAGTGGGAGGAGCTACCTACAGGATGCTCTCTGCTAAGCAATGCTGCTCACGTCACCTCCCAGTCCCACCTGCTGATGCCCCAAGCCTGCTCATGCCTCCAAATAGCTGCGTACCCACGCTACATCAGTGCAAGCCAATGCATGCTATTGCCTGAGAAGTACTACCTCTCTCTCTCTGGAATATGAGACATGCTGTTATGAGGTGCTGTGTTTCACTCCCATGCCATCAGAATGACTCTATTTCCCTTGCTGGGTTAATGGACCATTTCCCAGGCGTGAAACTCGGGTCTGGATCAGTAAGTCCTTTTAAATAGGATCTGTGACTATACATTATACTCAGTCAGTCATCATATAACCCTGCCCATGTGAAAATCTTCTTGATCCCTCAGTGGGAAGCTATGGAGAAGCTCTGCGGTGAGGACGACTGACACGAGTCCACTCCTGTCTACTCTGCAGGGAAGATCCTTTACATGTTAGCTTCTGTCTAGTAACTCACCCTGAGAATCATCGATATGTTTGTTTCAGTGTTCATAAAGTGTTACATTGGGAAGCATTTCGATCATGTAATGTGTTTGATCAGCAGACACACCAGGATTCTTTAGCCAGAGTCACTTATTGAGCTTTTTCTGATGTATTGATTGCCAACATTACTGAGGACTGAATGCATTTCATTAGGACAAACCTGCATTGGTGGTATTACCCAAATTATTAAAGGTACAAAGAGGGAAGGTATTTTATCTGTTTGAGAGTGAAGAGTCGTATTAAAACTAACAGTTGGTTGTAATGTGGTCTTTTATCCAGTAGGTGGGGAACGAAGCGTCATATAATCGGTAGAATACTAGCAAAGGCCGTTCAAGTAGCAGTGATTCAGTTAAAGGTCCAATGCAGCCATTTTTATCTCAATATCAAATCATTTCTGGGTAACCTTAAAGTGATGGTTTTCAATTAAAACAGTCAAAAGGGGGGAAAAATGGCTTATGAGCAATTTCTCAAGCAATAATTTTACTAGGACTGCCTGGGAGTGGTCTGCGTGGGGAGGGGAAAACTAGCTGTTATTGGCAGAGGTTTGAAAAGACTGCCTGAAATTTCAGCCTGTTTTGGTGGGATGGCGTTTGGCCTGCCTGGTGACATCAACAGGCGGTAAATGAGTTAATAGACCAATAAGGAAGAGTTTCAAACAGCTCTTACACTAAAAGGGTATTATCATAATCTTCACAATTTCACAGTTTTTTTCCACAAATTTCATGTCATAGTGTGGAAGTATACACTGAGTGTACAAAACATTAGGAACACCTTCCTAATATTGAATTGCACCCCCTTTTGCCCTCAGAACAGCCTCAATTTGTCAGGGCATGGACTACAAGGTGTTGAAAGCATTGCATAGTGATGCTGGCCAATGTTAACTCCAATTCTTCCCACAGTTGTGTCAAGTTGGCTGCTTGTCCTTTGGGTGGTGTCCCATTCTTGATACACACGGGAAACTGTTGAGCGTGAAGAAAAACACAGCAGCCTTGCAATTCTCGACACTCAAACTGGTGCGCCTGGCACCTACTGCTGTCCCCCTGTAAAAATGCACTTAAATATTTAGTTTTGACCATTAACCCTCTGAATGGCACACATACACAATCCATGTCTCAAGGCTTAAACATAATTGGGTAACCTAGCATCACCTGGTCAGTCTGTGTCATGGAAAGAGATGGTTTGTACACTCAGTGTATATAAAACACAGGAAATCACATTTTTGAATGCAATGGGCATTTAACTAATTTTATGTCCAGTTTTCCTGAAAAGAGGTTTTACAAAAATGCTTGCATTGAATTTACAAGCAATAACTTTCACATCTGATTCAGAACTGTCAGTTATCATGGAGTCTCTCTCGTAATACAAAGCCCTGATCTCACCCTATAATCCCCAGAACAGTGCAGACTCCTGAGTTGCCATGCAATGGGGTGATTAACCAGTGAAAGCTGTTTAGCCCAATTCTCTGATATAACGTGTGATTGGTGTTTTACATGGCAGGAATTTTTAATCTCTGTCTGCACCTGAAAATCAAGACAATGTGTCAAGTAAGACTAAGATTGAGGTCTCCAAAAGATCCTCTGATAAATCCTCCTAATGTGGTTCTGCAATGTTTTGGGAACAGACTGTTGTGAAGAGAGATGATCTCTGTCATTATCTCAGGCAAGACTGTGTAATCTTGAGATTTGTTGTCTGTGCTGGGACGATCTAACCATTTCCTTTCAAATTCTAATTAGTGTCTCTAAGAAAAGAACAATGGCTGTAGAGTATAATCCTTCAATTTGCACTGGCAGGTCAGAGATTACTACAGATTATAGAATGAGATTACAGAAAATGTCATCCTAATATGCCAAAACTATACCTTGGTATACGACATTTGATGGCATGGAGAAGACAAGCTGGTCTCTTGTTAACTTTGAGGAGGAAGGCATTTTCTAATAGCTACTGTTATCTTCAAGTGAAAGTAAATCTGAGCGTAATCTCTCGTGGACAGACTTTGAGCATCTGACCAAATTATGCAAAATGAATCATGACTAATGAAAAAAAAAATATCTTAACATTAATTGAACAATGATATTCCTTTAGGCATTCTTTGTTCATTTAAAATAATCAAAAGAGAGACATGCCTTAATACAGATACATTGAAATTATGTCCCTTTTAGTATATACAGTGCATTTAGTATATACAAGTTTTCTGACCCCTTGACTTTTTCCACATTTTGTAACGTTAAAGGTTCAGTTGTAGTCTGGTTTGCAGTGAGTGGCTACAGTAGAGTCTGTGGCAGCTCGGTTGTTGGCTGGGCCAGTCTGAGGCAGGGCTGGTGGTGCCTGAAGTTCATTAAATACACAGAAGTCTGGTGCCACAAGCAGAGCATAAACACCACCAGGACATGCCACACCTGGTGGCTGGCAACCAGGTAGTTCAGCTGACCTGTGTAGGTCAAAGAGCATCACAAGGTCACTTGACATTTTCAGCACGTTTGAAGGTATCAGTTTGAGCAAGACAAGTTGCAGAATGACACATGTAAGTGGTTATTTGCGATGAGATTTGTAGATTTTACCGATGTAAAAGAAGAACTCAGCTCCAGCTATCTAATACATCACCATCAAGAGGCAGGAACAACTGCAGACAGAGATAACAGATGGTAAGACATTCACGTTAACAGAATACTTGACCGACGCATAATTGTACTTTTTATGAATGTGTTATTAAGTCCTTATGTACCCTTCAAATAAAGTGTTACCTAATATTGTAATTCAGGTATCTGATGACTCATCTGGACGACAGCAGAGCTGAAGCTTCCATTGAGCCAGACCCAGTGGACGGCTGGGATGACCCCGTAGCCAGCCACTGAGTCGAGGATGGCAGTACGCTGGTGTCGCCACTCCTTAGAGTGGTAGTGAGGGTGGATCTGAGCCAAGAACACAGCCAATATCAATGTTTTAACAATCACTAGGTACACCTGTCTCCAGAACTTTAGAGCAGAGGGAGGGTAGAAGATCGGCTACGGGAAAAGATATGTCAGGAGGAGAAGAGATGTCATTTCAGAGCCAGTTTGCGTAGTTACATGTTTACAGTGTCGGAGTGCATGTGTTATAAAATGTTATCTTTACTGAAACAGAACGGTATGAGTGAAATGTACAACAAATGATGGAATGTGTTGTCTAAGACAGCGGCGCAGTGGGAGGCATACAAGACCCCTGGAACGCAACAGCTAAGGTTCCAACGTAGTCCTGTGGCAGCATTTCTTCTCTGAGAGGGGGCAGGAGAACAGGTGATACCCCACAGAACACAGCATACACACCTACAGGAACGACGGGTAGCTTCATACAACAACACTACTCCTGAACACAGTTACGCCTTACAGATAAGACCTGTAAACCATAACAAGCTGTAGGAGTTAAGGACAGACTTATTAATCCAAATGTATTGCTTTGGATTGGAGAGGTCCCTCCAATTCAAAGCCATTGAGGTTGTTGAGCTAACACCACATTTTACTAGCACTTTTAAGACGGTCCTCGTTTCTGCGAATACACAGACAATCAATGTAAAGTCTCTTGAAAACAGAACAACAAAAACAAGTGGTGCAACTTGGGGGGTGTCGGATTCTGTTGCAAAATGTTTTATCTGTTGCACATGGTAAAATACATCAAATCTAAGTCTGTTGCACAACGTTTTGCAACGAAAAGGAGAGTTTCTATTGGACAAATTCCGGTAGGTCCTCCCTGTTTTGTTTCTTCCGTTTGGTTCCTAGAATAAACAGTGAACGGTTTCCTTTTTTGCAACAGACAAAATGTTTTGTCAAGGAATACCACTAATGAATACACCCTGCTACTCTATCTTTTTATATCATCCTGAAACATTATGTTGAAGAGGTAATGTAAAGTCAGAATCTTTAATAAAGAAAAATATACTGCTTTCTTGTTAGCATTAGACAGGGAAAACCCCGTTTGGTGATTTCTAGTATATCATCAAAACAAATCGCAGCACATTTTGTCTTTCAGCAGTTTTAACCTGATTAAGTATGATGCCATTAGAAATTAATGTCGAAAGTTCAATTTATATTCCTAAAACGTAATGGCCCTGTGCAGTCAAACGTGATTTTCCAGTGTTTTACATACATTTCCAAACTATGAGGTTAGAATAATACCTTGAAAATTATGATAATACCCTTTTAGGGTAAGAGCTGTTCAGTGACATCAAGCAGGCCAATATACCTATTAATAGACCTATATGAAATAGAGTTTCAAACCTATCTGCCAATAACAGCTAGTTTTCAGCACCAAAAACCCTCCGGTGAAATGCAGGGCGCAAAATTCAAAAATAATAAATTCGTAATATTAAACATTCAGGAAGGTACAAGTGTCTTACATCATTTAAAAGCCTCATTTATTGTTAATCCAGCCGCTTTGTCGGATTTCAAAAAGGCTTTACGGCGAAAGCATACGATGCGATTATCTGAGGACAGCGCCCCGCATGGAAAATATTTTCTAACCAAGTAGATGCATCACGGGCCTCCCAGGTGGCGCAGTGGTTAAGGGCGCTGTACTGCAGCGCCAGCTGTGCCATCAGAGTCCCTGGGTTCGCGCCCAGGCTCTGTCGTAACCGGCCGCGACAGGGAGGTCCGTGGAGCGACTCACAATTGGCCTAGCGTCGTCCGGGTTAGGGAGGGCTTGGTCGGTAGGGAGGTCCTTGTCTCATCGCGCACCAGCGACTCCTGTGGCGGGCCGGGCGCAGTGCGCGCTAACCAAGGTTGCCAGGTGCACGGTGTAGCACATTGGTGCGGCTGGCTTCCGGGTTGGATGCGCGCTGTGTTAAGGGTTAAGGGTTGGTGCGGCTGGTTGGGTTGTGTATCGGAGGACGCATGACATTCAACCTTCGTCTCTCCCGAGCCCGTACGGGAGTTGTAGCGATGAGACAAGATAGTAGCTACTACAACAATTGGATACCACGAAATTGGGGAGAAAAAGGGGTAAAAAAAGTAGATGCATCACGAAAGTCAGAAAGTCCGAAATAGCGCTAAAATGAATTGTTTACCTTTGAAGATCTTCATCTTTTTGCAATCCCAAAGGTCTCAGTTACACAATGAATGGTCGTTTTATTCGATAAAGTCCTTCATATCCCAAAAATGTCAGTTTATTTGGCGCGTTTGATTTAGAAATACACCTGTTCCAACTCGCCCAACATGCCTACAAAGGATCTAATAAGCTACCTGTAAACTTGGTAAAAACATTTCAAACAACTTTTCTAATCCAACCTCAGGTACCCTAATATGTAAATAATCGATCAAATTTAAGACGGAATAAACTGTTTCCAATACCGGAGAAAAACGAGGAGCGCGCTCTCATTCACGCGCACCAAAAGACTAGAGTCCTCCTGGGTGACACTTAGAAAGAATATGAATACTTCTTAATTTTTCAACAACAACAAAAAATCGAACCATTTCTAAAGACTGACATCTAGTGGAAGCCATAGGAACTGCAATCTGGGTCCTAATAATTATGCTTTCCCATAGAAAAGCATTGGAAAATCCAGTGACCTCAACAACAACAAAAAATCCTGGATGGATTGTCCTCTGGGTTTCGCTTGTCAAATCAGTTCTGTTATACTCACAGACATTATTTTAACAGTTTTAGAAACTTTAGTGTTTTCTATCCAATACTACCATGCATATGCATATCCTAGCCTTTGGGCCTGAGTAACAGGCAGTTAACTTTGGGCACCTCAGTCATCCAAACTTCTGAATACTGCCCCCTAGCCTCAAGAAGTTTTAAATAACACAGCTCAAAAACCACACTGAATCTGGGAATAAGTTGTACAGGACAACTTGGTGTGTGGCCAGCGGCTTTTATAGAGAGACCAGCCCTAACTATTTGTGCCATTAGAGAAAGAAAATGAAAGCTGCGTTGTAAGTCGTGTGACCCCCAGCACGTATAACAAAATCAACAGTAAAAAAAAAAATAAAAGCAATTGTTCTTGACTCTTGACTATAAACTTGTATACTAACAACACCAATCTGAGGTAAAAAGGTTGTGTAATTCCCCCTCCCCCTCCCCCCATAGAGGCCCAGAGTGGACGTGTCATAATACCCATAAAAAATCTAGTGGCAAAACACAGAAATGTTTCCAATCATTTTTTCCCCTTACATTTTTCAGAACCACTTCAAACAAGGTCTGTGTTTCAGGTAGGCTTTCCCTGGTGTGATGTTTTGATAAACGTGTATATCGTTCTCTCTTGGACAAGGTGGATTTTATCAAGATATTAGTCTCTCTCAGATTCGAAAATGCTAATTAGCATCAAAGTAGACATCATGCAGGACTACAAATGCCTGCAAGCTCCTGCACGTCATCTTTGCTGTCAGCTAGATACATTTTCATTTATTGTACCATATTTTATTTATCTACCTGTAATACCAGTGGTCTTATGTATCCATTTGGTCTTGGTACAGAATACTATCCTTGTAGCAGTCAGATATTTACAATGTGCCATGAATACTAGGTCGTTTTTTGCAAAGAAGCTGGCTAGCTAGCTACCTACCTAGATGATTATTAGTAACATACCAGATCCTCTTCTCATTCAGCCAGTAGAGATCTATATCTAATCCCTTATAATTTCTGCCAATTATACACTACTTGACCAAAGGTATGTGGACTCTCATTCCAAAATCATGGGCATTAATATGGAGTGGGTCCCCCCGTTGCTGCTATAACAGCCTCCACTCTTCCGGGAATGCTTTCCACTAGATGTTGGAACATTGCTGTGGGTACTTGCTTCCATTCAGCCACAAGAGCGTTAGTGAGGTCGGGCATTGATGTTGGGCTCGCAGTCAATGTTCCAATTCATCCCAAAGGTGTTCGATGTGGTTGAGGACAGGCCTCTGTGCCGGCCAGTCAACTTCTTCCACACCGATCTCAACAAACCATTTCTGTATGTACCTTGCTTTGTGCACGGGGGCATTGTCATGCTGAAACAGGAAAGGGCCTTCCCCAAACTGTTGCCACAAAGTTGGAAGCACAGAATTGTCTACAATGCCATTGTATGCTGAAGCATCATTATTTCCCTTCACTGGAACTAATGGGCCTAGCCCGGACCCCATGAAAAAGCCCCATGAAAAACAGCCCCAGACCAGTATTCCTCCGCCACCAAACTTTACAGTTGGCACTATGCATATTCTCCTGGCATCCGCCAAACCCAGATTGTGAAGTGTGATTCATCACTCCAGAGAACGTGTTTCCACTGCTCCAGAGTCCAATGGCTTTACACCACACAAGCCAATGCTTGGCATTGCGCATGGTGATCATAGGCTTGTGTGCGGCTGCTCGGCCATGGAAAACCATTTCAAGAGGCTCCCGACAAACAGTTATTGTGCTGACATTGCTTCCAGAGGCAGTTTGGAACTTGGTAGTGAGTGATGCAACCACTGCCAATGTTTATCTATGCATATTGCATGGCTGTGTGCTCGATTTATACACCTGTCAGCAACGGGTAGGGCTGAAATAGCCAAATCTAATAATTTGAAGTGGTGTCCACATACAGTGGGGCAAAAAGGTATTTAGTCAGCCACCAATTGTGCAAGTTCTCCCACGAGAAAAAAAAAATTCCAGAACATCACATTGTAGGATTTATTTTTTTATTTTTGAATTTTACCCCTTTTTCTCCCCAATTTCGTGGTATCCAATTGTTGTAGTAGCTACTGTCTCATTGCTACAACTCCCGTACAGGCTCGGGAGAGACGAAGGCTGAATGTCATGCGTCCTCCGATACACAACCCAACCAGCCGTACTGCTTCTTAACACAGCGCTCATCCAACCCGGAAGCCAGCCGCACCAATGTGTCGGAGGCTACACCGTGCACCTGGCAACCTTGGCTAGCGCGCACTGCGCCCGGCCCGCCACAGGAGTTGCTGGTGCGCGATGAGACAAGGAGATCCCTACCGACCAATCCCTCCCTAACCCGGACAACGCTAGGCCAATTGTGCGTCGCCCCACGGACCTCCCGGTCGCGGCCGGTTACGACAGAGCCTGGGCATGAACCCAGGGACTCTGATGGCACAGCTGGCGCTGCAGTACAGCGCCCTTAACCACTGCGCCACCCGGGAGGCCCACATTGTAGGATTTTTAATGAATTTATTTGCAAATTATGGTGGAAAATAAGTATTTGGTCAATAACAAAAGTTTATCTCAATACTTTGTTATATACCCTTTGTTGGCAATGACAGAGGTCAAACGTTTTCTGTAAGTCTTCACAAGGTTTTCACACACTGTTGCTGGTATTTTGGCCCATTCCTCCATGCAGATCTCCTCTAGAGCAGTGATGTTTTGGGGCTGTTGCTGGGCAACACGGACTTTCAACTCCCTCCAAAGATGTTCTATGGGGTTGAGATCTGGAGACTGGCTAGGCCACTCCAGGACCTTGAAATGCTTCTTACGAAGCCACCCCTTCGTTGCCCGGGCGGTGTGTTTGGGATCATTGTCATGCTGAAAGACCCAGCCACGTTTCATCTTCAATGCCCTTGCTGATGGAAGGAGGTTTTCACTCAAAATCTCACGATACATGGCCCCATTCATTCTTTCCTTTACACGGATCAGTCGTCCTTGTCCCTTTGCAGAAAAACAGCCCCAAAGCATGATGTTTCCACCCCCATGCTTCACAGTAGGTATGGTTTTCTTTGGATGCAACTCAGCATTCTTTGTCCTCCAAACACGACGAGTTGAGTTTTTACCAAAAAGTTATATTTTGGTTTCATCTGACCATATGACATTCTCTCAATCTTCTTCTGGATCATCCAAATGCACTCTAGCAAACTTCAGACAGGCCTGGACATGCACTGGCTTAAGCAGGGGGACACATCTGGCACTGCAGGATTTGAGTCCCTGGCGCCGTAGTGTGTTACTGATGGTAGGCTTTGTTACTTTGGTCCCAGCTCTCTGCAGGTCATTCACTAATCAAATCAAATCAAATTTATTTATATAGCCCTTCGTACGTCAGCAGATATCTCAAAGTGCTGTACAGAAACCCAGCCTAAAACCCCAAACAGCAAGCAATGCAGGTGTAGAAGCACGGTGGCTAGGAAGAACTCCCTAGAAAGGCCAAAACCTAGGAAGAAACCTAGAGAGGAACCAGGCTATGTGGGGTGGCCAGTCCCCTTCTGGCTGTGCCGGGTGGAGATTATAACAGAACATGGCCAAGATGTTAAAATGTTCATAAATGACCAGCATGGTTGAATAATAATAAGGCAGAACAGTTGAAACTGGAGCAGCAGCACAGTCAGGTGGACTGGGGACAGCAAGGAGTCATCATGTCAGGTATTCCTGGGGCATGGTCCTAGGGCTCAGGTCCTCCGAGAGAGAGAAAGAAAGAGAGAATTAGAGAGAGCATATGTGGGATGGCCAGTCCTCTTCTGGCTGTGCCGGGTGGAGATTATAACAGAACATGGCCAAGATGTTCAAAAGTTCATAAATTACCAGCATGGTCGAATAATAATAAGGCAGAACAGTTGAAACTGGAGCAGCAGCACGGCCAGGTGGACTGGGGACAGCAAGGAATCATCATGTCAGGTAGTCCTGGGGCATGGTCCTAGGGCTCAGGTCCTCCGAGAGAGAGAGGAGAGAATTAGAGAACGCACACTTAGATTCACACAGGACACCGAATAGGACAGGAGATACTCCAGATATAACAAACTGACCCTAGCCCCCCGACACAAACTACTGCAGCATAAATACTGGAGGCTGAGACAGGAGGGGTCAGGAGACACTGGGACCCCCCGTGTGGTTCTGGGATTTTTGCTCACCGTTCTTGTGATCATTTTGACTCCACGGGGTGAGATCTTGCGTGGAGCCCCAGATCGAGGGAGATTATCAGTGGTCTTGTATGTCTTCCATTTCCTAAAAATTGCTCCCACAGTTGATTTCTTCAAACCAAGCTGCTTACCTATTGCAGATTCAGTCTTCCCAGCCTGGTGCAGGTCTACAATTTTGTTTCTGGTGTCCTTTGACAGCTCTTTGGTCTTGGCCATAGTGGAGTTTGGAGTGTGACTGTTTGAGGTTGTGGACAGGTGTCTTTTATACTAATAACAAGTTCAAACAGGTGCCATTAATACAGGTAATGAGTGGAGGGCAGAGGAGCCTCTTAAAGAAGAAGTTACAGGTCTGTGAGAGCCAGAAGTCTTGCTTGGTTGTAGGTGACCAAATACTTATTTTCCACCATAATTTGCAAATAAATTCATTAAAAATCCTACAATGTGATTTTCTGGATTTTTTTTCTCATTTTGTCTGTCATAGTTGAAGTGTACCTATTATGAAAATTACAGGCCTCTCTCATCTTTTTAAGTGGGAGAACTTGCACAATTGGTGGCTGACTAAATACTTTTTTGCCCCACTGTACTTTGTATATATAGTGTATGAACGCGGTGAGATCTATTTAAATTCATGGTGTCAGTATACGCCGCTGTATTAAAGCAATTCAGAACTAACTTATTGACATGTTCTGTTGCAGATTTCAAGACAGATTGCAGAAAAATGTATCCATAATCATGAACGTATAAGCAGATTTATTTGACAAGAATGCACCTAGTCACCCATCAATCACGTAAAACACCTGTAACTCCAACAATTACATTGTTTTAAATAAATCAAAATAGTAAACAACGCATAAATATGTATTTTATACATAACATAAACATCTTTGAAGTAAAGATTAATTTATTTATTCATCAGTGTCACAAACCTTTGACATCGAAGAGCTCCATATTAACTATTATACAACGGGTGGGTCAAATCCTGAATGCTGATTGGTTAAAGCCGCATTCCAGCCGGTTGCTATTCCACAAATTGCCATCCGCTAAATCTATGACATTAAAATGCCTATTTATTCTGTTCCATCTGACTGCGCAATTTACTGTCTCATCAGCCCAGCCAAGCAATTTCTAACCTTGATCTCCACTATAAAAAGCATTTAGACATTATCTCACATTTTTCTTTTAGACTAATATTTAGTTTTCAACAGCAGATATTTGTATAAACCTTGCAGTCTGTCTCTCCGACATTTGCAACATTGTTTCAATATTCAAATTTAATCACCAGCTGTCGGGTAGTAATGAATATCCCAAGAGTCGGGACGAGACAGACAGCAGGCAGCGTTTCTCAGCCTGTCGAAACCATGAATCAGCTGGTATAATTTGTATTGATATATATATATATATACACACACACACACACACACACACACAAAGACATTTCAATTAAAACGTTTGCAGTCTTTTCCAGCTTCAGTTTGAAGTGATTGTGTTAGCTGTGTTGTTGGCTAGCTTCCTTGAACAACAGTGTCCTGACGAGAGGGCACATTTTCTATGCCAGGCGAAATCGTACCTCATTAGCTCATTGTCATGGATGTATCCAAATAAATGTGACTAGAAAACGTCTTGGGTAACAACCCTAGATTTATGTCGGGACTATGTCTTGTGGAAGGATGAAATAGTATGAATAAAGTCATCAAAATAACGTTAATGAAAATATATGTCAATTATTATTTTAATATGTTGATAACGTCGTATAAAAGTGATAATGCCCTAGAAGCTGTGTTTGGAAGATATGTTGGCACGATTTGCCCAAACAACACCCATGTTAATATATCCACCTAACACCGGCTTCTCTGGCATTATCACTGAGAGCCACAGATTCTTCTGCTTTTCCCTTTTAGGAATTAGACCAGCACCAATAACACAGAATGTAAAACAACAGTGATTTTTAGTGTGTGAGTTACAAATGGAGAAACAACTGGATGTGTAAGGTAGGTTTAATATAAAATACTAAACTCAGCAAAAAAAGAAATGTCCTCTCACTGTCAACTGTGTTTATTTTCAGCAAACTTAACATGTGTAAATATTTATATGAACATAAGATTCAACAACTGAGACATAAACTGAACAAGTTCCACAGACATGTGACTAACAGAAATGGAATGTGTCCCTGAACAAAAGGGGGGTCAAAAGTAACAGTATCTGGTGTGGACACCAGCTGCATTAAGTACTGCAGTGCATCTCCTCCTCATGGATTTGCTAGTTCTTGCTGTGAGATGTTAACCCACTCTTCCACCGAGGCACCTGCAAGTTCCCTGACATTTCTGGGGGGGGGAATGGCCCTAGCCCTCACCCTCTGATCTAACAGGTCCCAGACGTGTTCAATGGGATTGAGATTCGGGCTCGTCGCTGGCCATGGCAGAACACTGACATTCCTGTCTTGCAGGAAATCACGCACAGAACGAGCAGTATGGCTGGTGGCATTGTCATGCTGGAGGGTCATGTCAGGATGAGCCTGCAGGAAGGGTACCACATGAGGGAGGAGGATGTCTTCCCTGTAATGCACAGCGTTACGATTGCCTGCAATGACATCAAGCTTAGTCCGATGATACCGCCCCAGACCATGACGGACCCACCACCTCCAAAGCGTTCCCGCTGCAGTGTACAGGCCTCGTGTAACGCTCATTCCTTCGACGATAAACACAAATCCGACCATCACCCCTGGTGAGACAAAACCACGACTCGTCAGTGAATAGCACTTTTTGCCAGTCCTGTCTGGTCCAGCGACGTTGCGTTTGTGCCTATAGGCAACGTTGTTGTCGGTGAGGTCTGGTGAGGATATCCTTACAAGAGGTCTACAAGCCCTCAGTCCAGCCTCTCTCAGCCTATTTTTTTCTTTTTTTGAATTTTTACCCCTTTTTCTCCCAATTTCATGGTATCCAATTGTTGTAGTAGCTACTTTCTTGTCTCATTGCTACAACTCCCGTACGGGCTCGGGAGAGACGAAGGCTGAATGTCATGCGTCCTCCGATACACAACCCAACCAGCCGTACTGCTTCTTAACACAGCGCTCATCCAACCCGGAAGCCAGCCGCACCAATGTGTCGGAGGCTACACAGTGCACCTGGCAACCTTGGCTAGCGCGCACTGCGCCCGGCCCGCCACAGGAGTCGCTGGTGCGCGATGAGACAAGGAGATCACTACCGACCAATCCCTCTCTAACCCGGACGACGCTAGGCCAATTGTGCGTCGCCCCACGGACCTCCCGGTCGCGGCCGGTTACGACAGAGCCTGGGCGCGAACCCAGGGACTCTGATGGCACAGAAATGGAATGTGTCCCTGAACAAAAGGGGGGTCCCTTAACCACTGCGCCACCCGGGAGGCCCTCTCTCAGCCTATTGCGGACAGTCTGAGCACTGATGGAGGGATTGTGCATTCCTGGTGTAACTGGGGCAGTTGTTGTTGCCATCCTGTACCTGGTGTAATCCTGTGCAGTTGTTGTTACACGTGTTCTGTCACTGTGGGGACGATAAGCTGTCCGTCCTGTCTGCCTGTAGTGCTGTTTTATGCGTCTCACAGTACGGACATTGCAATATATTGCCCTGGCCACGTCTGCAGTCCTCATGCCTTCTTGCAGCATGCCTAAGGCACGTTCACGCAGATAAATAGGGACCCTGGGCATCTTTCTTTTGGTGTTTTTCAAAGTCAGCAGAAAGTCCTCTTTAGTGTCCTTCGTTTTCATACCTGTGACCTTATTTGCCTACCGTCTGTAAGCTGTTAGTGTCTTAATGACCGTTCCACAAGTGCATGTTCATTAATTGTTAATGGTTCATTGAACAAGCATGGGAAACCGTGTTTAAACCCTTTACAATGAAGATCTGTGAAGTTATTTAGATTTTTCAAATTATCTTTGAAAGACAGGGTCCTGAAAAGGGGACGTTTCTTTTTTTTCTGAGTTTATGTAAGCAGAATGAGAATCACACTTAAGATTGAAAACAAGGAAGCCATGCCTAAACGCAGCTATATCAACACCCTTCTTGTCAATTTAACAGGTCCATGTTGCTGCTGTCAATTATGAGCAGCATATGTACCACTGCATTCAGTCTGAACCTTAAAATAACCAGGACAGTGTTACACATGTGGGGCGGGGAAAGGTAACAAAAACAGTACACCACAACAGTTTTAAACGTTCTTGAATCTCGATGTTATCAAAATCAGGAGGACAAGTGAAGGAAGCAGCATAGGGAAAACGGGTGAAGGTAGGGTGGATTTATAGAGATAAAAAAGATTCAAAGAGATTCAAAAAAGGTCGAAGTTGAGGGAGTAAGGGGCATTAAAGGCATAGTGTGGAATAAGCGGTAACTGAAGGGATGGTTGGCCATGGAATAAACATAACATGGCGTGCTGGTGTGCTTCTGAACGCCTTTCAGGTCGTTGTCACAAATATCCGGCTCATGTCCAGTCATACTCGGGTTCTCAGTGTGTGTCCTTCGACGTCATTCCGTCTCAGTAAGCAGCATTTAAATCATGGTAATTGTGTTTCTGTGAATCACAACATTAACTATGATGAGCGATCACAGCATTTCCACCAATTGAGACATACAACTTTAAGCATTGAGGACAGCATTTTGCTGACAACATGGTGGTTTACACTACGTCTACTGTGTGTAAGTGATGGAAGAATCTTACCTCAGCTGTAGGTCCATTTGAGTGTGTGTGGTCACTTAGGTCTGCACATCAACCAGTACTGGGACCATTGGAGTCTTGGGATGCTTGCTCTCAAAGTGCTGCTTGAATGTCTTCAGGTCTGCATCTATAAAGGTCAAGTACAAAATGGTGGAAGTTAAACAATCTGTGGCTTAGATTGAAGTTGATACAAATGATAAACTAAGCAATAAGATGCAACAAACTACTATACATATGAAAGACTGTACCACACAGGCCAGTACAATAGCCTGCACATGGAGAGGAACCTAAAGGCACATACAGTACCAACCAATACTGCTCACCTGACAGACAGGACAGGTGTGGGCCAGTGCTGCCTTGTCTGCAGTCTTCTGGTCCACAGCTGTTTCCTTCTTCTTAACAGCCAACGCCTTGGCATCAGTCAACAAGTTCAAGTTCAACTTGAGAGGAGCATATTGTACCCATAGTACAGAAATGACTTAAAAACAGTGGACATCTCCAGATCTGAATGACAAGAGCGTGTATAAGCTTTTGTTCCAGCCCAGCACAAAAAATCATAGCCTATCGCCGTGATTTGTTACGTTGAGTCAGTTGTTAGAGCTGGCCTGGGACAAAACCCGTCACACTCCTGTTCTTCAGGTGACTTCCAGCAATGACTTAAACAGACCAAAGCAGGAGAATAGTGTCCCAGGTTAAAACAGCTTACCTAGTTGAGAGGTGATAAGACTCAGGCACAACCATTGGTTCTGGAATAGAGAAGGCGCAAATAAGGTTAGCAATTTGGCATCAATAACGTGACAGTAATTCTCTCTCAAAAACATGTGAATACTAATTAATTTAAAACCCACCATAGCAGGCAGGACTAAATACGGTTCCATAATCTTGCCTACTAGCTATACTAATGACCTGCTGTTCAGAGGGTAACAGCAAACTTTTCAAATCAGTCCATCTCTGAAACCTCTCAAAAATCCAGACCAAAATAATACTGCTAGCTAGGGTAGCTAAGTCAAGTAGTTACTTGAAGTAAGCTACCTCACCCACAGACACAAATAAACATAATCAAGAACACCTAGCTTCACCATCTAACTTAACTAGCTAACTAGCAAGCTAGACTGTTGGTTTATAAAAGCCGAAGGCTAAACTCGTTTTTATGAATTTCTTATGCATTTAAATGTCTAGACAAATAGACGTTTAATGTAGCCAGACTAATGTTGTTAACTAGCTAACCATGAGTTAGCTTGCAAGATTACAGGTATTGTGTAAATGTTAAACTTGCCCAAGACAGATCACAGAATTGTCCATTTAAACAAAATGTTGCCAATTTATTCACTACTTTGCTAATATTAGATAGCTAATCCAGAGATTCTTACCTTTGCCTCGACTCGTTAGTCTCGTCCAAATCATCATGGCCCTGGTGAGTGACGGGAAGCTTGAGACATGCATTTGTACTTAAGTATGATATATGATAACACAACGTTTAGAAATGCATTTCCATTGAGGTCCTCTTGTTAACAAAATACATCATTCATCAATGAACAACACATTAAAGATACAAAACGAATGGAGCTGAGGCAGTTTGGAAAAGTCAGTATGGCTTGAGCGGAGGGTGCGGCCAGGGAGAAAGTCAGTCTGTCAGACAAGCCAGGAGCTCTTAAGGGCCCATCGCTTTGTCCAACGTTCGCAGTTACTCCATAGTAGCCTCTACTCCGTAGGTAGCTGATCCTCCATTGCAGACAGTGAAGCAGGCACCTGGTTGATGCTGCAGTAAAGTGCCAGAAAGTCAGTGGTCAGGAACAGTCCTTCTACCACTCTGACATTTCAGACAACGCAGTCTTCACCTTCCAGGTGAAACATAAAAACCGGAGCTGCTGCAGCATTATTTAAATGCAAACATTAGTCATTCAGGTAGCTAGCTAGCCAAGGCACACAAAAAAATGATTTGATGTTGAAGTCCTGTAACTTTTACATTGAAGATCACAATATTTATGTGAACAAAACAGAGACTTGATAAAAGCCACCTTGTCAGAGAGAAATGTACATGGTTATCAAACATCACGCCAGGGTAAGCCTACACTGAAACAAAGCCCTTATTTTACGTTTTTCAAAAATCCCCTATGGGAAAAATAAATGGTGGAAAAATTATTGGAACTATTTCCCTGTTTGACTCCACTAAGGGGCTCTATGGACAACTTTAGCCTCCATCTGCCCAGAGTGGAATTTTAGGTGGTGCTGTAGATTTACAGGAACTTTACAGGATCTTGCAAATAAAAAAAAAGGTATCAAGCCCAATACATTCTTGTAGCCATCTTTTAGTATTTTCCACCTAGAAATTATTAGATAAACAATGTGATTTATATTATGGCATTTAGCAACATGAAAGAGATTATAGGCCTGCAGTTTTGGGAATAATAACCCATTGTAGTTTTAGTTAAACGTGAAACCCTTCATTAGTACAAGCTTTCCACATACAGATTTAAAAAATATATTTATTTACAACAGCAAATTTGAAAAAGAAGAGCTTGACTCAGACATGACACTTCATCTTTGATAAGAAGACACAAAAAGAAAACAGTTATGCAATTTTGATCTTAAACATGAGTTACAATCTGACTTTGTACAGTATGCATATGTAACTTTGATAAAGGAGGTAAGAGATCTGAGGTATTGTGATTTATCACCATTTTTATTTAC
Source organism: Oncorhynchus mykiss (assembly GCF_057628025.1). Classification (NCBI taxonomy): domain Eukaryota; kingdom Metazoa; phylum Chordata; class Actinopteri; order Salmoniformes; family Salmonidae; genus Oncorhynchus; species Oncorhynchus mykiss. Next base: position 45,275,810 of record NC_143026.1, on the reverse strand, counting down.
TTTCTTGTAGGTATGATATTCTCCCATAGGCATCTACTGTTCTACATTGGCCTAGATTCAATCCGGACTGAGGAATATCCGTGTTATAGCGAGATTGACATTTATAAATGTAATTTCCGATTGAGCAGACATATGCAGCGTTTACCGTGAATGTGGTCTCCAAGAATATGGGAATGTTGCCTTTACATCGTGATAGCGGACAAAATGTGATTGGATTGAGTCTGGCCCTTTGTTTTAGGTGTGATATTGTCCCATAGGGTTTTCTCCAAAAGAACATCCGATTCAGGTTAGGTCCAAGACTTGCATATGGTAAATCTTTTTTCCAACAGACTGTCGTGGGAAAGAGATGTTTTCTGTCATTATCTCAGGCAAAGCTGTCTAATCTGGAGATTTACTGTCTGTGTTGGGAGTATCTGACAGCTCAAACCCATTCTTACCAACTTCTAATTAGTGGCTGTATGAAGAGAACAATGGCTGTAGATTATAATCCCTCGATTTACGCTGGCAGGTCAGATTATAGAAAGGGATTAGAGAAAATATCATCCTCCCATGCCAAAACTAGGTTATATTCTGGAAGGCATTTAATGGCATGGAGAAAACAAGAGGCTATGGTCAACTGTACTGTAGCTACAAGTTAAAGTAAATCATCATGTCAAGGCAAATGATTTCATCATATTCTCTTGACAAATTCAGTGCCGTTTTATGTTGAAGGAGGATTATTTTTTTGTTCATGAGCATGGCCTTATTTCCATTACAGCATGTTGGATGACTGTCATTCCTATTCCATTCACCCAGTTCAATGTAACATCGATAGGTTTAGGCTACTACATGATACTCAAATTTTTCCCTGTACCCATCTTGAGGTTGCAACAACTTAGCCTATGAATGAAAGTTTACAACGTAGGTGCACACAGGTCAAGATGCATTTTTTTAGATGACAGACAGTGACACATGGACAGACAGAGACACATTCAATAACGCCTTGCACACTTATGCCTGCATCTAGCTTATCTAGAGTGTAATCATAAATCCAACAGTTGAAAACGAGAGTGTCGGGGCCTCCCGGGTGGCGCAGTGGTTAAGGGCGCTGTACTGCAGCGCCAGCTGTGCCACCAGAGACTCTGGGTTCGCGCAATTGCCCTAGGGTCGTCCGGGTTAGGGAGGGCTGGCACCAGCGACTCCTGTGGCGGGCCGGGCGCAGTGCACAGTGTTTCCTCCGACACATTGGTGCAGCTGGCTTCCGGGTTGGATGCGCGCTGTGTTAAGAAGCAGTGCGGCTTGGTTGGGTTGTGTATCGGAGGACGCATGACTTTCAACCTTCGTCTCTCCCGAGCCCGTACGGGAGTTGTAGCGATGAGACAAGATAATAGCTACTAAACAATTGGATACCACGAAATTGGGGAGAAGGGGTAAAATTCAAAAATGTAATTAAAAAAAATGAAAACGAGAGTTTCTATTGGACAAATTCAGGTATTTTCTATTAATGAACAACGCATCAGCTGTATGTGACCAGGCGAGAAAACCTTTCCAAGCCAAACCATGTCATAACTGCTACACACAGCCTAAGTAACATCCTAGTCAACATAGCTAACAGAACTAACACGTTAGTAAACCCACTACAATCATGCAGTAAGGTTAGTGTATAGTCAGTAAGCAGTTACACCGGCGGGCCCCGGTGGCAATAAATGAATTAAACCAAAAGCTTACCTTGACTTGGAAGAGTTCCAGTGTTGTGTTGGATAGTCATAGCCAGCTAGCTAACATAGCAAAACCTGTCTGATCAGGATGAACAATATTTGGTAAAAAACTTTTTTTATTCTATGTGCTATGCATTTCACCAGGATTTTCACATCACAACATTGAAGTGTAAGAGGCCTCCAGTTTTTTTAAATGGACTGGATCTTTATACTTCACACCTGGGTCCTGTTAAGTAGTAATGAAATTAGACCTTGTTGACTACCTGAAAGTCTACCATTTTTATAGGAGTAATTAAAACATGCTAATAATGGATCTTTGAGTACATCAAAAAGGTCTGATATACCTCTACTGGTATACTGTCAAGCCCTGGTGTTTTTCCAGACTGAAAAGATTTAGCCTCAAAAGGTTCCTCTTCTGTAAGTTGGCCTTAAAACAGGTATTTTTGTAAATGTGTTAATTTTACATTATTATTATTATTAATAGGAAATAAATCCTTACATTTAACATCATTCAGTGGAAATGGAGGAGACTGAAAAGAAAACATGCTAAAAATATTTTGCTTCCTCTTTCAAAAAATTATTTTGTGAATCATGGATGACTTCATCATTTGTAACGAGTTCCTGTAAATTATTTGTGGTTACATTTCTATGTTGAAGATTCAAGAAAATAAAAAGCCCCTCCAATTTGCTTCATTTTTGTAATACATTACACTTGATCGTTCTTGAATAAGTACCTCCATTTCTTTTTGTTTTTCCTCTAACCTATTCTGTGCCTCTATAGTACAGTCTCCACTACCATCTACCTGCGCTATTACTTCCTCTATTTATGTAATAACGGGGCTGAGAGTCGGGAGGCAGGTGCAGGTGAAACGTTTAATATAACAACAAAACCAGAAACGAGACAATTCCATGTGGCTATTCACCGGTACACAAGAATAATACCAACTGGTGAGAAATAAGAGACTGATATATAAAGGGGGAAAAATGATCAAGGTAATGAAGTCCAGTTGTGAATCATAATGATTAACAGGTGTGCGTAATGATGAATCCCAGGACCGGTGGTTAGTATTATGGTGACGTCGTACCCCGGAGGGGAGAAGCAGGAGAAGATGTGACAATTTCCTTTATTAGTCTAATCTTTTTTGATCCAAACTGCTTTTGTTTTAATGATTAGCTACAACATCCAGGCTACATAGAGTTTATTCTCTTGACTTCACATAACTTTTTTTTAAAGTCTGTTCCAACGTGTACAGGTGAATTCCCCTTGGCACCAGCACTGGCCAGTGCTGGTAACCAATGTTCCCTCTAAATTTACTCCTGAGACTGCCGCGGGATTGCCGTGCAATCAGCCCACAGAGAGAAGTACGAGATTGAACTTCACTCAACTTCCGGTTGATCCCGATCCACTGGTCGATCTCCGGCAGGCCCAGAGAGCAAATCAAGTGCACGATTAGGCCTACTGCTGGCCAAGGGGATGGCTCAGATGACCCTGTCTGCAGTTACGTAGCAGGCATAAACAAAAGCTACAACAAAGTTGATACTGTGAGATTTCAAACCGTTTAAAATCATGACTAGAGAGAGAGAGAGAGAGAGTCTGTCAACGAATATAGCAGAGTTGCTGTTTTTTTATGAGTAAGTACATGTTTAATGGAGTTCCATTAATTAAGTTCTTACTCAGCACTGTCAATATTTTGTATTCAACACCTTTTTTTAAGCCATAAAATGTGCATTCTTCCTATTTCCACCCAGTGCTACAACAAGCGCAGCAGCAATAATGAATAAGTCGGAAAGTGAATCTATAGGCTTTCGTTGTTTTTATTAGCTGCCTGGTTCTTTTTTTAAATCGAGGAATATTTCACTTTCTCTGTTCATAGGAGTAACAACATGAATTTGTGCATGAGGCAGAAATAATGCAGTGTGACTCGAGTTTTGCCATCAACCGGAACACGGTGTCCCTTTTTGGTTAGTGTCAGTGGAGGAAAGGGAGAGCGGAGGAATGTTGAGAGGCGGAGTCTGTCTGCTTCGCATTCCCTCTGCTGAGACTGACCATCAGATGCAGGCAGCATCAGTCCAGTAAAATAAAAAGCAATTATTTAAATGTATGCTCACTCAGCTGTGCTTCACAATTAATACAACAATGGATATTTTACCAGTGTGATAATATAGCCTACCTATAGCCTAAATTTTGAAATATATATTTTTAAATTGTCTGAACAACAATGCATTAGCATTGCAATGGTCTATTACCATTGCATTGTCTATTATGCAATAGACCATTGCATTGTCTATTGCATAATAGACAATGCAATGGTATATTATGCAAATAGACCATTGCCATATATGTGCCATTTATTTTGAACTGGACTGCGTTTATAGCATGAGAAGCCGTGAATAGATGTGCTTGTTCTGAGATCAAAGTGAGAGCTGCATGTAGCCACGTGCAGATTTTGTTCATATCCTTTGCTAGTTATTAGCCCAGTTATAGATCATTTGTAGTCAGCAATAGGGGAGTGATTGCTTCCTACAAGAGAAAAAAACGTATAATTTCTAGACATCTTTCAAAAGTAAGTCAAGTAAAGAGCTTTTTTGTCTTAAAGTGACAGTGTTGTATTTTGAGACAGGCTTGAATAAGCTAAGTACCCAATAGGCAGAGGGTAGCATAATTTGTCTGATTATCTGTAATAATAGTATGGGAATAATAATGCATTTCATTTTGTAAAGTGGTTTCTTGCATCAAACACAACATTTTCAGTCACCTCTTTGTCTAAAGGACAAGTGGATAAACAGATTAATGTCAAGCCATGCATGTTTTTGTCTAAAGTTTCATGGAATGTAGGCCTACATTGAACACCACACATTGGCTGTTACTGTAGGCTGAATGATAGAGCTATTTCCATGTTAAAAATGTTATGGGATGAATTTTCTCCATTGCTTTCGAAGCCACTCTGGTTGGCCTACATTTTGATCAAATAGCCACATTAGCCTATATGGTCACAATTAAAACTGAAACTTAAAATGGGTACAACCTCAGTGTTCACAAATGTTCACAACATTCAAGTTTGCACTCAGCAGACCTGAAACTTGCTCAGTGACTAATAAAATTAGAGGGAACATTGCTGGTAACTCCCCAGTTCAATGTAATGGGTACTCTTGTGTAACTTTAGGAGTTTATGAGGCATTTTGGAACATCAGACTTTTGGAACAGTTTTAAGGCTGAAAAGATGAAAGGGGCACACAACAGAGTAAAGGTATTTGTATTTATTATGGATCCCCATTAGCTGCTGCCGAGTAGCAGCAGCTACTCTTCCTGGGGTCCAGGTGTTGCATAGCAATAAGGTTTCACTACTATCTAACCAGTGTTGGGGAAGTTACTCTGAAAATATAGTTTACCAAGCTACCAGTAACTTCACACTGGGTCTTTCTACCTCAAAAAGCACAAGAAAGAAGATTGGCATCCACCATCTCTGATTGTTTGGAAATCGTTTCTGTAGTTGGTAACAGATACAATTAGCATTCCTGAAACATTATTTTGTTGAAATATAATTTGATCTAATTTGATAATTTGAAATTAAAGGTAATTGATTGTACACAAATTGTCCATTTTAATCTATAGGATTTAGATAACATTCAATGAATATAGTACCCAACATCCGATTTGGACCAAACTTCTTACAACTGATGAGTACGACATGAGGAATCATAGCCCTTGGTCAGGACTCTCAGTTCCATTAAATTACACATAACAGTCATTGGATGAAGGTGTCTTCTATATGGGGGAGTTTTGTTAGGAGCCCCGTCTGAACATTAACACGCATCACTTGCGCTACGGTTTTGGAAGCATAAGGAACTTATCTTTCATATCAGCGAGAAATAATTTTCATAAAACAAAAAGGTTAAATTGATACACACCTTTATAGGGTTCGGGTTCCCACACGGCCATATCTCCATGTTACAGCAGGTGTTTACGTGTGCTTGATAGCTATCTAGCATGCTCCAAACACGTGTGTAGCAGAAGAAGGTCGCTGGAAACGTGTTGTCACTGACAAATACTGTCCGCTGCAACTGTGATGAATCTGGTTAAAACAGTAAGTTGTGTACAGTAAGTTTGCGTATTTATTTTTATTTGATATGAAAGTAAAGGGCTTTATGTCTCTAGAACCGTATCGCAATGGAGAATCGATTCACGTTTAGGTAGATGGAGTATTTGGCTGTTTAGGCTGCCAGCCTACCTCTGAATAACATATACGTTTCTTGGACCTTAAGGAGTAAGGTAGGCTCCTTAAGAGTACATCTTGGGGTAGAGAAATATCAAAAACATTGTAAAAAGCCATCCACGGACCCACCACACACCATGCCAATCCCACCCCAACAACCAGTATATTTTCTGTATGTTTGACAAGTAGTATGAAGCTGTGGCTTTGAGTATTGCATCTCCATACTATGTAATGTATTCCCTGTGAATCTGGTGTTTTTTTCCCCACCCTGTTCAGAGAAATTAGTCAAAGAAGTCATTTGCATTATCTACCATAATGTAGTTTGAAAGTACCATGTTCTGACCACTAGATGTCACTGTTCATGCTGTTCAACATGTTTTCACTCTGTCATTATGGGGTATTGTGTGTAGATGGGTGGGAGAGAAAATATATTATTTAATCAATTTTGAAATCAGGCTGTAACACAACAAAATGTGTAATGAGTCAAGTGGTATACATACTTCCTCAAGGCACTGTAAGCTACACTAAAGCTAACCTTAAGAAAAATATGGTTTACTTAACTGAATTTAATTTGAAAAGTAGTTCACTACATCCAAACTACTTAGTGGAAAATTATCATATCTAAATCTGAAATGTCAGACTACAAATTGCAGAACAGATGACTGAGTCAGATATGAACAGAATGTGTAATTTAGTCTGTTAAAAAACTACTGAGAATTAGGCACACAAAAAGTGTTTCAAATTTGGTTGAAATACCACCAAGCTACTGCAAAATGTAATTGAATTACTAGTTGAACAACATGTTGTTCACTACTTCCCAACACTGAATCTAATGCTAGAATATAGGTTTTATTCTAGGTCATCAAGCTATTCCAGATAGCAATAATAGTGTGACACACACAAAATGTATTGTCACATTTGTGTTTATGTATTGTTTCTTTGTATTGGGAAAGAATGCTTTTACTGAAATGTCAGTCCTCCAAGGTTTTGCCATTGCGAGGCACTTATACTACAGTTGGCCAATAGGGGGCAGTGAGACATGTTTGCTTCGCACTGGGATTATATGCAATTCTGCACCTGTATGTTATAATTGAGAGAACCTTGGAAAGGGAAGTAACGTTCTTCTGTGTTACATGTCAGTGAAGTGCAAAAATACACTGAATACCACAATATTGTTTTGTGACTTGCCTGTTGAAGTGAATGTAATGGTTTTGAACAATATAGTAATTGTATAACTTGGTACTAGACAGAAAACGCATGTATAGTGTAAAAGGAAATGATGGCGGTGCATCCCTTTGTTCTAGAAAACAACGAACTCCTGAACATTTTTTAAAAAGTCACTCCTGATAATATATTAAGGGTTTAGATCATTTAATGTTGTAACTGATGTTTACTTTGTAATTGTTGTACTTTAAATGTTAGAAAATCGGTTAGCATTTGGCTAGCTGCGGTTAGCCGTTTACTAGCTCCGGTCAGTTGGTTGCAAGCTTCGGTTAGCGCTATGCTAGCTTGTTCAAACATTTTCCAATAATTAGCATTCATGTCAGTTGAAATAGTCTTGTCTTTCTATTAGCCCTTACACTGGGTGGATGTATTTTTTTTTAGCATGGGTATTAAGTAAACTTCTATTGAGTTATACCAATCTTTAAAGGCTTTCATGTTTTGGAGTCTCTTATGGGGCTCTAGTGGGGAACAGTCAACTAACGTAAACTCGTACATCGCCTTGGTCCATACAATTGCCCTTATTTTAGCGCCCCAAAAACGCAATACTTCCAGATCAACTGTAATGTCAATAGCATTGTAAAGCACAATTTATCCCCGTTCCAACCAAATCAATTACATGACCTAAACGCTGCCCGTTTCTGCATAATTCAAGCAGGCAATGAGCCCCGTCGGGTCTTTAAAAAAATGGCGGGTGGGGAAGCGAAACTAATGCGTGATAGTGAGAAGGAGAGATGTCGTGTGGGAAAATAGCTTTTTTTCACTCGATCTGTCCAACTTATCACCTTATCGCCTCTAAAATGTAAATAAAACACTATAAAGAGTTTATATAATGTGTCATTACATACCTATTTGAAGGTTTGTGCCGAATTTGAATCGGTTTTAGGGCGGTGCTAAAGTGATTTTAGAAGTAAACAGCGGCTTTGAGAATGATGATCGCATGCAATGATGACGAAAAAAATTACTAGGTGTCCCCCCTTACCCCCCTCAGTCCATTTCTTGTTTTTTTAAAGGATAATAGAAGTGCTACACCTGGTGGAGAGAGATTGTAAGACAGAAATAGTTGCTTTATGCGTGCTGTATGTTATGACATGACACGTCAAGATGTAACGGAGGGTCAGTTTTTTCAACTTTTCTCCAATACTATAGAGCCATAACCATGTCGATCAACGCTTGAATAGAAACTTAGTTCACACCCCCGATTTTGACGTCAACACAGTCGCTACAATCCCATTAGTTTTCTTTGTAGGTTCGTTTGAATGTTGCGGTTGCGCACATTTGTATGGAATGGGGTGAGTTTACGTTACATAATTATAACCTAAACAGGTGAATTAAAGTTGAGAGTAAATGTGTTTTGGGTATAAATGTAAAGAATTTGAGGATTTAGAATGTCATATTTTTTATGTGTAAATTGATGTATGTTTGATATGTGAATGAACTAATATGTCAGGGATTTATGAGACATTATTAAATACACTTTGAAGAAAACGATAAATACAGTTTTCACTTGAGAGACTGTTGAATAAAATACTTCAGAACCTTTGAAAGAGAAGCCATGTTCTCCTGTTTCATAATTTATCCTGTATTACATGAACTATTTTCTGCTGCACCAGTCCCAAAACTGGGAACTGTAACAATAGCAAAGACTAACAAGAGGATCTGAAACTATGACTAATACAATTAGCAAGTCAACATGCTTTGTGTAATAGCTAGTTTATTGGATAAAATCAGATCTAAGTGATTGATCAAAACATACGCATTCCCCTCATAACACGAAATCGAACTTGAAATTTAGCCCGGGCATGCTAGCTGCCGATAGCTTTCATGCTAGAATGCAGAATTAATCATGCAGAGATAAAAATGTCCTTTTGTTGCATGCTATCGATGGCTACGAGGTGTCATCGACAGTACATAGTCCTTACTTTAATTTACTACTAAATTAATGACACTACTACACTATGCTCAGCTGGCTAGGCCAGCAGCTCATGCTAGCTAGTTCATTAACAAAACAAAAAAATGCTCTGCCTCTTCTTTAAATGTTTTATTGGCAGACTACATCCAAAAAGGTGTATTGCCGCCACCTACTGGGTAGGGTAAAACTGAGATATTTTAACAAAAAAAAGATATGTTAATAATTAAAATGAAACAAAAGTCAATGTACTCCTTCACTTGGTCAAATGTACTCAGATCCCTACACAGGCTCTGGGGCCTGAGAGGGAGAAGCATCTTCAGACAGTATTCTACAAAGTTTCTGCCGTGAAATCCAGGAGATCCCAGAACCTGTTAGCCGCTTTCACAATTTCTAATTTCTTAGATGTTTTGTTTGTTTGTCCTGTACAATTAATCACTTGCACAATAAACAAAACAAAATCAACCTTCGCAATTAGTATTTCAGGATCTCTCAACTGACTGACATCCACAAACTGTTGGACATCATCCACTGCCATAGCTTCATCATCTGCTCGCTGCTTTGACAATTTTCACGGCTTCTGCGTAGGACACCTCAACAGCCCTGGTCGTTCCTACTTTGACCTCCTCCACCCTAACAGGGCACTACAGGAACAATTGCAACACTGTGCATCCTCACTGATTCAACAATGATATTCCGTTTTCAAAACATGGCCAAACGTTTTACATTTATGACATTGAAGTGGCTTTTGTACATAATCTCACACCACATATCTCATATAACCCAGCTTTATACAGGTCAGGAGAACTTCATTAAACATCAATAACACAAAAAGTCTTTCCTCCTTCTTTTCCATTCACAGTGCGGGTTAAGCGACATAAATCAACTATTCTTGACATGTTCATCTTAAACTACGAAGCCTCCATATCCATATGATACATATGATACCGGTACCCTTCTCCGAAAATCATAACATTCCACTTTCCAGCCAAAAAAACATCCTTTCTCATGAATCGCACTCTAACAAGGAACATCTAACATTCCGAGGCTTATCTTGATTTACAACTGTAGCCCTTTTACAATAGCCCAATTCTCATGTTCCAGTATTCCACTATCTTCACTCGGGCCAACAGAATCAAGCATTACTTCTGCCATTGCTCTCCCACCTCCCTGGCAGATTTCCGTGCACTATCAAAAACGCTGTTCTGAAATTACCACCGAGCTATAGGAAATTACAATTAGCCCTGTGACACGTGCCCAAAGAACCCCTCTCTGCACTTCAGAAACTGCCTGAATAAACTAGGAGTTCATGAACAGCAGTTAAAAGACTGCTGGGTCCAAAGATCTGATGAAAAACTTTTTTTGTGGCCCATATGAAAATGTTAATTATGGAAATGACCCAGATAGGCAAATGAATCATAGCATAAAACTGTAATGATGGCAAAAATGTCGATACAAAGTAGCTGATGAAAATATCGATTCAGCCTATAAGAAAATGTAGGAGTACTGTTTAATTGTTTAATATTAAAATGTGCAAATGTAGCTACATCATGTAAAATCAATTATTTTGGTTTTGGCATGGGATTTTGTCCAGAGTTGTCTTGAGATCATTTTATGATATTCAAATAAACAATGTATCAAATTATAATTGTCTTATTTAGTCTTTCCCCCTAGAAATCTCTAGAAAATACAATTGTGATATGACATTCTCTCTTGAAATTTTTTTTTTTTAAATGTATAATAACCATTAGGTCAAGGGATTAGATAAACAATGTAATATAATCACATTGTTTAACATAAATTACATTAGCCTGTAGTTTTGGAATAATATTAACCCATTGTAATTTTAGTTGAAAGTGAAACCCTCAAACTTTCCATAGAATTTTGAAAAAGTATTTATTTACAACACCACATTTGGAACAACAGAGCTTAAATAAAAAAAGACAAGCAAAATACACTTCATTCTTGATAAGAAAAGACAAGAAGGCACTCAATAACACAGTTATCCTCTTACCACATGTTCTTTGATCTATGGTTACACATCAATTATATTAAATGAAACCGTGACATGAGGATTGTATAGCAAGTAAGCAAGTTAACATTATTGAATGCTGCAGGACACGTTTGTTTTATCCAAAAGACAAACCTGGATAAATAAATCTGACATAAAAACAAACAATAAATCCAAAGAGAGGCACACTGATGATGTTTAGGCACGTGGTCCATAGCCCTGTTCTCTCCATAGCCTCATAGTCCAAAGATTACTGTTTGACCTAATGACTGGGAACTCGGGTGAAATTCATACAGCGCCCCTGAACAAAACAAAAAAGGCAGTTCCTGTATTATTTACTTATTCCATTTAAACCTTTTACTTTAAGAGGTAAGTTTTTGACAACCCATTCTCTTGTACAAACAGCGACCAGTTAGACTTAAATGTATCTACCTTATTCTAGATTTCTGAAAATATACAGGATAGACCTTCCCTAACATATACTGCATTTCATTACAGTTGTAACACCTCCCCACCCCCACCTCCATATCAGCCTAATTCTCATGAACAATGGTACATGGTATTAAATTGTTCATGCCTCACAGCTTGCCTCTTCCGTAGACGGTGCAGACTGCTCAGACCTGCTCTCCACTGGTATGAAGATTAGAACAAGCAACCATGTCAAACCAGCTCTCCTCAATATTATACTGGTAGTGTATGTACCCATTAGTCTCCACCATATATGGATTTATGTATCTCAGATAAATGAGGTACATCAGATACAACATGAGCTCATAAATGGAGTCCCTATATACGTGACATAGCATGGAAATTGTTTTGACAACACTGCATAGAGTTGACATTTACAATAATTGATCATAATTGAACTCAATTGAGGCAGCCGGCTTTGACTGTAATGGGTAAGGAGGAGATGGCGAATGGGCCGGCGAGTTGTCACGACATCATTATTAGCCAATCAAACTAATCAAGCGTAAGAGCATTACTGGCTGAACAGACAGCCACTCCCATTCTGTCAAGAAGGGAGCCACCATCATGAGCCCAGTCAGATAAGAGCAGGTACCAGCCCCCCTAAAACCATCCACCAGAAATCACAGCTAATATATCATCAAATACGTTTTAGGGAGTGTTTGCTTAAAACAGCAGACAATTGTGTACCTATGCCTTGATTCATAGGCTATATTGACAATGTATCCAAGAAATAGAACATTTATCAAATTCAGTACAGCAATTTACAACAGTAAATTCACATTAACACCAATTACAGAGGGTACCCACCCCCACCTTTCTCAGTAAAAAGATAATGGCCTGCGTCCCCCACCTCTGTTAATGAGAGGGCAATGTACGCCCAGTCCAGCGTCTTAATGAACGTGTAGTGCAGTACACCAACACAGTGTGACAGAGTACACAAACACAGTGTGACAGGTTAAGAGGACAGAGGTCATACGCTGTCCCTCGTTTGTTCCATCCCTCCGTCCCCCCCATCCTCGTTTACATCCAGCCCTGCTCTGCTCGTTATCTTGTAGTGAGCTGTGACATGCCAGAGGCCTCACAGAGAATAATGGTGCTAATAGGCATTAGGGGGTCAGAGTCTCACAAACATAGACATCCATCCCTACTCTCTTCATCACTCATCTATACGATCTCTCCATCCCCCATCCCATATGGGTATGGGGGGGGACAGTTAATGGCTAAAGTACCATCACTCATCTATAAGATCCCTCCATCCCCCATCCCATATGGGTATGGGGGGGACAGTTAATGGCTAAAGCTGTCACCTCCTCTCAGTGGACAGAGTGGTAACTGACCTGTCATGTCCTGCCGCTCCCTTACTGCCCCTCATCCCCTCTCCGCTGATGAGCCTGTCTGCTCGGACCACTAATGAGCTAGACAAAGTTACTAACGTGTGAACTGGGCAACATTGACTAAGCAGAAGAGAGATAGTTAAGTATGTCTCTTTCTCCCTTTCTTTCTTTGTTCATGAGTTTGTTGCAATCGGGGTTAGGGTCAATTCCATTTTCAGTCAATTTAGGAAAACAATTCAGAAAGTAAACGGGAAGTAAACTGATTGAGTACATTATACAAGGGGGTGCCTTACCCTGTCCTGTGCTGTTGGTCTCAGGACAGCAACTCGATCATACTGTCGCCTGAGTAACGCCACCAGCGCATCAAAACGCCCCTAACAACAAAACAAGTGATGATAAGAGTCAACCTGTTGGTTTAATATACAAAACCAGTTACTGACAGCCATTGTCAATGTGGCTCTGAAAGCATGGTGACTTACCTTGATGGGTGTGTACCATTTGGACTGTTCTGGGGTGTGATAAGTAGGGGGTGGTCTCTGAGGCATTGGTTTTCTAATGATAGGTTCTTCCACCTCCTCCACCATTGTGACCACCGCATTCTTGGCTTTCTCGAGCCGTGCACCTTCCTCTGTGGAACCTTTCTCACCCCAACGAACCTAAGACACAGTTTACAGCAGGTTATTTCACATTTTATACAGTTTATATTCGTTTAGCACAAAATAACCATTCAGAACTTTAGAGTAACTAACACCACTCAAAATAAAGTGACGCAGCTTGCTGTCAAGATATAGTACAGCCCAAATAGAAAAATTAATTATAGTTCAATGGGGAAATACTCATTCAGACATACATTGTATCACAATTCCAGTGGGTCAGAAGTTTACGTACACTAAGTTGACTGACTTTAAACAGCTTGGAAAAGTCCAGAAAATAATTTCATGGCTTTAGAAGCTTCTGATAGGCTAATTTAAATAATTTGAGTCAATTGGAGGTGTACCTGTGGCTGTATTTCAAGGCCTACCTTCAAACTCTGTGGCTCTTTGCTTGACATCATGGGAAAATCAAAAGAAATCAGCCAAGACCTTAGGAAAATAAATTTAGACCTCCACAAGTCTGGTTCATCCTTGGGAGCAATTTCCAAACACCTGAAGGTACCACGTTCATCTGTACAAACAATAGTACGCAAGTATAATCGTTGTTTGGAGGAAAAGGGGGGATGTTTGCAAGCCAAAGAACACCATCCCAACCGTGAAGCACGGGGATGGCAGCATCATGTTGTGGGGGTGCTTTGCTGCAGGAGGTACTGGTGCACTTCACAAAATAGATGGCATCATGAGGGCGGAAAATTATGTGAATATATTGAAGCAACATCTCAAGACATCAGTCAGGAAGTTAAAGCTTGGTCGCAAATGGGTCTTCCAAATAGACAATTACCCCAAGCATACTTCCAAAGTTGTGGCAAAATGGCTTAAGGACAACAAAGTCAAGGTATTGGAGTGGCCATCACAAAGCCCTGGCCTCAATCCTATAAAAAAATTGTGGGCAGAACTGAAAAAGCGTGTGAGCAAGGAGGCCAACAAAAATGACTAAGTTACAACAGCTCTGTCAGGAGGAATGGGCCAAAATTCACCCACATTTTTGTGGGAAGCTTGTTGAAGGCTACCCAAAACGTTCGACCCAAGTTAAACAATTTAAAGGCAATGCTACCAAATACTAATTGAGTGTATGTAAACTTCTGACCCACTGAGAATGTGATGAAAGAAATAAAAGTTGAAATAAATCATTCTCTCTACTATTATTCTGACATTTCACATTCTTAAAATAAAGTGGTGATCCTAACTGACCTAAGACTAGGATTAAATGTCAGGAATTGTGGAAAAACTGAGTTTAAATGTATGTTGCTATGGTGTATGTAAACTTCCAACTTCAACTGTACCTCCATGCGTTTCATTCCTCCGATACCTCTTCCCCCATAGTAAGATGCATCCACCATGGGCCACTTCCTCTTGGGTAGAGGGTCCACCTCTGGTTCCTGTAGTGGAGGAGGGAGTTCAGGGCATTAAAGTTACTCTACAATGGTGTGACGAACACTTGGCACTTCTAAGAACAGTTCCATAGAATCTAAGCACTCACAGGTACTGGAGGAGGCGGGAGGGGAGGAGGGGGGCGACGGGGAGGGGGGTCCTTGATCACCTGTAGCATGTACAGTAGAAAACAGTCAGCAGTTATACAACAATGAATTACTATGTACTGACATCTCAATCTACAACTGTATTATCATAATCTCTCCCTGCCTTACTACCGGAAAATACAGTCGGTCCTGGAGGACTCACAATAGTGCAGCAGAGTGGCCAGAACCACCACAGCAGAGCCAGAGCCAGCAGCAGGAGTAGAACTAAGATCAGGACCAGCACCACTGTCCCATCAGACTGTAACAGGAGACAATGTAAAACAAAGCAGCCCACGAAACAGACTTTATCAGATGATGTGCGACTTCATATCTAACGCTATATCACAGACTTCCTCAGACTAGACTTTGGTGGACTCTATGTAAGTAGAATGAGGTTTGTTTTGTTCTGAGTGTTGGTGTGACCTGTGACACCGATACTCACACAAGTTGTAGCGTAGATAGTGAACGGGCTTGAGATGTAGGACTGTCCGTTGTTCAAGCTGATCAGCACATCTATCGATCTATCGTGAGGGAAAAGAAAATCCAGCACAATTCTATATTATTGCTTCACGCATGTGTGTGTGTGTGTGTGTGTGTGTGTGTGTGTGCGCGTGTGTGTGCGTGTGCGTGTGTGTGCGCGTGTGTGTGTGTGTGTGTGTGTGCGCGTGTGTGTGTGTGTGTGTGTGTGTGTGCGTGCGTGTGTGTGTGAGAGACAGAAAGAGGGAGGGCGAGAGAGAGAGATACTAACAAAGTAGGTCAAACTTCATTTAAGTATCGGTCTGGCAGACCAACTGTCGAAATGCCAAGGCACTGTGCCACAGCAAATACGCATGCTGGTGGACAGGGTAAAAACTAACACCGGGTCACAAAGTCTAACATATCATATCTTCCTCGAAGCTGTTTTAATGATATTGTGCCAAACCATTTTGGTGTGTCTCACCACTACACATCGGTTCAGCTTATTCGGTCACATTTGATGAAGAAACCAGGCAGTCCCGTAATGGATTAGGGATGAACAGCTGCCATTCTCCAGTCACCACCAGGCTTTTATTATATTTTTATATCATTTGATGTTGTTTCCTTTGCTTTTTATAAAGCGATGAACACCTGTTACCCGTCGAACCCACTACCCACCCTGAATGGAAGTGTGTGTAGTCGCTGACTGTGGAGAGTCTGGGTTGCTGTGTGGTTCAGCTCTCACGGCAACCAACCAACAGCATGACATTCCTTTGATCTGACCAACTGCGCGCGCTCAGTAGCTCACTGGCCATTTATGGATAGAGGAAGTTCGAAGAGGAGAGAACGGAGTGCAGCACTTACTGTCCGACTTCATGCAGCACTGGTGCTGGACACAACAAATAGCCATCCTGCACCACATTGGGCCTCTCATCTGGGGGGAGGGGAGAGAGAGAGAGAGAGAGCGAGAGAGAGAGAGAGAGAGCACTGGGTGAGCTCAATGCCCTCTCAGTGAAGAGACTTTGTGTGTTGTGTTCTATATTAAGCAATAAGACAGATACCAGCTCCATGTACTCAGCTAGCTGCCTAATGTTCCCTGACCCTACTAAATAAGACACTGTTCTGTTCTCTCTGAAACACAACAACTCCACGCCCTCAGTACTTCATTAGCGTGGTTACTTCATGGGGACGTTTAGTAGACTAGCATCCTGAGCAACAGGATTGAAGTGCACTGTTGGGTGTACAGCTACAACACAACGATGGCATCTGGTAAACAGGAATGAATGTAGTATGAACACGCGCTTGGGGGGAGGGGGGGGGGGTTATTGTCAATCTGCAGTCTTACAGTAGGTAGGTGTGTCAATGTTGGAATGCAGAATGTGATGCATTATGGAGCTTGGGGTATACTAACTGTATGTCTTCTGGTTGACAGTGAGAACGCAGATCACTCCATCCTGGCTCCTGCCACGGGTAAAGTCATATCCTCTCAGGACGATGTTGAAAGATTCTACAATTTTATAGAGGGGCACAATGTCAGGATGATTTTCAGGCACAAACAAATAACAGTGTTACCCAATAATAGTATTGGTATCGGTATATCAACAAACTCGAGCTTTGTAACGTACCATTTACGCAAACACTAGTGGGCTCTATCCTGAATATTTCTGTGCAGGACTGCTTCAAAATCTGTGAAAAATAGAAATAATGATAACGTTAATGACAAGGTATGTGTCTTAACGTTTATTTTTAGGTATTGTTGTATGTAATTATTCTGACCGAATTCACAATGCTTTTGAGTGCACGAAATCCAGCCAGCACTGGGAATACTTGGTCTTTGCTGTCTGCAATGTCAACAAGCTGTGGGTACAAGAGGAAAGCATATGATATCACACAACATCGGAAAGATTGTCTTCCCACATCTACGTACAACATAGCACTCGCTCTCCCACATTGTCTGAACACTACTCTCTCCCTCTGTTTTCTGTACATCTACAAGACAGCCATTTTCTCCCTCTGTTTTCTGTACATCTACAAGACAGCCATTTTCTCCCTCTGTTGATGTTTCCCCGGTCTGGTTTCAAAGGCTGATCTAATGTAATGAAACCATAAGAGGAAGCAGGCTGGCACGATCCAATTAGATGATTAGAGTACAACTAAACTTCCTGTCCAGACTGCTAACGCTCTCTAAGACAGGCAGACGATCAAGTCATAAAACGGGTACGCTCATTTTTCTTCCAATTTTATGGTACCCATTAGTAGCTCCAGTATGGATTCACTTTGGCAGTGTTCAGAGATTTCAATGTAAACAAAATAGTGTATTGCAGTGTGTGTATTTCATGTGTGCTTTATGCAGCCTTCAATTGATAGAAAGGCGAGAGCACTGCATGAAACAGATCCCTAAAAACACTCACCTGGCTCTCATCAAAGTCTTTCACACCAACACAGTACACTCGAGCACCAAAGTCCCTGGCGGTGTTTGCCTTCAACAAAGAGAGAGGAAAATAGCTGTGTACCAGTCAGAGGTCAAAGCACTTCCAGCAAGTACTATTTTGTTCCTCATCACTGTTTAGTATAATGGTATTACCTCCTTTACGGTCAGTTCATAAGGATAGACTTCCAGTTTCCCATCAGTCAGAGCTATGATAATACTGGATGACCGTGTGACCTGGGCCTTCATCTGCTCTGAGGCCTACATAGGGGAAGCCATGTTTTAATGTACAACAAAAACAGTCCAACAACAAACAAAAATATAGAATAGATTCAAATAGAAAATGCTTACCGACTTCATGCCTTCGTGCATGTATGTTTCACCAGCCGGTCTGATTTTGCTTAACTTTTTCAAGCCTTCATCTATTTCATATCTACAAAGAGATTCTATCTGAGAAATGATGTTAATTGCCTGATGTGTGTGTATGTGTGTGTGTGTGTGTGTGAGGGAGAGAGAGCAAGAGAAAGAGAGAAATAGAGAGAGGAGGGAGAAAGAGAGGAGAGAGAGGATAGAAAGTAAGAGCGAGAGAGAGAGAGGAGAGGGAAAGAGAGAGAGAGATGCTTAGTACTGTGACAAGTGAGAGTGTGTGTGTGTCTGTACCTGTCTCCAGTTAGTGGTAGAATCACCTCTGCTCTAGATGAGAAAACTATGTAGGAAACCCTCATCCTAGGACTAAAACAAACCGAAAAACACCAAGGAATGGGATCAAACACCAAAAAGTTACTGGTCATTTTGGATTTAAAAGACTTCACTTACAGTATGCCAACTTATCCCTCCCTACACCCTTTGGAGCTAACCCTTTTCTCTCCTAAATTACAATTATGCACAGTTGTTACCACAACCAGCTGTTTCAGACAACTGTTCTGGAGTTAAATTTAGTACCCCACTATTAAGTTTTAAAATAATCCCACAAACTGTATCCAAGTGTTCGGTGGAGCTACATTTGATCAAATGCCTATTGGCTACTGCTTGAAAAGAATTTGCCCCACTTTCACATGAGTGTGTTAACTGTGTTAACTACTGACTTGATTCCTCACTGTGTAAATATCCTATGTCCTTGGTAAATCATTATTTGACTAAAAGGGGCCCATTCTTCTGTTTCATGATTCAGATTGTAAAGTTAGCCATAGTTTTGATGGACAGTGATGTACAGTGTTCAAGACAAGTTGCTCATTTCACCTTGTACACAGAGCTTGGAACCTGAGAGTATGACTTTATTCACTTACCTCACAAAGCGGTTGGTGAGCTGCTCCACAAACTCATAGATCTCTCCCCAGTTATCATGCACACTCCCAGACCTGTAAAGCAGTCAGAAACACTCCCTGAACCAGAACCAAACAACCCCTTACAAGGACTAGACAGACTGAAATAGAACTCGGGTCATTTAAATAGTATTTACAGGAGTATTTTACATACAAAGCGTGATAAGAAAACGCTTGACTAGTGCAATTTGACACCTGATAGATTCTATAGAACCGTTTTGATTCAAGTTACGTTACCATATCAATTACATCTTGCATGTAGTCTGTAGGCTATAACGTTACTTACCTGTCTAAAACGAAATAAATATCAAAAGCTCCATGGCAAGATGCCTCTTCGGTATTACAAAATAATGTGTTTAGGCCTATAAGAAAGGTAAGCAGGAGTGCAGTCCACTGTCCGTTGATGATCATTGCCTTGATAAAAAAAAAAAATCCTCATTGAGTTTGCACATCGTACTGTACCACTGACTAGAGTATAGACTACCTTACATGCGCTTTCTTCGTCTGGATGAAACAGTACTCGAGACTGATTCCTGATTTTCCAACGATAAAATCGAAAATAAACTAACATCACATTTACGCGGCATGTTACTTTGTAAATACTATGTATCGTCCTTGCCACTTGTGGGTAACCTATTTAATTTTCTGAATTGAGAGAATAAAATGATTTGGGGCGTGTCTCCTAGAGAATTACCGCTGATACTGTGACAGTACCGTTTCATCTGAAGTGAGCATGCGCAAGAGAGTCGAACTAACGCACAAGCGCGCCTTTGAACCCTATTGTACCCTAGTCTCACAGAGTTTCCCAAACTCTTCCTGGACCCTTCCCTCCTGCGCGCACGTTTTGGTTTTAGCTCTAGCGTTACACAATTGATTCAAATAACCAACTCATCGACAAGCTTTGATTATTGAATCAGCTGTGCAGTGCTAGGGCAAAACCAAAATGTGCACATAGGGGGGGACGCGAGGACCGAGTCTGGAAATCCCTGTAACTACACCACCAGCACAGTGGGCGGGGAGACAGCAGGTGACACAATATTTTGTTTAATATGAATATTTATACTATTTCAGTTCGACAACCAAACTTTATTGGGGTTTGACATACAATGAATTATAGCCAAAACCATAGAAAAACGTGGATTTTAATTTTAATTAAGCAGACTGAAATAAAAAATATTGTTTTGTTTGAAAACTTAAATTCGACAGATTCTGGTGTCCTTGTCATTGTGGACGTGACAAAAAATGTGGAATTTGCTCAATAGGCTACTGTGTGGAGTGAATTGCATCACTGTAAACCCATCAATGAGCCAAGGTTTATCTGTCGCCCGAGGAGGATACAGAAAAGTGCATCACTCCATTTACTCGACACACACTCACGTTTATCGTGTGGCCGCGGGGCATGCTTGCACACCAGAACATGACCCGCCGTCACCTAAATCCACTATTTACCAAATGTCATGAATTCAATATCCAATTGAAATTGGCTTCTACTGTACATGCACTGTCTGGCCCCTGATACCCATGACCTCTTTAGACTGTTCATCCATGCACCGACACTTTCTGATTGTCCGAGATCATTAATGTCACCCATCTAACAAGAGGATAAAGGAGGGGCGGAGAATTGTCAAATCTCGTTGTGCAGATTAGATTAGACTATAAAACCAGCTCCTCCAGTCGACCAGTCCCATGGCATGTATTGGTGGGCATCTACAAGGCACAATACACTGTATAACACAAGCAGGGATAGTGCAAATAAGATAAGCGCAGATCTTACCACCAGTCAGCTGTTTGCAATGGTAAGTAATTGTTTTGGATTTAGAGCGTTTTTACACACGTTTTTGGGGGTCATTATTCAAACAAATTATTTATTCTTAATTGTCAACCTAATGATATGAATTCTGATGTTATCTGGTTCTCAGGAGATCCTGGAGGCGAGGGCGGCGCAAATTGCGCAACGATGGATAACTGACATTTTTACGCGCGTCCACACCACCTGCGACGTTCCCGAACACGCAGTTTTTGGACCATGTGAGCTGAATCACACCTCTGTTTATGACAGCATCGCCTTCATCGCTCTCAAGTCTATGGACAGAAGATCGGCACCATACATTTTAAGGGTGAGAACATGCACTTAAATCCATGCGCTCTAAACGAATGTGTTCTAAACGTTTGGCTGGGGGCAGTTTCTCATGCCCGAATAAATGTCTAAAATGCATCGAAACTTTCAGTTGGCAAAATGCTGTGCTTGACATGTTTTTGTAAGACCGGTTTCTATTTGGCTACCCAGGTGGACACCTCAGCGCACAAAATGCCCACTGACGGCCCGATGTGGCTGCGGCTCGTCCAGTCAGCCCGGAGCAGCGAGGAACAGAACCTAGAGGCCTATGTGAAGAACGGACAATTGTTCTTTAGAGCCCTCAGGACGATCCAGATGGATGAGGAGCTTTTGGTGTGGTATGGGAAAGACCTTGCCAAGCTTCTTCTACTGAACCCACTGCAGATGCAAAGCAAAGGTATACATACTCTATGAATGTGTATTACAATATATTATTCATAGCCATTTTTATGATTTAACTATTGACACCAATTGAATATTAAACATTTAAAACTAGATTTCCTCAATATGTTTGTATAATTCAAAGAGTATTGGCAAAGGTTTATGTCATGCAATATTGGCAGAATAATGTGATATTAATCCATATTCATCTTTATAACCAGGTGCTGGTCCATACACATGTACAAACTGCAACCAGGGCTTTGAGTCTGAGTTCCCCTTCCTGGCACATTGGAGATTCCTTTGCACACAGAGACAACCAAACAGCCACACCACCAAACCTGGTCTAGACAACACCAACCATGTGAAACCTGACTCCCTTCCCGTTCCTGCCTTCAAACTGAGCCATCCAGAGACAAGTCCACAGGATGGAAAACCTGCAACAGACTTCCACAATCTAGCCAGGGATATGGAGAATAACAGTAATAAGACAGGCTTGTCTGGTACCAGGTGGGCAGGGAGCGCCCTCAAAAGGAAACACACGGAGGAGAGTTGGAATGGCCCACAGCCTCTAGTCATAAAGCAGGAACCACTGTACTGTACTTTGAACTTAAACCAACAACCGAGCCCGGTCACCTGTCACCTGCCCACCAATATAATAAGGAGCACCTTTACTAAAGACAGAACCGCTCAACTAAAACCACAACTGAAGACCTCAGGGCCAGAAGACATTAGATCCAAACCACAGAACCAGAGCATTCAGCCCAGAAGTGGCCCAGCAGTGGAGCAGAGTGACTCAAAGAAGAAGACTCTGAAAGACACTCTGTCTCGATCTCCATCCCGCTCTGAGGAAACCTCCACTGACTCTCCTCCTGTCACCTCTGCCTTCAACCAAGTCTCTGTCTCGGAGAACAGGAGAAGTGCCTTCTCCCAGCCCCCACGCTCTGTTCCACTTCCCCAGACTACCCCCCTGCCTGAGAGGGCTAAAATCTCCATTACCACCCCCTCTACTGCCCTCCACAGACCTGTGCTGGTCCAGGGTGTTTTGAAACAGAGGCACCCTCTCTATAGCCCAGCAGCTCTCTGGCCCTGGACCCCAGGGAGACCCCTGCAGGTTCCGATCCCCCCCTCCCCGGTGCTCCTGTCCCCTTCCGTCTCACGACTCTCGCCCCTCTGCCTGCCGGCTCAGAACTGGTGTGCCAAATGCAACATTTCCTTCCGCCTGACTTCAGACCTGGTGCAGCATATGAGGTCTCACCACAAGAGGGCGCTTGATGCCACAGGATCTGCGTGTGGGGTGAAACAACAGCATCACAGGGAGAGGGAAGAGAGGCTCAAGTGTTCCATCTGCAGCGAGGTCTTCAGACAACGTCATCACCTTGCACGTCACTTGACCTCTCATACATGAGTTCAGATCATTAGTAAGGTATAATATTCATATTGATAAAGATACTAATGGGGAACTAATTCAACACATGAAATAACTATTATGTAATTATTATAATGTACATTAACAATGCAATGACATTTTATTTGAAACATGAATGAGGCTGCTTACATGTACAGCATCATTTTTCCCCCTTAGAAATAGTTTAGATTTTCCTCTCAATTCAGTCAAATGTGACATTTTTAGTATGCTATTTATTTTCTTATTCTTTTACAATAAATTATTATTATTATTATTTTTTTTTTACAATATTACAATATTTTCGGTGTGGATGTGACTTGATTGTAAGCTTAGTTGTGAACACTAGATGGCACTAGAGAGAAATTTAGAGGGACAGAACAAACAAAAAAACACGTTTAAATGTTCTTTATTTTCTTTTAAAATAAAAAATATACCTCTTATTTCACATAAGAACTTAACGTAGATAAGTAGCACATTGGGATGGGCAAACAATAAACACATATACACGATAAAAAAAGAAATAGTAAAAAAAGAATAGAATACATTAACATAAAACATTTATAAAAAGTAATAGCTGTAAGGTAAACCAATGCATGACAAAATGTTTTAAAAAAAATAGAGTTAACTATGCACCGCTGGGTATTCAGTCATATTTATATTCCTTTCACCAAAGATGAGATGAGTTTTGAGGTTTTGTTTTTTGTATCTTTAAAGATTCATCACATACATGTAAGTAATTCATTCCTAACATATGCAAAACACACTATTTATTAAGAACAATAACAGAAAAGAAATAGCTTACATTCTAAGAAGACGGAGCAAGCCAACCAGCAACAAGCTCATTTACACTATAGAAAGACTGCTTCAGAAGAGCATAGAAAATGATCGGTAACCATTACGACCCATTGGTATAAAATAAGAACTGTAAATACTGTGTGGGTAGACATGTTACAAATGAATCATCTTCAGTTCTTCAGCCATAGAGGGAGGCATCCTTTCTCTGAGTGCTTTGAACAGTTCTTCCTCCGCTCTTTCGAGTGCCCGTCGACCATGAGCCTCTTTAGCTGGGTTATAATAATCACCCAGACCAGTGTCCCACTCATGACCGTCACTCACCGATGCTCTCTATGCAAAAGGGATGACCTGCAACATAGGACACATAATACAATGTTTTGAAATACAAACAGTGCACCATGTATGTGCGCAAAATCCACACCAGGAACCGACTTGCCTAGTTAAATAAAAGTTCAGAATCCAAGTGTAAAGTTAGGTTAAAAAAAAGTCAAGTTACACACCTGAGAGACCTGCGACTGTCCTTCTCCATGTGGTTCTCAGGACCTTCGCTCTCATAGGAGGCCAAGTGCAGCTCTGCAGAAGAGACAAAAAAAACATGACTATCCCCGAAGCCAATGCTATAAGATACAGTACTGATTATAGTAGGTTTTGCACTTTCATAGGAGAGTGGACTTTCATCATCCATTCATAATCTGTATCCTTTACTTAGACAGTACAGAATTTGAAAGGGAGGAGATAGAGCAGGAACTGTGGACAACAAACCCTGGTATCTGTGGTGAGTACACACGTGCAAACAGCCAGGGTCACGTGTGGGTACCATTAGACCACAGGCGCTGCACATTTCGTACTGTTCTAAATAATTGACACGTAATGTATCTGTGGACAGCACTCACCATCCTCGGTGAAGACTGGCGTGGTGACTAGGTACTGGAGAATCTTCCTGTCTCTCTCGAAGGGACACGTCACCTGGCGCCACACCAGGAACTCACTGACCTGCTTCGCCAAATCCCACAGTTTCTATAGAGAAACAGGAAATGAAAATTCATTGAAATTAAAAATAAATCGACAACCATGTGTTTTTACCTGCTACTTAAACACTAAAGGCCAATTTCTTCGGCCCAGGTTGTTCTAGTCTGAAAAGCTATTTCAATGGAGATTCACCACTGAACATGCTTCTTGGCCGAGGGAAACCAGTTCATACAGTAATAGTCTTGTCATGATTAGCAATAATGCGTGTACTGTACATTACTCAGACTCACTTCAAAGTTGACATGACCGTTGGATAGCCGGCTGGCACATCCTTCATTGAGGAAGTAGATGTCCTTGATGAGAAGGCTGAAGAATGGAATGACTATCTTCTCCTGGTTGCTGTGTGCCGTGATGGATCTCTGGGTGGCTCCTCGCAGGGCAGTACGGTAGTTGCTGAAGTTACTGGAGGGGTCCATTTGGTGCTCCAGTATGTCAAACTTGTCTGTGTTGACTTTGCTCCAGGTCTTCTTCAGCCGAGACACAGGACTCATGTTCATCCCGGCTGTGGAGAGAGGAGAGCAGGGGTTAGGGATCAATTTCATTTCAAACGAACTGAAATTCCAATTCTAAGCATTCTATTGTAGAAGTGAAAAAGAAGAGAAAAGAACATTCTAGAGCCCTGTATTGTAACTTACTGATGATTGCCATGAGTGAGTTGAAGTTGCCGATGTTGAAGCATTCTCTGGCCACGTCTATGAAGAACTCCAAGGCCCGAGCTCTGTGCTTCTTCTTTACTGGCTGGAAGGAAGAAAAACACAAAACCATTGGAACTGTGTGAGAAGGAAAGGATAACAGAAACAAGGGAGAGAGGGAAATAAGGTCGACGGAGAGAGAATTACAGTAGACGGGGAGAGAGAGAGAGAGGCAGAGAGAGAAAGCGGGAGACAGAAAGTGAGAAAGAAGGAGAGCACTCACCATACAGATTTCAGTGGCCACCAGGTAGCTGAGTCTGTTGAACCAAGCTACATAGGCCTCCAGGTTAGTGGTCTTGCGTTTTCTAAAGAAACTCTGAGGGGAAAGACAGGTCAAGGTTACTTTAATAAAACATTTTTAAAAATGATTGTCTAGTATGATATCCATGATGGATATGTTGGTGGAGCATTTCAATTAGTTCTGTTTCTTTTCTTGTAAACTATATCTGGGCTAGAGTTGTTTCTCCCAGTCTGTTCATGACTAGTTGTTGTGATGTACTCTGTTGATAATTCTTAATGGACTTACACAATGAAGTCAGCCACAACCCATTCAGTAGCCTCACCATAATTACTGACAGATGGTATCTTATGTAACCAGTGGAAGGTAGTGGACAATGTTATGTGGAAGGTAGTGGACAATGTTATATGGCATGTAGTGGACAATGTTATGTGGAAGGGAGTGGACAATGTTATGTGGAAGGTAGTGGACACTGTTATATGGCATGTAGTGGACAATGTTATGTGGAAGGTAGTGGACAATGTTATATGGCATGTAGTGGACAATGTTATGTGGAAGGTAGTGGACAATATTATGTGGACGGTAGTGGACACTGTTATATGGCATGTAGTGGACAATGTTATGTGGAAGGTAGTGGACACTGTTATATGGCATGTAGTGGACAATGTTATGTGGAAGGTAGTGGACACTGTTATATGGCATGTAGTGGACAATGTTATGTGGACGGTAGTGGACAATGTTATGTGGACGGTAGTGGACAATGTTATGTGGAAGCTAGAGGACAATGTTATGTGGAAGGTAGTGGACAATGTTATGTGGAAGGTAGTGGACAATGTTATGTGGAAGGTAGAGGACAATGTTATGTGGAAGGTAGAGGACAATGTTATGTGGAAGGTAGAGGACAATGTTATGTGGAAGGTAGTGGACAATGTTATGTGGAAGGTAGAGGACAATGTTATGTGGAAGGTAGTGGACAATGTTATGTGGAAGGTAGAGGACAAAGTTATATGGAAGGTAGAGGACAATGTTATGTGGAAGGTAGAGGACAATGTTATGTGGAAGGTAGTGGACAATGTTATGTGGAAGGTAGTAGACAATGTTATGTGGAAGGTAGTGGACAATGTTATGTGGAAGGTAGTGGACAATGTTATGTGGAAGGTAGTGGACAATGTTATGTGGAAGGTAGAGGACAATGTTATGTGGAAGGTAGAGGACAATGTTATGTGGAAGGTAGTGGACAATGTTATGTGGAAGGGAGTGGACAATGTTATGTGGACGGTAGTGGACAATGTTATGTGGAATGTAGTGGACAATGTTATGTGGAAGGTAGTGGACAATGTTATGTGGAAGGTAGAGGACAATGTTATGTGGAAGGTAGTGGACAATGTTATGTGGACGGTAGTAGACAATGTTATGTGGAAGGTAGTGGACAATGTTATGTGGAAGGTAGTGGACAATGTTATGTGGAAGGTAGTGGACAATGTTATGTGGCATGTAGTGGACAATGTTATGTGGAAGGTAGTGGACAATGTTATGTGGACGGTAGTAGACAATGTTATGTGGAAGGTAGTGGACAATGTTATGTGGAAGGTAGTGGACAATGTTATGTGGAAGGTAGTGGACAATGTTATGTGGAAGGTAGAGGACAATGTTATGTGGAAGGTAGAGGACAATGTTATGTGGAAGGTAGTGGACAATGTTATGTGGAAGGTAGTGGACAATGTTATGTGGAAGGTAGAGGACAATGTTATGTGGAAGGTAGAGGACAATGTTATGTGGAAGGTAGTGGACAATGTTATGTGGAAGGTAGTGGACAATGTTATGTGGAAGGTAGAGGACAATGTTATGTGGCATGTAGTGGACAATGTTATGTGGAAGGTAGAGGACAATGTTATGTGGAAGGTAGAGGACAATGTTATGTGGCATGTAGTGGACAATGTTATGTGGAAGGTAGAGGACAATGTTATGTGGAAGGTAGAGGACAATGTTATGTGGCATGTAGTGGACAATGTTATGTGGAAGGTAGAGGACAATGTTATGTGGAAGGTAGAGGACAATGTTATGTGGCATGTAGTGGACAATGTTATGTGGAAGGTAGAGGACAATGTTATGTGGCATGTAGTGGACAATGTTATGTGGAAGGTAGAGGACAATGTTATGTGGAAGGGAGTGGACAATGTTATGTGGACGGTAGTGGACAATGTTATGTGGAAGGTAGAGGACAATGTTATGTGGAAGGTAGTGGACAATGTTATGTGGACGGTAGTAGACAATGTTATGTGGAAGGTAGAGGACAATGTTATGTGGAAGGTAGTGGACAATGTTATGTGGAAGGTAGAGGACAATGTTATGTGGCATGTAGTAGACAATGTTATGTGGAAGGTAGAGGACAATGTTATGTGGAAGGTAGTGGACAATGTTATGTGGAAGGTAGAGGACAATGTTATGTGGAAGGTAGTGGACAATGTTATGTGGAAGGTAGTGGACAATGTTATGTGGAAGGTAGAGGACAATGTTATGTGGAAGGTAGTGGACAATGTTATGTGGAAGGTAGAGGACAATGTTATGTGGAAGGTAGTGGACAATGTTATGTGGAAGGTAGTGGACAATGTTATGTGGAAGGTAGTGGACAATGTTATGTGGCCTACCTTATGGTTGTCCAGGGGATCTTTCACACCAAAGGCTTGGATGAACTCTTCTGGTCCGATAAAACTCAATCTGTCCTAGAATTGGAAACGTAAGAATTGTAATAAGCAAATATTTCGAAAGCACTACTGTATTTCTAACAGTACGGTACTTTAATTGATCGATCACGGGTACTTTTAAATCAACACTAAATTCTAATGAATTTAGTGTTGAACCGGCCATTCAGTCTGAACTTCTCTGAACACCACATATTATGAATACAGTATACAGTACGGTCTACAGTATGTGCTCTCCTCACCAGTTCAATGTGCGTGAGCTGCTGGGCGAGAATAAAAGCATCGTCACTGATGCTCAGTACGTCACTCCTTTGTCCGTTGTGCTGTTTGGTCTTCAGAGCAGCGGGTCTCTCGGCTGCGGAGGCATTGAGTGTGGCGATAGCCTCCTCATACTGACCCAGGGCCGCCAACCTTCGGATTAACCGCTGAGTCATCTGCTGCATGGCCCTCCACGAGTACTGATGTAAAACAACATCGAGCGAGAGATCAATCTATGCATTGTATACAAGTGAATAGTTTATTTCCAAAATGCTATATCCACACATTTTTCACAGGTTTTTTTTCACCATCAGAAATGATTGCTTATGGGTACCTTAATGTGTGTGTAAAATATAACTATTTATAGATTTTAGATGTGTATGAAAATGTTTTTTATCCATTGTTTAGCTGGAACGGGATGTTCATGTCCTGTATATTTGACTGTGATCTGTGGTTGTCTCACATAGCTATCTTAAGATGAAGGCACTAACTGTAAGTCTCTGCATAACAGCATCTGCTAAATGACTCAAATGGCAAATGTTTCACCTACAAAATCTCATACTACTCATTTTAAATATTGATGTCACAAATGTATTATTTGAAAATGTAGTTATTTGATACATTTGATGTAGTTATTTGATACTTGTTACTTATTTCTCTGCGAGTCAGGGGGATATATAGCATTTAGCAAAAAACATGATTATTTGTCTATCTGAAATGAAACCATCAAGCGATAGATTTTAAACAAATACATTTATGTCATTGAACCCATGCCATGATTGGATAGTGAAAAAACACACCAATCACTTTCATAATTTCTTTTAAACAAACCCACATTTCTGAAAATGGATATATAGCGTTTTGGAAACAATCTTTAAGTACTGATATTAGAAAACATCAAGAGAGAGAGAGAAACCCATATCAAGGTATATTTGTGTCTGTGCTGATATAACGAGGAGGGCGCTGAGTTCATTATAGAAGTCTGCAACTTGTGAACTTGTTGTGGGTGTGTATTCTCACCATCCACGCCGATGTAAAACATATGAGCCATCTAACAGGCAACACATATTATGACGTAACGACAAGTGAACATAATAACACACCTAATGAAAAGACTAACAGCACAAGGCAACATGAACTCAGCGCCCTGTAGCTCAATATGTGATAAATAAAGGTGTCTGATGTCAAACGCAACCATAGCTGGTCAAATGAAATGTCTGGTGCCATGTCGACTGTCATCTCTAATGAGTCAGTTAGTCAGAGGTTATATAAGGGTACTGACCTCATCTCCTCTGGCCAGATGATGGCTCATCTCTTTCAGGCAGCGCATCATCCTCTCATCTCTGAAGTCATAGGGAAATGTCTCCGTCCACTCTGTCAGCAGCTGCACGATCTTTGGAGCGACGTCTCGTATTCTGATCTACAGACAGCAAGGAGAAAGACATGCCAGTGTTAGACAGACTGTAAAGAGGGGGTGTCCACTCCTGGTTGTTTAGAACTAGTGTGTGTGTGTGTGTGTGTGTGTGTGTGGGGGGGGGGGGGGGGGGGGGGGTGCATCTCTGTTTGTGTGTGTGTGGGTGGGTGCATCTCTGTTTGTGTGTGTGGGGGTGGGTGGGTGGGTGGGTCCATCTCTGTGTGTGTGTGTGTGTGTGTGTGTGTGGGTGGGTGCGTCTCTGTTTGTGTGTGTGTGTGTGTGTGTGTGTGTGTGTGTGTTAGCTACCTTATCAAGCAGCAGGTCTCCAGATCTATGCTGCTCCACACACAGGTGACACACCCGAGACATGAGCTCATACGGGTTGAGGAAGAGGCGGGAACTCAGCAGGAAGGTGAAGACGTACGACCTCTGATGGAGAACAAGAAAAAAGATTGTTAACATCAACTCACGTTGTCGTCAACCCAACACCAACCCAGCACAATATGGCACATTTCCGCTGTTCAATGGTCATTTCAGTTAATGATATATACATTCTGAGTGAGTCTACCCATTTGTTCTTCAAGAATATAACGCATGGACAAAGTACACAACCCGAAATATAACCGTAGCCTATTTGGCATAACAGCTTGTATTACTCCCTTGTTTATGTTTTTGTTGTTGTCATTAGAGTCCTCCTGAGAGAGCATTTTGGACCAGAGATAACAACACACGTCAGAGTAGTAGTCCACTGTACAGTATACACATTTGTTCTTGAAGAATATAACAGTTAAGCCTTATGAGCTTAATTGTCTTCCCCTTTCATAACCCCCAAAAATGTTTGTATGATTCCATTGTTTATGTTTTTGTTGGACTAGAGATAAGACTCACGTCAGGGTAGTAGTCTACTGTGGGAACTAAGTGTTGTATTAGGGCCTCCAGGGAGCCTGAAACAAGACTGTTGTCATGGTAGCACATGTCCCCGTAGCTCGCTTCCATGGGCTGGTGGTATTTGTGGAGATTGTCGTTGTTGTTGTAAGGGCTGGGGCTGAACTTGCCAGCATATGGTGTCGTGGGAGGCATATTGACCTGTTAAAGAGACTTAAAATGTAAAAACAATGTCAAACCTTTGTTCTTCCCTTAAACTCATAACTGGACACTTTATTTTTCATGGTTTCAACTGAATGTTATTTCCCCCAAGAAAGAGAGAGAGTGTGTGTGTGTGCATGTGTTTTAAAAAATGTTTTTAAAAAAATGGAATTTATGTAATAACTACTGGAAGTGTGTGATAACTTACCCTAATGGTGTTAACCCACTACTGCTGACTCTAACTCTACTCGACTCTACTGTCCTTACTACTGCTGATTCTACTACATTCTGGTATAAGCCTGACTATGCCACTGTCTCATGTCCTTACTACTGCTGATTCTACTACATTCTGGTATAAGCCTGACTATGCCACTGTCTCATGTCCCTACTACTGCTGATTCTACTACATTCTGGTATAAGCCTGACTATGCCACTGTCTCATGTCCTTACTACTGCTGATTCTACTACATTCTGGTATAAGCCTGACTATGCCACTGTCTCATGTCCTTACTACTGCTGATTCTACTACATTCTGGTATAAGCCTGA
Organism: Oncorhynchus mykiss; assembly: GCF_057628025.1. Classification (NCBI taxonomy): domain Eukaryota; kingdom Metazoa; phylum Chordata; class Actinopteri; order Salmoniformes; family Salmonidae; genus Oncorhynchus; species Oncorhynchus mykiss. The sequence goes on along the minus strand of NC_143026.1, from coordinate 45,243,917 downwards.
CTATGCCACTGTCTCATGTCCTTACTACTGCAGATTCTACTACATTCTGGTATAAGCCTGTTTATGCCACTGTCTCATTTACCCGCCATCCTGGCACATCCCCTTCCTCTCCCTGCTGGCTTCCTTAAAACTGTTAAGAGATTAAAGGTACTTTATTCTCTAGTCTGGACAGACAGAGAGGCCACATTAATGATGGTGACCTGCTATAACAGGAGCTGATGATCTACCCGGCGATAGACGTTTTCAAGCAATCCCCCCCCCCCCCCCCCCCACCTCCCACCAAGTAAAGCTCGGGCCTACTAAAGCCTTCTACATTTGAATGAAACTGACATTCTCTGACTGACCAACAGGCTGACACTACACCACAGCCTGACGGGGGGGATGAAAATGGATCATAAGGGTTAAGTGGAAACAGATAAGAACCTCATCTATCTGATAGAGAAGCAACTATACCAGAGTTATGAAATAAAACAGCTATACTATGCTGTATCCATCTTGGATATATAAGGGTGGATGCTGTTTATAAGACGGAAGGAATAATAAACCTCATGTCCCACCCTGTTTTGCCTGTTCCATAGCCTAGAAAAAAAAGAACTGAACATCTGATAGAGAAGCAAATACGGTCATAAAATAAGATGGGTGTTGTTTCTAAGAAATCTCATTCCCACACATATCCCCACCCTGTTTGTCTGTTCCCCAGTCTACTGTAACCATCTATCTGTAGCCCAGACAGGGTAAACACAGCCCAACCCACACCCCCTGGCACAGTTTATTACTCTTGACTCATGCACTCTTATTATGAGAATAGAACTCTGCTGGGTTGAACCACACTCAGTCATAACACTGGTGAGTAATGAAGGCTAATGCATGCCAGACAAGTAGTTATATAGACCATGCTGCAGACTAGAGCAAAAACAATAACACAGTTAAAGTCTATTTAAAGTTTCACATCACATTAAATTATATCCGATATGAGTGTCTGGGATTGCTAAAGGTGATTATGGAAATATTTTGTTGTTGGTAAAAGTTTAGATCTGTCATCATTAAGTAAAGGTTAAGATCTGTCATCATGAAATTGTTTTTGCCTTCACTCAAAGCGCAACCCTCAAAGCCCTGTCATTTATAGGTCAAATGCATTACATAACACTTTTGTTTTGAACGTTTCACATTCCCAGAATGTTTCCTTGTTACAAATAATCAGGCTCACAGTGAACATACAGATCTTAACATACAGTTCGCTACAGTAGGGAAATAATCCTGCAGCAACAGGAAATGTGAATTATTATGTGGATTATAATTCATCAACATTTTGACAATTTTCGTTAGGGCATTTTAAAGTGGAAATTACAAACTTTAGAAGCCGTTATAAACCATGAATACACTACAAATTCACAGAAACAAAAAAGAGTGATCAAATTAAGATCCTACATCTGTATTGTGATCAACTTACCCCAACTGGGAAAAAAAAATCGAATTGTAACAGTATAAACACTATTTGTATCTAATAAAAAGATTCCACGTTTTTGGAAAATAAAAGCAGATGAAAGACAATAATCCTTCAAAAATTATCCTTGGAAATAAGTGCAAAATGCACACAAATAATAACGATCAGTGTTTTCGGAACATGAAATTCCTATTCGTAAAGTCCATCCATTGTGTCTGCACGATCCTTTGAATGAGAAGTCATTAGAAACCGCGACCACGACCACGACCAGCCGTATTCAAATGATTTGCAAGAAAGCCGCGAAACACAGCCTATAAGAGGCTTAGAGGCGGATACTTCTTCATGGAAGTATGCCAATCACAGGGAAGGACCTGAAAAATCAAAATGTTAGAGCAATCTCATTGGTCAGTTTTCCATCCATCGATTGTCTTTGAATGACATTGGATCACACTGTTCCATGATAATATTTTGTGAAGAGGGAGAAGGAAAATCTAATTTGCTGGAGAAAGTGTGGAAAGGCATATGGCCAGGATGCTTGCTCTCCAACGGCGGTGGTACAACAGACTGTGTGAAACGTATGTCTAAATTAGGAGAAAACATTGCAAACTTTGCAGCTTTTATTATTTCAAAATACATTAAAGTCAGAATTTAAAAAACTGTAGTCATACACAATTAAAACACATGTTGGGACCAAGCGACAATCTCACAATTCCGACAAGTGTAACTGATTATTAGTAACAATTTATAATAAAAGTATAAACTCTATATAAACTATTAATTAACCATTTCTAAACTACTTTTAGACCCTATTCATTTTACTAAAGTATCAGTAATACAAAATTAAAAAAGGTAGAGCAATTGGACATAAATCAATTAAAATGCCAAATGAGCAATATGTACCATGGCCAATGAAAGTTCATGAATGGAACTTCAGAAACAAACATGCATTCATGTTTCCTGATAACTACAGGTGTTTTAGTACCAGTGATACACTTCTGTGAACAGTGGGTGTTCTCTTATGTAACAGTCATATTACATAAACAGTATTTGATGATATACAGAGAATAGAGAGTGGGCCCCCCAGGTTGTGGGTGGTATTCATTTACAGCAGTACATACCCCTCTCAATCATAGTCTTACTCACATCATTGTCCATGCAGGAATATCCAACGCCTGCGACGCCTATAGGCTACATTCTCTCATTATACTGCACCCACACCCACGCCAGCCACCTGACAGCGCTGCTCGCTGGGGATGGCTTCCAGCTAGGCTTGAGCTTGGCGAGGGCCCTGGTGGAGTCTTTTAGATTGGATTCCTCCCACGGTGCTAGGGCACAGGGGCCCACTGCTTCCCTCACAGAGTGGCAGCGCAAGCGGACTGACACACAAACACAAACACACACACACACACACGCATGTACACAGGCACACACTGCCCAACACACACACACACTGACAGCATAAGCTAGCGGACCGACTCCTGCCTGCCATAAACACTTAGCTTGAACTTCCACCCACACACCCCTCTCTAACCACTCAGCTGAAACCCAGGCAGGACTCATGGTGCTCCAGAATGGACCTTTATACTATTCCTGATGACACTTGATGTTGAGTTATGTGATAATGAAGAGGACGAGAGAGGGAGATGTTGTTCACTGTGTTGAGTTAGTTTAAAATAAAACCAGAGTGGTTGTTGACTTTGTTTAGCACAGAAGACGGTGGTGTTTTGTTGTTTTATAAGTCTAATCTCATTAGATTTTACACTCATATCAGTAGCACCATCTAATGCATTACTATTTACCTCTGTAAACTGAACGCCATGGCACGATGGTACCAATATAACACCATCTCTCATCGCGTTGTTCATTTTTACGACATTGTGTTATTAACCTTATGGCCTGATAACATGTGTACAACATTCTTATTGGGTGGAATTGTGAGGGGGGGAAAAATCATGAGCTCACCAAACATATGGGTAGGGTGTGTTATTGTCTAAGTGAGATTACAGACGGACCGCTGTGTGAGATCAGAGGAGAGACTGGCTGAGGGAGAGGAGGGTAAAGAGGGGAGAGAGGGTGGGGACAGGGCAATATGGGGAGGGGTGACTATCTGACTCACAGACCTTCCAGTAAGTCCTATAGTCTCCCGTTATGAGTCAGCAGCTGCCATGATGGCTCCCCTTTGACCCGACTGGGTCCAACATCGGGACTTTCTCTGTTAGACAACTTAGACTTAACGACCCCGCAAAGTATTCTGTCTGCAGCCACTGTCGGAGGGCAACACTATGGATTACAGTCCCATACACACGCACACAGCACTATGGAAGGTCACAGAGCTCTTTGTGTCTCAGAGTGATGCCGGACAGTTACTAGCTGGATCGTAGCCAGGAGTTAGACACTCTTTTGGTGGAGTCTGGAGTTGTTTATATGCCCCCTACACCGCGCCCCTTCCTCCACCCTCTGTTTTCCTCCTCGGTCTGTTTTCAATGAGGACTTCTGGTAAAATGGAAAAGTGCCAGTGGAGGTCACCGTTTACTGATCAGGAAACTGGGGGAAATCATGCACCCCCACTTCCATGTTCCATGTCCTTTGCAGAATATTATGATACATAAACAAGAGGATAGCTGTGTTTCATTGGAAATGTGTGTGAGCCTAACCCGCAAGCCATGTCTCTGTTTGGAGATGGCCCAATGGGAACATCTGGGCTTGATGAGGTATGCAATTCAAAGGCCATTTGAAGGTGATTTACTGTACTGTGATTTACTACAATTTACTGAAAACTATGCATATGTTGCAGATGTGTTTCTCCTAGTTTTAGTGATCTTGGCACCCAGAACCAAAACTTGCGTGCACGTTGTGCAGCTCCTTAAGAGACCATCGTTTAAGTGGAAAATGCCTTGTATTTTATATCCATCCCCAACAAACTATCATTGTGTTCTTTTATTAAACCAGGGCCAGTCTGTAGGCGTTGTACAATGGGGTTTTGAGAAAGTATGTTTACTCCAGTGGCAAGGCGTGTTTGTACACCATGCTATTGTTTCACAACATGTGCTGTTTTCTTTTCTCTGTGTGCTGGGTAGAAAGTAATTGGGCTAAAAGTGTTTTTCAGGCAGGGCCAGGGCCTTGCTGCAGGTGCATGGTTAGACCCGGAGGAGGGGGAGGCATTTGAACGGGACACAAACAGGAAACGGTGTGTTCTCTGCAGGCTTGTTGTGGGACACTCTGGACTCACTGCCTGTGTCTGAAATTGGACCTAAAATGGTACCATTTCAGATATACCCATGGCCCTCACTATAGTTAATCCTCAGTCTGAGAAGTTCAGTGAGCCAGTCTGCCAAGTTAAACATTCTGTTTACTGAAGTGTGTGTGTGTGTGTGCGCGTGCGCACGTGTGTGATGATTTGGATTCATTCTATTATTATAGTGTCATGCATCTTCAAGGATGCACAGCACACATGGGCTTATTATAAGGGCACAAGGTGAGACCCAAATGCAGACACAGGAGGCAGATGGTTGAGCTCCGATATTTATTATACCAAAAGGGGTAGGCAAAAAGGCAGGTCAGGGACAGGCGAGAGTTCATAAACCAGGCCAGAGTCCAAGCAGTACCAGGAGATAGGCAGGCTCGAGGTCAGAACAGGCAGAGTGGTTAGGCAGGCGGATTCGGCGTCAGGGCAGGCAAGGGTCAAAACCAGGAGGGCTAGGAAAAAACAGAGACTGGGAAAAATAGGAGCTAGGAGAAAACGCTGGTTGACTTGGCAAAACAAAACGCACTGGCACAGGGAGACAGGAAACACAGGGATAAATACGCCAGGGACTAATGGGGATAACAGGAGACACCTGGAGGTGGGTGGAGACAATCACAAAGACAGGTGAAACAGATCATGGAGTGACACTTATAATAATAACGTTCTATTATATGTATTTTCTGTAGCAAAACAAACCAGTGGATGGATGTATGCACACATTCACTTCCATAAATACAATCATGCAAAACTAAAAAAACAAACATTGAAAAACAAAACAAGAACCTGCAATTTCAGCTATATAGCTTATCTTGTCAAACTTCAAGTTCTGGAAATAAAGGAACACTAATTTTCTGAAAAGCCATTCAAGTTTCTCTTTGTCGATTATCCAGAATAATTCTGGTGTCTGGTGTTGCATTTGATCAAACAAAGCTACTCATCATGTAAAGAACCGTAAAATAAAAACAGCAATTAATTCTCGACCTCCCCCAAATCAAAGACTGGACATAGCCGCTCCTCTTCATCTCTTCATCCCGTTCTCAACTGGGCACACAAGGACTTCTGATTTCTGGTTAGGTGAGAGGTGACATACAGTTGAAGTCGGAAGTTTACATACACCTTAGCCAAATACATTTAAACTCAATTTCACAATTTCTGACATTTAATCCTAGTAAATATTCTCTGTCTTAGGTCAGTTAGGATCACCACTTTATTTTAAGAATGTGAAAGGTCAGTATAATAGCAGAGAGAATGATTTATTTCAACTTTGATTTCTTTCATCACATTCCCAGTGGGTCAGAAGTTTACATACACTCAATTAGTATTTGGTAGCATTGCCTTTAAATTGTTTAACGTGGGTCAAACGTTTCGGGTAGCCTTCCACAAGCTTCCCACAATAAGTTGGTGGAATTTTGGCCCATTCCTACTAACAGAGCTGGTGTAACTGAGCCAGGTTTGTAGGCCTCCTTGCTCGCACACTCTTTTTCAGTTCTGCCCACAAACTTTGTATGGGATTGAGGTCAGGGCTTTGTGATGGCCACTCCAATACTTTGACTGTTGTCCTTAAGCCATTTTGGAGGTATGCTTGGTTGTCATTGTCTATTTGGAAGACCCATTTGCGACCAAGCTTTAACTTCCTGACTGATGTTGCTTCAATATATCCACATAATTTTCCTCCCTCATGATGCCATCTATTTTGAGAAGTGCACCAGTCCCTCCTGCAGCAAATCACCCCCATAACATGATGCTGCCACCCCCGTGCTTCACGGTTGGGATGGTGTTCTTCAGCTTGCAAACCTCCCCCTTTTTCCTCCAAACATAATGATGGTCATTATGACCAGAGGAAATTTCTCCAATTTCTCCTGTGTGGTCCCATGGTGTTTATACTTGCGTACTATTGTTTGTACAGATGAACGTGGTACGTTTAGAAATTGCTCCCAAGGATGAACCAGACTTGTGGAGGTCTACATTTTTTTTCTGAGGTCTTGGCTGATTTCTTTTGATTTTCCCATGATGTGAAGCAAAGAGGCACTGAGTTTGAAGGTAGGGTTTGAAATACAGCCACAGGTACACCTCCAATTGACTCAAATGATGTCAATTAGCCTATCAGAAGCTTCAAAAGCCATGACATCATTTTCTGGAATTTTCCAAGCTGTTTAAAGGCACAGTCAACTTAGTGTATGCCATCTTCTGACCCACTGGAATTGTGATACAGTGAATTATAAGTGAAATAATCTGTCTGTAAACAATTGTTGGAAAAATGCACAAAGTAGATGTCCTAACGGACTTGCCAAAACTATAGTTTGTTAACAAGAAATTTGTGGAGTGGTTGAAAAACGAGTTTTAATGACTCCAACAGAAGTATATGTAAACTTCCGACTTCAACTGTATATGGTTCTGGATCATAACTGTTTTTGATCAGGTTACATATACAGTGGGAGAACCAGTATTTGATACCCTGCTGATTTTGCAGGTTTTCCTACATCCAAAGCATGTAGAGGTCTGTAATTTTCATCATAGGCACACTTCAACTGTGAGTGACGGAATCTAAAACAAAAATCCAGAAAATCACATTGTATGATTTTTAAGTAATTCATTTCCATTTTATTGCATGACATAAGTATTTGATACATCAGAAAAGCAGAACTTAATATTTGGTACAGAAACCTTTGTTTGCAATTACAGAGATCATACGTTCCTGTAGTTCTTGACCAGGTATGCACACACTGCAGCAGGGATTTTGGCCCACTCCTACATACAGACCTTCTCCAGATCCTTCAGGTTTCGGGGCTGTCGCTGGGCAATACGGACTTTTCTATTGGGTTCAGGTCTGGAGACTGGCTAGGCTACTCCAGGACCTTGAGGTGCTTCTTACGGAGCCACTCCTTAGTTGCCCTGGCTGTGTGTTTCGGGTATTTGTCATGCTGGAAGACCCAGCAACGACCCATCTTCAATGCTCTGAGGGAAGGAGGTTGTTGGCCAAGATCTCGCGATACATGGCCCCATCCATCCTCCCCTCAATATGGTGCAGTCGTCCAGTCTCCTTTGCAGAAAAACATCCCCAAAGAATGATGTTTCCACCTCCATGCTTAACGTGATCTTGGGGTTGTACTCATCCTTCTTCTTCCTCCAAACACGGCGAGTGGAGTTTAGACCAAAAAGCTCTATTTTAATCTCATCAGACCACATGACCTTCTCCCATTCCTCCTCTGGATCACCCAGATGGTCATTGGCAAACGTCAGACAGGCCTGGACATGCGCTGGCTTGAGCAGGGGGACCTTGCGTGCGCTGCAGGATTTTAATCCATGAAGGCGTAATGTGTTACTAATGGTTTTCTTTGAGACTGTGGTCCCAGCTCCTTTCAGGTCATTGACCAGGTCCTGCCGTGTAGTTCTGGGCTGATCCCTTACCTTCCTCATGATCATTGATGCCCCACGAGGTGAGATCTTGCATGGAGCCCCAGACCAAGGGTGATTGACCGTCATCTTGAACTTCTTCCATTTTCTACTAATTGCGCCAACAGTTGCTGCCTTCTCACCAAGCTGCTTGCCTATTGTCCTGTAGCCCATCCCAGCCTTGTGCAGGTCTACAATTTAACCCTGATGTCCTTACACAGCTCTCTGGTCTTGGCCATTGTGGAGAGGTTGGAGTCTGTTTGATTGAGTGTGTGGACAGGTGTCTTTTATACAGGTAACGAGTTCAAACAGGTGCAGTTAATACAGGTGATGAGTGGAGAACAGGAGGGCTTCTTAAAGAAAAACTAACATGTCTGTGAGTGCTGGAATTCTTACTAGTTGGTAGGTGATTAAATACTTATGTCATGCAATAAAATGCAAATTACTTACTTAAAAATCAAACAATGTGATTTTCTGGATTTTTGTTTTAGATTCCGTCTCTCACAGTTGAAGTGTACCTATGATAAAAATGACAGACCTCTACATGCTTTGTAAGTAGGAAAACCTGCAAAATCTGCAGTGTATCAAATACTTGTTCTCCCCACTGTATATACAGTGCCTTGCGAAAGTATTCGGCCCCCTTGAACTTTGCGACCTTTTGCCACATTTCAGGCTTCAAACATAAAGACATACAACTGTATTTTTTTGTGAAGAATCAACAACAAGTGGAACACAATCATGAAGTGGAACGACATTTAATGGATATTTCAAACTTTTTTAACATATCAAAAACTGAAAAATTGGGCGTGCAAAATTATTCAGCCCCTTTACTTTCAGTGCAGCAAACTCTCTCCAGAAGTTCAGTGAGGATCTCTGAATGATCCAATGTTGACCTAAATGACTAATGATGATAAATACAATCCTGTGTGTAATCAAGTCTCCGTATAAATGCACCTGCACTGTGATAGTCTCAGAGGTCCGTTAAAAGCGCAGAGAGCATCACGAAGAACAAGGAACACACCAGGCAGGTCCGAGATACTGTTGTGAAGAAGTTTAAAGCTGGATTTGGATACAAAAATATTTCCCAAGCTTTAAACATCCCAAGGAGCACTGTGCAAGCGATAATATTGAAATGGAAGGAGTATCAGACCACTGCAAATCTACCAAGACCTGGCCGTCCCTCTAAACTTTCAGCTCATACAAGGAGAAGACTGATCAGAGATGCAGCCAAGAGGCCCATGATCACTCTGGATGAACTGCAGAGATCTACAGCTGAGGTGGGAGACTCTGTCCATAGGACAACAATCAGTCGTATATTGCACAAATCTGGCCTTTATGGAAGAGTGGCAAGAAGAAAGCCATTTCTTAAAGATATCCATAAAAAGTGTTGTTTAAAGTTTGCCACAAGCCACCTGGGAGACACACCAAACATGTGGAAGAAGGTGCTCTGGTCAGATGAAACCAAAATTGAACTTTTTGGCAATAATGCAAAACGTTATGTTTGGCGTAAAAGCAACACAGCTCATCACCCTGAACACACCATCCCCACTGTCAAACATGGTGGTGGCAGCATCATGGTTTGGGCCTGCTTTTCTTCAGCAGGGACAGGGAAGATGGTTAAAATTGATGGGAAGATGGATGGAGCCAAATACAGGACCATTCTGGAAGAAAACCTGATGGAGTCTGCAAAAGACCTGAGACTGGGACGGAGATTTGTCTTCCAACAAGACAATGATCCAAAACATAAAGCAAAATCTACAATGGAATGGTTCAAAAATAAACATATCCAGGTGTTAGAATGGCCAAGTCAAAGTCCAGACCTGAATCCAATCGAGAATCTGTGGAAAGAACTGAAAACTGCTGTTCACAAATGCTCTCCATCCAACCTCACTGAGCTCGAGCTGTTTTGCAAGGAGGAATGGGAAAAAATGTCAGTCTCTCGATGTGCAAAACTGATAGAGACATACCCCAAGCGACTTACAGCTGTAATCGCAGCAAAAGGTGGCGCTACAAAGTATTAACTTAAGGGGGCTAAATAATTTTGCACGCCCAATTTTTCAGTTTTTGATTTTGATTTGTTTTGATTTGTTTTTGATTTGTTAAAAAAGTTTGAAATATCCAATAAATGTCGTTCCACTTCATGATTGTGTCCCACTTGTTTTTGATTCTTCACAAACAAATACAGTTTTATATCTTTATGTTTGAAGCCTGAAATGTGGCAAAAGGTCGCAAAGTTCAAGGGGGCCGAATACTTTCGCAAGGCACTGTATGTGTGTGTGGGTCTCATGTATTAGTCTGGTGACTTGTCCTGATTTGGACATTAATGGGGTGCGTACAGCTGAACGGGAAAGAGAAGGGGGGATGGGGAGGAGGAGGGAGGGAGTGTTCAGGAAGAAGAGGAAACTAGAAGAGAACACCCTAGACAGAACTGTTCCCACAGACCCCCTCCTCCTTCGTCCATCCCCAACAAGAGAGGCGGTTTGGACTGGTCTGGTTCAACACTGAGTGCATCACAGCACGTCACAACAAATAATGCATCTTGCCTTGCCACAGCAAACATTGCCTGTGGGACAAGAATGTTTTTAGGACAGTTTGTTTTTGGAGGGGACTTGGCCACTTTTGCATATTTAGTCCAATTTCTGTCTATTTACTAAACAGTTGAGTTCCTAAATTATCCTAATTGCGGTTTTAATGATACCACTGTACTTTGCCTTTAGATTATAAATAGCCTTATCCCAGTTTTGTTTATACTTTTGCCAACTCCATTGCCATCATTGTCAAGACAAACATTTGGCATGACGAGTGACAAAGAGTGGGCATGACGGCTCAAACAGACTGGCATTTGGGCTATCTGCCTCCTGGTTTCAGACAGAATGATTGCTATCAAGCATTAGTTACCATGTCTTTATTTACCCTACGAATCAATATTATTGTCATCCTCTAACCCTGCTAGGACTGCCTGCGTGTGTTGGGCAATGGACAGTTACTTCTCTTAGTGCTTTAGGGTACACGGTACCCTATGCTAATTCAGTTAAATCAGCAACACAGTGAGAAATCATTCAATATGGCTTGAATGGGTACTTACTGTTCTGGAGGAGAGGAGAGCGTCATGCACTCGCTTACATAAGACCTCCTGTTCATACTGTAGCCTTCCGCCCGAAGGAAACATGAAATCCAGATTTTACTGGACACTCATCATACCCTCAGCCCCTGATTCACTACTCACCAGGCGTATGGTGTGTCGGCCTTAACAAGCCCCAGTGCAACCTGACATACTGAGATGACAGACACAATGAATGACCTAATGGAATAGAGTTGACGGAGAATCTAATGGGATTCCATAAGGAGTTCTATGAACTTGTTTTCGTGTTTGGTAGGGATTCTGCCCAAAGGGAACACGAAATCCAGATCTCACGAGACACTCATCATACCTTCAGACCCTGACTCACCAGGCTGTGGCATTGTGTAGGCCGCAATAAGCACCAGTGTCGACTAGCTGAGGCATACAGGGATAGACCGCCATAGTGAAGTAGTGAGCACAATACTTGTTACACTGTACTTACACAAGTAATTACACAGTAATAAAGGCATTGTAATGTGAAGCGTTATCCACCTTACTGTATGGCGCTAAATAATTGTGTAATAACATAGTAATAACTATGATAATTACTAGTATAGTAACCAATAACAAGAAAAACAATGACCTGGTTATTACCATGTTGTTACCCAATTATTCAGAGCCATGAATAAGTGCTACCAAAATATCTAACGGAATAGAGTTGATGGATAATCAAATACGCATTTTTTTTTTTTAACAAATCTTTGGAAGGAGTTCTTATAACTTTGACACCGTTCTGGTGTGTTCTGTGCTTAAAAATGAAACACGTTCAGCTGGGCTGACCCAAGCAGCACATTGTTTGTGCCCTGGCTGAAATGCTTTCCAATAGCCATAATTTGTTTCTCATTGTTTGTGTTGAGGTATGTGGAGGAGGAATGTTATGAATAGTGGAGTGAGGGGTTGAAGGCAGTGCCTCTCTGGGACTGTTTTCCTTTTAGGTCTTTAACAATGTATCCAACCTAAGAAAGTGGAAATGGGGCCAAATGGTCGGAACATTAGTAAGCGCAGCCGCTGTTGTCAGCCATTGTGCTTAGTGGCCCTGTCAGATGCATCAAAGTGACGCTTGAGAACGTGAGCAAAGCACTCTTCAAGTCACGACAGAAACAGATCACTTCAGCGCGGTTAACGTTGAAAGCGGAGTTTGAAAACAGAGTGTTCCAGTGGAAATCTCTCGTCCACTTTGGCAATACTTCTTTTTTTTAACACCCCACTCTTCCCCCATCCTTCCTTCCTCATCTTTCTTTCCCCTGTCCCTCCATGTCACTCTTCAGCTGAAGTGCTGATCTTAGGGAAATGGAATCAATCTGTCTATATGGGTGTGCACCATGTGTAAGTGTTCTGGACAACGTAAAAGCAGTTGCGTTTGTAGGGGCCAGGGGAACATTTTGATGTGAGAAAAACCACACACAGTGAAGGGTTTGAATAAATATTGTAGTTGGAGACGTCCCAATTAGAGAGTTATAGTAGGCTGGGTATCCACGCTGTTGGCTCCACCCTTCAGTGGCTACGTCCCGCCATTTGGGGGGGGGGGACACAGTGTTTTCTCAATAAGCCACAAAGGGCGGGGCCCCCCTCCCTCCTACCCTCCTCTGCCACCCTCTCTGGTTACGCCACATACGTACCACACTGCCACAGTGCACTATGGACATCAGTGGGATTAGATGAATCCACCACAGACTCCCTCCAGTCCCGTCTGAGGGACTAGTGAAGCACCTCTCTGCCGGAGACATGCATGGAAACAGACAGAATGGGGCCTCCGGGGCTTTGATTACTAATCCCTCCTGATCAGAGGTCCACACTCACTCAACACACTAACTTAACCTGCTCCAGAGCTGCAGGCAGGCAGTTAGGCAGACGGGCAGAAAGAGCAGAAAGGCAGGCAGTCAGAGAGAGCATTGCTGAGAGAACAGGCAGGCAGGCAGTCAGAGCAGGGTGGGCAAGCAGGCAGGCAGGCAAGGTGGGTGGGCAAGCAGGCAAGCAGGGATTTATAGAGCGCCGTGCATTTGAGTGATCTGGTCTAGTGAGAGACAACACACAGCCGGGAGAGAATCAGCTCGGCTCATCCGCTCACGCCAGATAAAGCACCAAGCAGCCCCCTCTCTCCACCCACCTTCCATCTCCTAACTCTCTTTATTCTAGCGTAAGACAAAGCAGTTGTGACTCAGACCCATTGCAAACCAAGTTGAAGTTAGTTAGACTAGAGAGATCTAATAACTAGAGACGTCCTCTATAAAGGGTGCCAGCTGGTCTCAGCATCACATAGCGTGAAGGGAGAGGAGGGGAGACGAAAGGGGAGATCAAATGTCAAAAGAATTCCAATGAGCACCCGGAATCTTCGAGTAGGGCTTCTCGGCTCGCTGTTCCCATTGAGAGATTTCCAGATCTCTACGGGAAGCTCTTACATTACAACAACTCAAGCACTGCATAAAGTACAGACCCAAAAAATGGGTCATTTTAAACTATTTCAACAGAAGAGTACAAGAACTCAAATATAGCATTGCAACAAAGTGCAGGTCGTCTGTAAAGACAGAAAGATTGCTGATCTTAAACAACTTTCAGCTGCATTTAAATGTCTTCGTTTTTTCCTCTGCTCCTCCAGAGTTGCGTAATCACAGTTCTTTAAAGGCCTCTCATCCACCACACATTCTTTGTGGTATAAAATGCTGCCTGCAGGCTGGAAAACCCCCAGAATGAGTGATTCTGTGGCACTGTAGCACTTAGCTCTGGCCTCAGCTCAGTGCAACAGTCAGGGGTGTCTTATGCAATCTCTTAGCCTACGCGAACGGCCACAAATAGTGTCTGCTATGCACTCACAGCCGTATGATTTCCCCCACATAGACATTTGCATTGCATCGATCTGGAGAGGCTTTAGTTTCAGTTGATAGATTATGCACTTTCATTCATCCACACACACCCATGAATAGAGCTGTTACCGTATCAGAGGTTGAATGGAGGTCATTGTGTAGGATAACTTTCCTTTTTCATAAAGCCACTTGGCTACACCCGTTCCAATACAATACATCTTAATTCATTTGAACGTAAAGTCTTTATGTTGCGCTGCCACAGTACAGTACCCAACCTGACAGTTGGCTCTCACCCAACCAAATTACATTAGCTTACTGGCTAACTGCATCCACGTTTATGTTCAACTTCACCATCATTCCTCTCTCTCCTGCCACAGCTAAAGGACTAATACGGTGTTGACTGTGGAGGGAACACTTGGTCTATAACGGACACACACAGGGCTCTCTCTCTATCACAGGATACAGCTGAGGCCTGCCTTATGTTGTGTTAAGTTTGAATAAGTCAACGGTCGCGCTGGTCTTAACCTCCTGTGCAGTGCAGTGGCCTGTTTAAGCTGTTCTCTCCCACACTCTCGTTTTGAAATGTACCAGGCTACTTTGAGTCAACACAAATTAAAATGCCCCTCTGTTACAAACCACAAACATGTTTAAGACTATATTATGGGATTAAAATTGATTTTCTCCCCAAATCTACTGTTGTTTTGTATGTCCCTAAATGGTTTAATACCTCAAAACATCAAATACTTGTTATATTTTTCAAATATAAAGTGTTTCACCTGCTGTCGAAGACTTAATGTTGCACATTACAGTATATCCAGTCGTCTTGTACAGTGTAACATACGTGAATGACCATGGAGTTAATGATTGAACAGCACTCTCTGATGGCCATATGTGGAATTGTCAGAGCAATGTGAATTTCTTGAACTACACAGATGTCGGATCTTAATTTGAACTCTCTCGTCGAAGGAGGAAAATAATCCTGCAGCAAGATGATTTGAATATCTAAATTTTTTTTTTTTTAAATCTCTGCCGGGGGCCAGCTGGAAGCGGCGTTCGTAGGCTACATGCAGGCTACAGGGCATCTTGTGTGAATTCATATTTGCAGGTGGTAGATGTATTTTTGAGCACAGGCACTATGGCGTTAGGGCGGTATTGTGCTGTTAGTGCTATACTATTAGTCTTAGTCCTGTATTGACACTTTGCCTGTTTGATGGTTCGTCGGAGGGCATAGCGGGATCTCTGATAAGCTTCCGGGTTAGAGTCCTGCTCCTTCAAAGCGGCAGCTCTAGCTTTTAGCTCAGTAGGGATGCTGCCTGTAATCCATGGCTTCTGGTTGGGGTATGTACGGTGGGGACGACGTCATCAATGCACTTATTGATGAAGCCAATGACAAATGTGGTGTCTGTGCTAGCAAAACAGTCCTCTAGCTTAGCATCTCCTTCATCTGACCACTTTTTTATTGATCTAGTCACAGGTGCTTCCTGCTTTACTTTTTGCTTGTAAGCAGGAATCAGGAGGATGGAATTATGGGCAGATTTGCCAAATGGAGGGCGAGGGAGAGCTTTGTATGCATCTCTGTGTGAGGAGTATAGGTGGTCCAGAGTTATTTTCCTTCTGGATGCAAATTTAACATGCTGATAGAAATTTGGTAAAACTGCATTACAGTCCCCGGCTACTAGGAGCGCCGCCTCTGGGTGAGCACTTTCTTGTTTGCTTATGGCGGAATACAGCTCATTTAATGCTATCTTAGTGCCAACCTCTGACTGTGGTGGTATGTAAACAGCTACAAAGAGTATAGATGAAAACTCTCTCGGTAGGAAGTGTGGTCTACAGCTTATCATGAGAAACTCTACCTCAGGCGAGCAATAGCTCCAGACTTCCTTAGATATTACAGCTGCATGTTGATATTGTCGTCGTTCAGCCACGACTCTGTGAAGCATAAGCTGCTACAGTTTTTGATGTCCCATTGGTAGGTTAATCTTCCCAATAACTCATCCATTTTATTGTCCAAAGATTGCATGTTTATTAGCAGAAATGAAGGGAGTGGGGGTTTATTCAATTGCCTCCTACTCCTCAGAAGGCAGCCTGCCCTCCGGTCTCTCTTTCTCCGCCTCCTTTTCACATAGATCACTGGGGGTCGGCGCCTGTTCCCGAGGGAGCCGTATATCCTCCGCCTCGTCAGAGTTGTGAAAGAAGAAAAAGGATTCTGCTAGTCCGTGGTGAGTAATCGCAGTCCTGATGTCTAGAAGTTATTTTCGGTCATAAGAGACGGTAGCGGCAACATTATGTACAAAAATAAGATACAAACAACGCAGATAAACGAACACAATCGGTTTGGGGTCATGTAAAACGTCTGCCTTCTGCTTCGGTGCCATTTTACTATTAATGATGACGGTTGTTGATGCCTATCTACTGTACATAAAATGATGGTTGTTGATGTGTATGGCTGCATTTCAGATACATTTTTGTACATTAGAATGTTGCAGTAATAGGACCTAGGCCTAGCTTTTGAGCAAGTGAGCAAGATAAAATTATTTTGATTGCAAGCCCTTATCCCTACGACTCGACTGCCCCCGCTTGGAGAGAAAAATAACTGTTAATTTTCAGGGACTAATGAGGCTCATTTGAATTTCCTGATGCAGCAGGAAAATTCTCAGTGACAAAATAGCGATCAAGTTAAGATTAGACACCTGTAGTAGGCTGATGTACACTACTGTGTCTTTTACCACAATAATGTTCATGGCTGAGTGATTATGCAGTATATGTCACTGGTGAAAACTGAATAGCAGTAGGCTAATTTCATGTCTACCGGTATGTAATAACAAAATGCATGTGTTTCAAGGGCGGGATTTTTTTAATTAGTTTTTGGAGGAAAACATTTATTTAGTGCAATAATGTTGTCCATGTATCAGTGGACTGCACTACACCAGTGCCTAGAAATGTATATTTACTGTCTATGGCCTAGCCCTAGGTGAAGTAGCAGGGCGGGACTATAGTCTATGTCCCTCCCCCGACGTTGTTTTGCATGATAGACGCACAGGTAGGCTACACAGTGCACTCTGCCATTAAAAGTTGTGAATGAGGGGATGAATTATAGTGCCACTTTGTGAAAACAATGGAGTTTTATCAAGTATCCAGAATTGTCTTTTAACAGAAAAGAATGAAAGAATAAACTATGGGGACCTTCCTAATTTTATTGAACAAGCTATTTATTATCAAGCTTTTTCTTCTGTTTCTCTCCAGCGGATAAGTCCGCGAAGGTAAAGTGCAGAAAACCTGTGTGTTTTTTTTTTGCCTTATCAAACGTTATCTCGAATTTTCCATGATTATTATTAAGGTATGATAATGTGATTTGCATCTATCTATTTCATTGTTGACTCACTTGTATGTTGCAATGTAAGCCAACTGTAGAAGCAATGTAATCTTTGTTTGCATGCGATTGCTTGCATTCAGGAATTTCGATGTTTAGATCAAACCACATTCATTTGTCAGATTGTAATAATACTGCCTGTTGTTCAGGCCCTGAAGCCAGCATATGCATATAATAATTGGTACCATTGGAAAGAAAACACTTAGAAGTGCGTAGAAATGTTAAAATAATGTAGGAGAATAGAACACAATAGATATGGTAGGAGAAAATCCTAAGAAAAAACAACTGGAATTGTCTTTTTCTGAGAGACCATCCTCTTAGAAATGCAAGAGAATGCTTGCATTTTGTAAAATATGGTGCAATTCCTATGGCTTCCACTGGGTGTCAGCAGTTTATGTTCAAGGATTCAGGCTTGTATCTTCAAAAACAAATAAGAAATAACAGTTTTTGTGAGGACACCGTCTTGGAAATCCGTTTCATGGCGTGTCAAGATGAAATTGAGCACCAGCTAAAATCGGTTTCCTATTGAACATACTTCTTTCCGAAATAAATATTCTAGTTTGATTACATTTTAGGGTGTCTGAGGAGTAAATACAAACATATTTTGACTTGTTGAAACAAAGTTTAGGGGTAGATTTTTGGATTTCTTTCTCTGCAATTTGAATGAGTGGATTACTCAAATCGATGGTGCCAACTAAACTGACTTTTTGGGATATAAAACATTATTTTATCTAACAAAACGACACTACATGTCATTGCTGGGACCCTCTGGATGACAAATCAGAGGAAGATGTGAATGTATGAAACTTGTGCCGGTGGAAAAATATTTTGATGTGGGGCGCAGTCCTCAAACAATCACATGGCATGTTTTTTCCCCCGCTTTGATAGCTACTGTAAATCGGACAGTGCAGTTAGATTAACAAGAATTTAAGCTTTCAGCCGATATAAGACTGGATTAAGGTACCTATAAGTAAGTATATGTTCCTAAATGTTTAACCGCTATAATAACTATTAGAATTTATTTGAATTATGTGCCCTCCAGTTTCAACAGAAGTTGTCCCACTATCGGGACACCGATCCTTATATGAATCCAATTAATTAGGATATCTAGACAAGGTAGGAGGACAACTCTGACACCAACCATGTCAAGAGCATGGCATATTATTTCTGTATGCAGAAGTCTCCATTCTCCAAAAACATTGTATGACTTTGATGCCCCAAACTGGACAGATGGTAACTAATAGTAAACTGTTTATAAACTAATGTAAAGTGTTATCCTTGTAACGTTCTGCTGTTTCCATAATAACAGATGTAGGCTATAGTGTCAGTGAGTTGCAACTGTCTGATAGTGTTTCCCCAAATAGACCTAGAATAGTCAATAAAATGGGTACTTTTTTTATGATGCTAATGTGATGCCAATGACTAACTCGTGAAAAACATGCAGTTCTGACTTAGACTACATGTTTTAGGTCAGCGTTTGCAAAGTTGTACTGTCTGGCCTTATTAAATGGCACATTTCCACTATTCAGTGTGCAATCATCAAATACCAGTTGTCACCATTAGTCTGGCCTTACCTGATCCTTTTACTCCATGGGGACTGGGTGGGGAGCATACTGTAGGTTGTCCACAAATGTTCTCTACACACTCTCAAGTTCCTACCATGAGTACTTAGTGTCACATATGCTCCCTCTCCGGCCTCTAGGTCACCAGGCTGCTCTTATGGAGCACACCTGTCACCATCGTAACGCGCACCTGCGTGTCATCAGAATCACCTGGACTATCACTTCCCTGATTACCTTCCCTATATATGTCACTCCCTTTGGTTCAACCCACAGGTGTTATTGTTTATGTCTCAGTTTCCTGTCTGTGCGTTGTTCGTGTTTCTTGTTTTGTTCATTTGTTTATTAAATTATACACTCCTTGAACTTGCTTCCTGACTCCCAGCTCACTCGTTACACTTCAATTCTTCCATCCATTGGCCTACTGCTCCAGATATTCAGAATCTGAATGATGTCTGGTCAGCACAAGATGTCAAGTTTTCCAGTTAGGCCCCAGTTAGAATAACACTCAGGGCACGAGACCTTACATTCATTTAATTCAGATACAGGCGACAAAGGTCACATGCTCAACAGTAGCGAGCACTTTGTCCTTCTGGCAAAGAGATCAATACTGTTAAATGCAACCTGGTATCAGAGCATTTGGTATCATTCTGTACGTAAACCAAGACACTCCATTTAGTGTGGTATGTGTAGGTCGTCATTGTAAATAATATTTTTTTCATATCTGACTTGCCTAGTTAAATAAAGGTTAAATAAAAACATGTTACGTTTCATATTAATTTGTCCATCATCCATTTCATATGAAATGTTACGAATTACAATTCATATATGTTACTAATTGCAATTTATAAAATTTGTTACTAATTTTAGATATGTACAATGTTACGAATTTGCAAACGTAGCCTGTGATATGTAACAAATTCCAATTTGCTGTTGCTAACATTAGCTAGGTGGATAACGCTAACGTTAGCTAGCTTTAGGGGTTAGTACCTAAAAAGTACCTAGTAAGTAGTTTCAAAGTTGCTAAAAACCTAAAGTTGCCACGAGATTCAAACATTCGACCTTTGGTTTGCTAGACATTCATGTTATATGCCGACCTATCCACCCCACCCTTCTTTCGTTATTGCCTCATGTAACCATACCAAACTAATTTGAGTGTCCAGGATTTACATTTACTATGTTTTTTTATTTAACAAGGCAAGTCATTTAAGAACAAATTCTTATTTACAATGACGGCCTAGGAACAGTGGGTTAACTGCCTTGCTCAGGGGCAGAATGGCAGATTTTTACTTTGTCAGCTCGGGGATTCAATCTAGAAACCTTTTGGTTACTGTCCCAACACTCTAACCACTAGGCTACCTGCCGCTCATGTTGGCTCTAGTCTATGAGACCAGGCTGTTAAATGGGATGCTGCAGAAGAGCATACCTAATTTTGCTGGCTGCAGTAAGCTAAATGTTTGTTGTTAGCATTCACATGTGCTTTAACAAAGGGAAAAATAAACTTGGACTAAATTGCTACACTTGCATACAGTGTTTTATGCAAGTTAACTAATTATGAATATCTAGATATTTTTTTTTACCCCGTTTTCTCCCCAATTGGTAGTTACAGTCCTGTCCCATTGCTGCAACTCTTTTACAGACATGCATCCTCTGAAACACAACCCAGCCAAGCCACACTTTTTCTTGACACAGTGCCTGCTTAACCTGGAAGCCAGCTACACCAATGTGTCAGCAGAAACACTATGTCATCATGCATTGCACCTGGCCTGCCACAGGCGTCACACTGGGACAGGAACATCCCTGCTGTCCAAACCCTCCCCTAACTCAGATGATGCTGGGCCATTTGTGTGCTGCCTCATGGGTCTCCCGGTCACAGCTGGCTATAACAGAGCCTGGACTCACACCAGGTTCTACTAGCTAGCACTGCGATACAGTGCCTTGGACCACTGTGCCATTCGGGAGGCCCCCAGGCTGGAATACCTTCTGAATGGTTATTATGGACAGGTCTCTTTTTCAAATGGTTATATTAATTATATTAGACATTTTTTTAGTGCGGACCAATCACACCTTTAATTCGTCTGAATTCATGTGTTTACGTACCAGCCAAACTTCTGGGAGAGCACGACGGTCCCCTTTTGATGATCTTTTTAAAATGGTACCACCAAAATGGTGGCACAGTGGTCTAAGACACTGCAGCTCGGTGGTTGAGGCTTCACTACAGACACCCTGGTTTGAACCCAGGCTGTACACAACCCGGTTGTGATTAGGTGTCCCATAAGCGGCGCACAATTGGCCCAGTGTCGTCTGGGTTTGGCCGGTGTAGGCCGTCATTGAAAATAAGAACTGACTTGCCAAAATAAAATATTTTAAAATGATCTTCAAATGAAAAATAATTAAATCAACGTAGGCCGTAGTGCAGATGAACCGTAGTTCACTTGAAGAATGGTCTGTGGCAATCGTTCAGAGTTCTAGGGGAGTCGCGTCAAGGCTACCCACAACATCCGCATAAGAAGAGACAGAGAAAACTGGTGACAGTAGGATGTCTGAATCATAAATAGCTTTGTCTGTCAGTCTATGTTAAAATTGTGGTATTTGTCGGTAGGTCTACTTAGGCTCAAAAAGTCCAGGGCCACTATTTTTAGGGGTAACAACACTGAAATGGGCCTTCCGTCACTTGGGTTTAGAGCAGTTTGCACTTATCAGTACAGAGCTTCAGGCCATGTTTCCAGAGTCTGTCAAACACCTCCTCGCACTGCTGCAAGTGAGAGTCAATATCTAGGGAGTCCACAATTATATCGTCATGGTAAACCAGTAGAGACTGCAATTTATCCACTCAGGAAATGTTGCATTAACCCAGTCCTTCTCAAATAGTGGGGGGCTCGGAGCGATGCCAGGGGGGCGCGTGTGACCCCAGGGAACATGCTTTTTTTTGCAGCAGGGAGTAGAGTTTTTTTGCACTGAACAAGAGCACACAGCACAGAGCAGGAGATATGAAGTGCAGATAACAAACCCTTAAGAGACACAATGGAAAAATATTTAACAGGGATGAAAAGAAAGGCGGAGAGAGACGGAGATAATGAGACAAACGTAAGTCTCCCGAAAGCTAAGACGATGAGATATGATGAAGCGTATGTAGCGCTTGGCTTCACTGTGACTACGGTGGGGGACGAGGAAATATGACGAAGCGTATGTAGCGCTTGGCTTCACTGTGACTACGGTGGGAGACGAGGAGATATGACGAAGCGTATGTAGCGCTTGGCTTCACTGTGACTACGGTGGGGGACGAGGAAATATGACGAAGCGTATGTAGCGCTTGGCTTCACTGTGACTACGGTGGGGGACGAGGAAATATGACGAAGCGTATGTAGCGCTTGGCTTCACTGTGACTACGGTGGGGGACGAGGAAATATGACGAAGCGTATGTATGTTGGCAGCAGGACAGCATGAAGCCAAATAAATGAAGGCGTCACATAAAGACATTACACCCCAATCACGCTGATAAGCTGCTTGAGTTTTTTCGGGGAAAACGTGCCGAATATTGCCAAAAATCATCCCGCTTTGTGAATGCTACTTCAGTAAACCAGCGAGCACTGATAGCATCATATAAGGTGGCGTACCAAATTGCCCAGTGCAAAAAAAGCCCCACTCCACAGCAGAGGAGTTGATACTGCCTGCAGCATTAGACATGGTCTCTGTCATGCTGAATGACGCAAGTGCTGCAAAAATAACAACTATCCCTCTGTCCAATGACACTGTCGCCAGACGTATAAATGACATTGCTAACGATCTTAAAGAACAGCTGGTAGATAAACTCAAAGACAAACGTTTCGCCTTACAGTTCGATGAAGCAACAGACAGCAACAAAGACTGTTTGTTTATCTCTCATGTATGTTTTGACATGACAAACTCCCTGTGTGAGGATCTACTGTTTTGTAAATATGTCAGAGACAGAGCCAGAGCTGAAGAGCTATTCAAAATGCTGGACAGCTTCCTGACTGAGAATGGGCTAAAGTGGGAGAACTGCATTGGGGTTTGCAGTGATGGTGCACAGACCATGGCAGGGATGAGAAAAGGACTTCAGGGCACTCATCAAGAAGGCCTCACCTAATGCTGAGTGGACACACTGTGTTATACACAGAGAAGCACGGGCATCAAGGCACCTTTCCTCTGAATTAAGTGAGGTTATGACTGACATTGTAGGTGTAGGCAATTTTATAAAGACCAGACCTCTAAAAACGAGTCTTCTCTGCTATCTGTGAGGAGATGGGAGCTGAACATCAAACTGTGCTGTTTCACAGTGAAGCAAGGTGGCTGTCACGAGGAAAAGTCTTGTCCTGAGTTTTTCGAGCTCAGAGAGCAGATAAGAATGTTTTCGGAGCAGGAGCACAAGTATGACCTCACAGAAAAAGTTAGTGATGAGAACTTCCTGGCAAAACTTGCCTACCTGAATGACATATTTGGAAAGCTAAATTAACTAAATCTACAGCTTCAAGGGAAAGATAAACACCTCCCTCAGGTCACAGACAAGATCAGCTCTTTCACTCGAAAGCTTGCAATGTGGGGCAGGCGACTTGATGAAGGAAATACTGATTCATTCGAGAACCTGCATGAATTTGTTGACACTACTGACTATGATGCCACCTCAGTGATTCCATATATTTAGGAGCATATTTCATCACTGATGGGATTCTTTAAAATGTACTTCCCTGAAAACAGTTCCAAATATGACTGGGTGAGAAATCCTTTCAATGCACCAGCTCCAACTGGTTTCAGCTCGGCAGAGGAGGACCAGTTCATTGATCTGACTCCACATTGAGTCTGACTCCACATAGAGACTGAGGTTCACATCACAGACACTGAATGAATTCTGGCTGAGTGCCATGGGCATTCTTCTTCCTTTTGCAACATCTAATCTTTGTGAGACTGGCTTCTCTGCTGTTGCTGCACTGAAGACCAAGTACAGGTCCCAGCTAAACATTGAGCAGGAGCTGAGAGTTGCAGTATCATGCTTCAAACCCCGCTTCGAAAAGCTGTGCTCTGCAAAACGTGCTCATTGTAGCCATTAATCCTGACTTCCTCATTTTGATTTAAAAAAATCAGCACAAATTGTTTTATTCATTTTTGTTTTATAGGTCAAAGTGTTTCATATATTGTGCTCCTGAGTTAATGTTGCTGATCAATTTGAATTTATTATTATTTATTGATTATATTTAATTGTATTTTTCAGTATCAAATGGTCAAAACATTTTTACAGTTAAAATACATTTCAGGCAAATTGATGCACTTTAAGTCTTTTCTGTTAGACTAAAAAGCAATGTTAATAAAGTTATTCTTTGTTGTAAGTTGATCTATAATTCTTTCTTTTTTCTTTTTTTGTTTTATTTAATGTTAATAAGGATACAATGTTATGCAGAGGTGTACTTATAGCAAATTTATAGACAAATGATACTATTTACAAATCCTATACTATTTACAAGTCTCGTCTGATGACCATCCTGACAGTAGTGGACAGGTTTTCCAAAGCCGCCCACTTCATTCCTCTCCCCAAGCTACCCTCTGTCAAAGAGACGGTGCAGGACGTATTCCGGATCCATGGACTCCCAGTGGACATGTTCTCCAACCGGGGTCCTCAGTTCTCGTCCCGTGTCTGGAAGGCGTTCTGCACACTCATTGGGTCATCAGTTAGCCTGTCCCAGTCCAACGGCCAGTTGGAGCGAGTCAACCAAGACCTGGAGACGACTCTTCAACTGCCTGGTCTCTGCCAACCCCACCACCTGGAGCCAGCAACTAGTGTGGGTCGAATATGCCCCCAACACCCTTCCATGCTCTGCCACGGGTCTCTCGCCCTTTGAGTGTTCCCTGGGTTATCAGCCCCAGGTCGGCATACCCTTGACCCAGATGTTTGTCCATCGCTGTCGTCGTACCTGGAAGAGAGCTCCCGTCGGGTCTTCTCAAGACCATCTCCAGGTATCGACGACAAGCAGACCGCCACCGGACCCTGGCTCCCGGGTATCGTCTCAGGCAGAGGACATGGCTGTCCACCCGAGATCTGCCCCTCCGGGTGGAGTCCCGCTGACTTTCCCCCTGGTTTATCGGCCCTTTCACCATCTCCAAGATCCTTATCACCTCTGCTGTTCGTCTTCTGTTGCCCCGTACCCTCCGTATACATCCCGCTTTTCATGTGTCTAGGATCAAACCCATGTCTCACAGCCCTTTGTCTCCTGTTTCCAGTTCGTTTTGTTTGTCAAGCCTACCAGCTTTTTCCCCTTGCTCCTGTCTTTTTCTAGTTTTGAACATTCTGACTGCCGTTCTGTACCTTGTCAAACAACCCTGGATTATTGACCTCTGCCTGCCCTGACCCGAGACTGCCTGCTGTTCTCTAATAAACTTTTGTTACTTCGACACTGTCTGCATTTGAGTCTTCTTCTGAAACGTGATAAACTCCATATCTGACATGGTAGAGGTGTCTTCTTTTTAAGCCCATAACCATGTGTGTGAGGTGTATACTTTTGTTTCAAAGTAGATTTGTTTAATACTACCAAGAATCACTCTGTGTGACCCTGATTTAACCTACTGCAGTAAAAGGAAAACAGGAAAACAGATAATGTCTTGCAGAGGAGAGCTAGTTAGAACTCTTCTGTGAGGAAGATACAGTAGGTGAGAATGATCAGAGGGCAGGCAAATTTTTAGTATGAGGGGAGAGGCTCTCTCATTCGCCACTCGACCTGTCTGTCTCCAACAGATGTGTATGATTGGTTCTTAGAGCTATTTAGATAATCTAGTGAATCCCACTGGTGAGATGTCTAAACTAATAACTGAAAGATACTACTTTTTGCTATTGTAAAATGCCAAACTTCCCAAATACCACCAAATAACTGAAGTAATCTCACGTCTTTCATCTCACCTCTTTTTTTTCAGGTAACCCATAAGGACAGCCTCCCCTCTGAGACAGTGTTCACGGTGAAGATGGCTCCATTCCATGGTTTCCTGCATAGGTCAACACCTGTGAGAAGATCACCACTACCAGGGGACCAGAGAGTTTATCCCAGGAGCATGTCAACACTGGCCACATCCAGTGCCTCCAGGTAATGGATTATATGACCAATGAGGACAACTCTGGAAAGTGTTTTCATGTAACTCTTTATATTCTGTTATTCAAATGCACATCTTGTCATGCAACGTTCTATTTGCAATTCAAAAGGAAATTAAATTCCAATTGATTTCATTTAAATGTCATTAAATTCAGGCGGATCCGGACTAGAGCCACGACATTTTCCTCCTGGACAAAGGCCAACGGCATCACAGAGGTCCATGACATCAGGGTCTCTGTGGATATCATCCCGCTCTATGTCTTTAGAGTGACCCCGGAGGAAGGGTCATCAGAGGCCCTGACCAAGGAGGTCATACAGGTCAACAACAGACACTTCTCTCAGCTCCACCTTACCTCTACCTACATGTACAAATGACCTTG
Organism: Oncorhynchus mykiss; assembly: GCF_057628025.1. Taxonomy (NCBI): domain Eukaryota; kingdom Metazoa; phylum Chordata; class Actinopteri; order Salmoniformes; family Salmonidae; genus Oncorhynchus; species Oncorhynchus mykiss. The sequence continues at coordinate 45,217,514 of NC_143026.1, read as the reverse complement.
ACTAACCTGTATCCCCGCACGTTGACTCGGTACCGGTACCCTCTGTATATAACCTTGTCAATGTTATTTCATTGTGTTACTTTTTCAACAAAAAAATGTACTTTAGTTTATTTAGTAAATATTTTCAGAACTCTATTTCTTGAACTGCATTGTTGGTTAAGGGCTTGTAAGTAAGCATTTCACGGTAAGGTCTACACCATGTATTGAACATGCATGCATTCCTGGACTCATCATTCCTTTCTTCACACGCAAACAGGTTAGTAAAAGGTTGAAGGTCATCTACTGTCAATTCTTATCTTCTTCAGGAGGACTTGATTGATGTAGAACCCGTTCTACCGGTAGGGTTTTGAGAGTAGTGTCTCTGCTTGGGCAGATAGATTTCCTAACTTCTGGGTCATTTCTGTGGTTTCAGGTGGATTCAGGACATATTTATTATGTCCTTGATGGAAGTGATACACTGGCAGAGAACTTCAACATCATGGCCAAGGACACCGACATCCGGAAGCACAGCTAGCCCTACACGATGTTTGTCCATGTGATGCCTGTCAACGAGGAGGCCTCAGTCATAACAGCCAACGGGATATTAAGGTTGAGTGTTTTGGTGTGTTTAAAACACATACGTGTAATAACAGAGATGGAAGAACTGAAATACGCATTGGAAGGAACTTGAGAAACTGGCCCAAAACAGAGTGGAGAATGTATTACCTAAAAGTTGCTTTAGTCTCATGGTTTTGTGGATGCGATTTATGAGGAAAATGTGTCATTGGATTCTATCTTTAGGTGAGTTGAGGAAACTGTGTCACTGGGTACTTAGCAACATCTTTTACTTTTCTTCTGTCATGGAAAACCATTGTGTAAGTGCAGAGTGTTTAAAGAGTTTAAAGAGTTTAAAGTTTGCCCTAATTCATCCAATACTTCACATTCTCACAGCTACCCAACACCTCTTTAGAGTAGCTGAGTATGATAATAAGAAAATGAATGACCTATGGAGTATAGCGATCTGGGAAAGGAGATAATCCTAGATTTTTTTGTTCACATTTCTGAGCCACCATCCAACAGTTCAATCTGTGTTAATGAAGTGCCCAAAATGTCCACCAGGAGGCTCACATGAGCCACATTTATTTCCACCTACAGATCATTCAAGGGCATCATAGCACTCTACCCCACAGATATAATTGTGTCACCATTACTTCCAGGTGTGTGTTATGTTATGCCATGTTTTGTCAGGGTTTGGGTAATGCTTTAACCCTCTGTCCTCTACTGTACCTTTCCCCCCATACAGGTGTGGGTGAACTCAGTCACAGAGATCTGCGTAGATGACCTGAGTGTTGAGGACAGTGACTCTCCTCCTGAGGACCTAGAGTTCATCGTAACCCCGCCTAGCAACATACACCGGGCACTGAAGAGCTCCCCCTCCAGGCACATCCTGAACTTCACCCAGACACACAACCTTTGGGGACAGCCGGTGTTTGTGCACAGTGGTGAGAATGCTACAGTAGATAAATATCATTAAGGGTGTAGCTTTGCCCTGAGACATGGCTGTAGATTCTACAGTCCTGTTCAAGGCAAGGGGTCGCTGCACCTCTGCCCTTATGGCAGCTGAGGTTGGGTGTGCTGAATAGGACACTAAAAAGAAAGACTGCATGTGCAAGGGAGGATTTTTAGTGGCTTGTGAAAATATTCACCCCCCTTGGCATTTTTCCTATTTTGTTGCCTTAGAACCTGGAATTAACCGGGGGGGTGGGGGGGGGCATGCCTACCACTTTGAAGATGCTACAAAAAAAAAATAAACTTGAGCGTGCATAACTATTCACTCCCCCCAAAGTCAATACTTTGTAGAGCCACCTTTTGCAGCAATTATAGCTACAAGTCTCTTTGGGGTATGTCTCTATAAGCCCATTCTTCAAGGCAAAACTGCTCTAGCTCCTTCAAGTTGGCTGGGTTCCGCTGGGGTACAGCAATCTTTAAGTCATACCACAGATTCTCAATTGGATTGAGGTCTGGGCTTTGACTAGGCCATTCCAAGACATTTAAATGTTTCCCCTTAAACCACTCATGTGTTGCTTCAGCAGTATGCTTAGGGTCATTGTCTTGCTGGAAGATGACCGTCCCAGTCTCAAAAAAGACAAAAGATAACCCTATCTGATTAATTCCCTCCTTGCCTGGTCCATGAGATTTGGTGGGTGGCCCTCTCTGGGCAGGTTTGTTGTGGTGACATATTCTTTCCATTTTTTAATAATGGATTTAACGGTGCTCCGTAGGATGTTCAAAGTTTAGGATATTTTTTTATAACCCAACCCTGCTCTGTACTCCTCCACAACTTTGTCCCTGACCTGTTTGGAGAGCTCCTTGGTCTTTATGGTGTCGTTTGCTTGGTGGTGCCCCTTGCTTAGTGGTGTTGCAGACTCTGGGGCCTTTCAGAACATGTGTAAATGTACTGAGAACATGTGTCAGATCATGTGACACTTAGATTGCTCGACAGCTGGGCTTTATTTAACTAATTATGTGACTACTGAACTTAGGGGGTGAATACATATGCATGCACCACTTTTCAGTTTTTTTTATTTTTGATAATTTTTTTAAACAAGTTATATTTTTCATTTCATTTACCTGATTTTGTCTATTTTGTGTATGTCCATTACATGAAACGCAAAGAAAAATCTATTCAAATGACATGTTGTAATACAACAAAATAGGAAAAACGCCAAGGGGGATGAATACTTTGCAAGGCACTGTATGTTTGATAGTGAAATATATCACACCTGAGAAGAATGGTTTGGGATTGTTTCACCATAAATTAATAAAGATTGATTATTAATGCAGGTCCCCTGTCAGGAGGATTCCACTTCCAGGTCAATGATGGGGTGAACTTTACCCGCGTCAGATCTTCAGTGGTTCTCAGCCTGGAGAGTAACCACGCCCTCACGGTGTTCCCAGGTAACACAACATGAAATGGATATATAGACCTTGAACCAGACACTTAAGGTATTCCCAGGTAACATAATAGGAAATAGAACTAAAGCCTCATTCTCTAGCCTGGTCCCACATCTGTTTGTGCTGTCTTGTCAACTCACGTGACAGTGACCATAGGTGTTGGCAAGACAGCACGTACAGATCTGGGACCAGGTTAGTAAAGCCTTAGTCTTTCTGCTGCATAATAGAGTCATTCTCAGCCTGTACTGAGTCAAATGATCATGGTGCGAGCGGAAGGGGGCATAGTCCGACATTATACAGTAAAGCAGTCCAATCAGCCTTGAAACCATTCTAATAGTGATACAGTATGTGATGCTTCCTGTTATCTATGCATACTTCAACAACAAAGCTTATCACATGATATTCTCAGTTTGTCTGCCTCCTGTTTATGTTTTCAATAGTGCAATGTTCCTAGATATCCTGCCTAGCAGATGAGGCTTGTGGGAGGAGCTATACAGTGAGGGAAAAAAGTATTTGATCCCTTGCTGATTTTGTACGTTTGCCCACTGACAAAGAAATGGTCAGTCTATAATTTTAATGGTAGGTCTATTTGAACAGTGAGGGACGGAATAACAACAACAAAAATCCAGAAAAACGCATGTCAAAAATGTTATAAATTGATTTGCATTTTAGTGAGGAAAATAAGTATTTGACCACTCTGCAAAACATGACTTATTACTTGGTGGCAAAACCCTTGCTGGCAATCACAGAGGTCAGACGTTTCTTGCAGTTGGCCACCAGGTTTGCACACATCTCAGGAGGGATTTTGTCCCACTCCTCTTTGCAGATCTTCTCCAAGTCATTAAGATTTCAAGGCTGACGTTTGGCAACTCAAACCTTCAGCTCCCTCCACAGATTTTCTATGAGATTAAGGTCTGCAGACTGGCTAGGCCACTCCAGGACCTTAATGTGCTTCTTCTTGAGCCACTCCTTTGTTGCCTTGGCCGTGTGTTTAGGGTCATTGTCATGCTGGAATACCCATCCACGACCCATTTTCAATGCCCTGGCTGAGGGAAGGAGGTTCTCACCCAAGATTTGACGGTACATGGCCATGTCCATCGTCCCTTTGATGCGGTGAAGTTGTCCTATCCCCTTTGCAGAAAAACACCCCCAAAGCATAATGTTTCCACCTCCGTGTTTGACGGTGGGGATGGTGTTCTTGGGGTCATAGGCAGAATTCCTCCTCCAAAACACGGCGAGTTGAGTTGATGCCAAAGAGCTCAATTTTGGTCTCATCTGACCACAACACTTTCACCCAGTTGTCCTCTGAATCATTCAGATGTTCATTGGCAAACTTCAGACGGGCATGTATAAGTGCTTTCTTAGGCAGGGGGACCTTGCAGGCGCTGCAGGATTTCAGTCCTTCACGCCGTAGTGTGTTACCAATTGTTTTCTTGGTGACTATGGTCCCAGCTGCCTTGAGATCATTGACATTATCCTCCCGTGTAGTTCTGGGCTGATTCCTCACCGTTCTCATGATCATTGCAACTCCACAAGGTGAGATCTTGCATGGAGCCCCAGGCCGAGGGAGATTGACAGTTCTTTTGTGTTTCTTCCATTTGCGAATAATTGCAGGTGTAGGTCTACAATCTTGTCCCTGACATCCTTGGAGAGCTCTTTGGTCTTGGCCATGGTGGAGAGTTTGGAATCTGATTGATTGATTGCTTCTGTGGACAGGTGTCTTTTATACAGGTAACAAGACGAGATTAGCAGCACTCCCTTTAAGAGTGTGCTCCTAATCTCAGCTCGTTACCTGTATGTAAAGACACCTGGGAGCCAGAAATCTTTCTGATTGAGAGGGGGTCAAATACTTATTTCCCTCATTAAAATGCAAATCAATTTCTAACATTTTTGACATGCGTTTTTCAGGATTTTGTTGTTGTTATTCTGTCCCTCACTGTTCAAATAAACCTACCATTAAAATGATTGACTGATCATTTCTTTGTCATTGGGCAAACGTACTTAATCAGCAGGGGATCAAATACTTTTTTCCCTCACTGTAGGTGGACGGGCTCATTGTATGGAATGGGATAAATGGAACGGTATCAAACATATGTAAACCACGTTTGACACCTTTCCATTTATTCAATTGCAGCCATTACAATGAGCCTGTCCTCTTACAGCTCCTCCCACCAGCTTCCACTGCTGCCCAGATAGCTGCACCTGAAAAAAATAATAACATGAAATTGCTACTTGGACTGCCTGTCTGTGTTCTAATGTTATTCTAGTAACGTTACAACAGACAAAGAATTTTGGTCATGTCATTTATAGTTATAGCAGAAGTTTGTACAACATGCCTTTGACCAGACAGAGACGCACATGCTCAGAAGGTACACCTATCAGGAAGAGGCATCCAGAGAATCCGTTCAAGGAACCACTCCATAGATGTCATCCTTACTTTACACAATACTGTTTTTTTCTATGCAGGCTCAGTGAAGATCAACTCTCAGAATGAACTTCTGGTGGTTACCAATAACAACGGTGAGAAAGGAGGTGACCACTCGATTCTTTACAGTGTTACCAGTCCTCCAAAGCTGGGGAGCCTGGTCAGAAAACAGACAGGCAACTCTACCGCAGAGATCTCCTCCATCACACAATAGTGGAGTTAAAGGGGCAGTGGTGTCTAAATGTGATTTTTCTGTGTTTTACACCTACTCATTCAAGGGTTTTTCTTGATTTGTACTATTTTCTACATTGTAGAATAATAGTGAAAACATCAAAATGATAAAATAATACATATGGATTCATGTAGTAGCCAAAAAAGTGTTAGCATTCTCTCAACCATCTTAACCTGGAATGCTTCTCCAACAGTCTTGAAGGAGTTCCCACATATACTGAGCACTTGTTGGCTGCTTTTCCTTCACTTCCTTCACTTTTCCTGCAGTCCAACTCATCCCAAACCATCTCAGTTGGGTTGAGGTCGGGTGATTGTGGAGGCCAGGTCATCTGATGCCTCACTCCATCACTCTCCTTCTTGGTCAAGTAGCCCTTACACAGCCCGGAGGTGTGTTGGGTCATTGTCCTGTTGAAAAACAAATTATAGTTCCACTAAGAGCAAACCAGATGGGATGGCGTATCGCTGCAGAATGCTGTGGTAGTCATGCGGGTTAAGTGTGCCTTGGATTCTAAATAAATCACATACAGTGTCACCAGCAAAACACCCCCACACCATCACACCTCCTCCTCCATGCTTCACGGTGGGAACCACACATGATGAGATCATACGTTCACTGACACTGCATCTAACAAAGACATGGTGGTTGGAACCAAAAATCCATTTTGGACTCATCAGACCAAAGGACTGAGTTCCACCGGTCTAATGTCCATTGCTTGTGTTTCTTAGCCCAAACAAGTCTCTTCTTCTTATTGGTGTCCTTTAGTAGTGGTTTCTTTGCAGCAATTCGAACATTAATTACATAATTCATGCTGACTCCTCTGAACAGTTGATGTTGAGATGTGTCTGTTACTTGAACTCTGTGAAGCATCTATTTGGGCTTCAATATAAGGTGCAGTTAACTCTAATGAACTTGTCCCCTGCAGCAGAGGCAACTCAGGGTCTTTCTTTCCTGTGCCGGTCCTCATGAGCGACAGATTCATGACAGCGCTTGATGGTTTTTGCGACTGCACTTGAAGAAACTTTCAAAGATCTTGAAATGTTCCGTATTGACTCATCTTCATGTCTTAAAGTATTAATGGACTGTCATTTCTCTTTGTTTATTTGAGCTGTTCTTGCCATAATATGGACTTGGTCTTTTACCAAATAGGGCTATCTTTTGTATACCACCGCTACCTTGTCACAACACAACTGATTGGCTCAAACGCATTAAGAAGGAAATTAATTCCACAAATGAACTTTTAACAAGGCACACCTGTTAGTTGAAATGCATTCCACCTCATGAAACTGGCTGAGAGAATGCCAAGAGTGTGCAAAGCTGTCATCAAGGCAAAAGGTGGCTACTTTGAAATATATTTTGATTTGTTTATTAACACTTGTTTGGTTACTACATGATTTCAAATGTGTTATTTCATAGTTTTGATGTCTTCACTATTATTCTACAATGTACAAAATAGTAAAAAAGAAATAAAAACCCTTAAATGAGTAGGTGTGTCCAAACTTTTGACTGGTACTGTATTTCCACACAATGTGGTTGGAATAATACTGTGAAATTGTGGAAATTATGGTAATACCTTTTTAAGTGTAAGAACATTTATTGAAATGTCAGCTTGTTTTCCATGGGTGGAGTTTTGGCCTGGCTGGTGACATCAGGCCGCTATAAGTTAATAGACCGATAACAAAGAGTTTCAAACCTCTCTGCCAATAACATCAAGTTTTCAGGTTACATATCCCTCCCATTAATTAGCCTCTTTTCTTTTTTGAATTTTAAACCCTTTTCACCCCAATTTCGTGGTATCCAATTGTTAGTAGTTACTATCTTGTCTCATCGCTACAACTCCCGTACGGGCTCGGGAGAGACGCAGGTCGAAACACAACCCAACCAAGCCGCACTGCTTCTAAACACAGCGCGCAGCCAACCCGGAAGCCAGCCGCACCAATGTGTCGGAGGAAACACCATGCACCTGGTGACCTGGTTAGCGCGCACTACGCCCGGCCCGCCACTGGAGTTGCTAGTGCGCTGACAAGGATATCCCTACCGGCCAAACCTTCCCTAACCCTAGGCCAATTGTGCCATGGGCCTCTCGGTCGCAGCCGGCAGAACCTGGGTTCAAACCCAGAGTCTCTGGTGGCACAGCTAGCCTTAGCCCACTGCGCCACCCGGGAGCCATTAGCCTCTTCTAATTAGGCCCCTCACTCAGACCACTTCTATACAATCCTTCCAACATTATTGCTTGAGAAATTTATTTTTGCTAAGATGCTATATGTTTAATTTCAACCATTTTAATAAAAAAAAATAAGACTAAGATACTTAACTGTTACCCAAAATGATTTAATATTGAGATAAAGAAAGCTGCATTGGACCTTTAAGAGAGAGAGAAACCACTGTATTAATGCCTGGAATGGGTGTTTTCTTTATAATATTTAGTCATGTTGATTACAGTGACTATAATAGCCACTTGGGTGCTTCTACAGGTAATATGTACATGATGCATTTATAGTGTACTTGTAACTGCCCCTTGCATTTTGAAGTTACAATATCCCTGTCCTTCTCTTTCTCTGTTCTATTGTTATTTTAAGTGAATGAGGGACTGATTAGTTATGAGCAGACCCATCCTGAATCGGTGGGATGGACTACTACAGACTCCTCCACATTCACAGTGTGGTCACCACCTGAAACCTCTTCAACCCCACATTTTCAGCATCCATGTTTCCTATGAACCCTCTCCCGCAGAGCGCAACACCATCCTCGCTGCTAACACTGGCGAGTTCTGTATTCTGTGCGGTCAGACAGAGGGTTTGTTATAATGGAGAATTCCTGTAGTGGAAAAGTCCATATTAAGCTCTTAATAGCAGAATTCCTCCTTTGCAGAATTCTATTGCATGTGCATCCATTGTCCAAATCCATCTAAAGCTATTGTTTGTTTATTTGTTTATGTAGACATTTATTTCCCACATTTAAAATATAAAATCTGATTAGCAATGACAAATCGGATGTTGATGGATGTTCAAATAAAGCTGTGTGTGCTATTCTGTCTCGCCAGGTGCAGTGACTGAGGGTGGTTGCGTTGTGATAGACCAGATGAAGCAGCATTCCCCAAGAGAGGATGGCTTTCACTTCAGCAGTGAAGTCATAAACTTCTTTGAGGAAAAGCTCATGATCATTGGAAAGCAAATTTTGGACTCCTCTTTAAAATCTGCGTATTCCTCCAAAGCTCAGCTGAGTCTGCACAACTCTGTCAGGACCTAGGATCAAGGCAGACGCTCAAGTTTTTTAATACTACATCGCTCGACAAATTGATGAAAATAGTAATGCCTCTAAACCTTCAACCTGCATACTGGACCCTAATTTAAACTAAGCTACTGAAAGAGCTGCTTCCTGTGCTTGGCCCTCTTATGTTGAACATAATAAACGGCTCTCTATCCACCGGATCTGTACCAAACTCACTAAAAGTGGCAGTAATAAAGCCTCTCTTGAAAAAGCCCAAACTTGACCCAGAAAATATAAAAAACTATCGGCCAATATCGAATCTCCCATTCCTCTCAAAAGTTAGAAAAAGCAGTTGCGTAGCAACTCACTGCCTTCCTGAAGACTAACAATGTATATGAAACGCTTCAGTCTGGCTTTAGACCCCATCATAGCACTGAGACTGCACTTGTGAAGGTGGTAAATTACATTTTAATGGCGTCAGACCGAGGCTCTGCATCTGTCCTCGTGCTCCTAGACCTTAGTGCTGCTTTTGATACCATCGATCACAACATTCTTTTGGAGAGATTGGAAAACCAAATCGGTCTACACGGACAAGTTCTGGACTGGTTTAGATATTATCTGTCGCAAAGATATCAGTTTGTCTCTGTGGATGGTTTGTCCTCTGACAAATCAACTGTACATTTTGGTGTTCCTCAAGGTTACGTTTTAGGACCACTATTGTTTTCACTATATATTTTACCACTTGGTGATGTCATTCGGAAACATAACTTTCACTGCTATGCGGATGACTCACAGCTGTACATTTCGATGAAACATGGTGAAGCCCCAAAATTGCCCTCCCTGGAAGCCTGTTTCAGACATAAGGAAGTGGACGGCTGCAAATGTTCTACTTTTAAACTCAAACAAAAAAGAGATGCTTGTTCTAGGTCCCAAGAAACAAAGAGATCTTTTGTTGAATCTGACAATTAATCTTGATGATTGTACAGTTGTCTCAAATAAAACTGTGTAGGACCTTGGCGTTACTCTGGACCCTGATCTTTCTTTTGTCTAACATATCAAGACTGTTTCAAGGACAGCTTTTTTTTCCATCTACATAACATTGCAAAAATCAAAAACTTTCTGTCCAAAAATGATGCAGAAAAAATCTGGGTTAGACTCCTGCAATGCTCTACTTTCCGGCTACCCGGATAAAGCACCAAATAAACCTCAGTTAGTGCTAAACACGGCTGCTAGAATCTTGACTAGAACCCAAAAATGTGTTCATACTACTTTAGTGCTAGCCTCTCTACACTGGCTTCCTGTTAAGGCAAGGGCTGATTTCAAGGTTTTACTGCTAATCTACAAAGCATTACATGGGCTTGCTCCTACCTATATTTCCGATTTGGTCCTGCCATACGTACCTACACGTACCCTATGGTCACAAGACGCAGGCCTCCTTACTGTCCCTAGAATTTCTAAGCAAACAGCTGGAGGCAGGGCTTTCTCATATAGAGCTACATTTTTATGGAATGGTCTGCCTACCCATATGAGAGACGCAGGCTCGGTCTCAACCTTTAAGTCTTTATTGAATTAAGTCTTTATTGAATCTCTTCAGTAGGTCCTATGATTGAGCGTAGTCTGGCCCAGGAGTGTGAAGGTGAACGGAAAGGCCCTGGAGCAACAACCCGTCCTTGCTGTCTTTGCCTGGCCGGTTCCCCTCTCTCCACTGGGATTCTCTGCCTCTAACCCTATTACAGGGGCTGAGTCACTAGCTTACTGGTGCTCTTCCTTGCCGTCCCTAGGAGGGGTGCATCACTTGAGTGGGTTGAGTCACTGACGTGATCTTCCTGTCTGGGTTGGTGCCCCCCCTTGGGTTGTGCTGTGGCAGAGATCTTTGTGGGCTATACTCGGCCTTGTCTCAGGATTGTCTTTGATTGGTGGTTGAAGATATCCCTCTAGTGGTGTGGGGGCTGTGCTTTGGCAAAGTGGGTGGGGTTATATCCTTCCTGTTTGGCCCTGTCCGGGGGTATCGTCGGATGGGGACACAGTGTCTCCTGACCCCTCCTGTCTCAGCCTCAGTATTTATGTTGCAGTAGTTTATGTGTCGGGGGGCTAGGGTCAGTCTGTTATATGGAGTATTTATCTTGTCTTATCCGGTGTCCTGTGTGAATTTAAGTACAGTGGGGAGAACAAGTATTTGATACACTGCCAATTTTTCAGGTTTTCCTACTTACAAAGCATGTAGAGGTCTGTAATTTTTATCATAGGTACACTTCAACTGTGAGAGACGGAATTTAAAACAAAAATCCAGAAAATCACATTGTATGATTTTTAAGTCATTCTGAGCCCGAAGGGGGACCTGAGCCCTAGGACCATGCCTCATGACTACCTGGCCTGATGACTCCTTGCTGTCCCCAGTCCACCTGGCTGTGCTGCTGCTCCATTTTCAACTGTTCTGCCTGCGGCAATGGAACCCTGACCTGTTCACCGGACGTGCTACCTGTCCCAGACCAGCTTTTTTTCAACTCTCTAGAGACAGCAGGAGTGGTAGAGATACTCTGAATGATCGGCTATGAAAAGCCAACTTCCATTTACTCCTGAGGTGCTGACCTGTTGCACCCTCCACAACCACTGTGATTGTTATTATTTGACCCTGCTGGTCATCTATGAACATTTGAACATCTTGGCCATGTTCTGTTATAATCTCCACCCAGCACAGCCAGAAGAGGACTGGCCACCCCAGCCTGGTTCCTCTCTAGGATTCTTCCTAGGTTCCGGCCTTTCTAGGGAGTTTATCCTAGCCACTGTGCTTCTACACCTGCATTGCTTGCTGTTTGTGGTTTTAGGGTAACAACCTGACCAGCACCAAACCCAAATTATTTTAGTTCATCCTGGATAAGTTCGGCATTGCATACCAGCATGACGACTCCGAGACGATCCAAGACGTGTTCACCTTCGATGCTTGACTGAACCGCATTGGCCGTCCTCCCCAGGGACCCTCAGACCACAGCCTGATAGTGACAGAGTCCTTTGACCTCACGGTGACCCCCGTCAATGACCAGCCACCCCTGCTCCAGACCAAAGCCCCCAGTCTGAGGTTGGTGCAGGGGGACACACGGTGGTCTTCAGCCCTGAGAACCTCCAGGTGGAGGATCTGGATGCCCCTCCAGAGGAGATCCACTTCAAAGGTCTATACTTGTTTTTATTTTCAGTCATATGCTTCGTGCCTTGCTTTACACCCGCCCGTGCATTATTTATACAGGACTCACAGCCCCTCGTTGTTTATAACCTACTTATTATTGTTGTCATTATTACAGTGATTTTATTTTCACCGGTGTCGTTTACACTATCAATGTTTGTGATCGAATCAACGTAATATTAGCTCCTTTAAATGCAACATACCAAAACAAATCTAACTATGCACGACTGAGATTTTATTTTAGGCAAGGCGCATCGGAGGATTCTATGGCATTGACAGGCATGTGCGGTCGAGTGTAGATGCGCTTGTTTTGAGATCAAAGCGCAGATCCACGTGGAGTCGCGTGTGCACCTTTGTTGATATTCTTTGTTAGTTAGTGAACTATTAGCCCGGTTATAGCACCTTTCTGGATAGCAATGCTGGAGTGATTGCTTCCTACAAGAGCACAAAACGTGTACATTTCTAGCCATCTTTGAAAAGCTTTATGTCTTAAAGAGGCAGTGTTGTATTTTGAGACAGGCTTGAATAAGCTAAGAAGCCAATAGGCAGAGGATAGCATAGAGAACCGTACAAAAATGTAGGCTGTCATATTAATGGCATGGAAATAATAATATATTTTATTTTGTAAAGTGGTTTCTTGCATCACACAGCATTTTCAGTCACCTACTTGTCTGTAGAACAAATCGATAAAAAGGTTGTCAAGCCCCGCACAATGTTTTTAAAAAGTCTTATGGAATTAGGCCTACATTGAGCTATTTCAATCTATTTCCATGTGAAACTGTCAGGGGATTAATAAATGGTAGGCCACACTGATAGGCCTTCATCTCCAGATCTCAACCCAATAGAAAATCTTTGTAGGGAGTTGAAAGTCCGTGTTGCCCAGCAACAGCCCCAAAACATCACTGCTCTAGAGGAGATGTGCATGGAGGAATGGACCAAAATACCAGCAACAGTGTGTGAAAACCTTGTGAAGACTTACAGAAAGCATTTGACCTCTGTCATTGCCAACAAAGGGTATATAACAAAGTATTGAGATAAACTTTTGTTATTGACCAAATACTTATTTTCCACCATAATTTGCAAATAAATTCATTAAAAATCCTACAGTTGAAGTGTACCTATGATGAAAATTACAGGCCTCTCTCATCTTTTTAAGTGGGAGAACTTGCACAATTGGTGGCTGACTAAGTACTTTTTTGCCCCACTGTATATGGCTCTGTTTTTAGACTACAGTAGATCTGCCTTCAAGGTGTCTTTAGTTTAAATGCAGTCAGCCAGCCATCATGTGATAATGATACAATAGACTTGACTAACACACTCTTTTGTTTGTAAATAATAATACTTCATCCAGTATTTTTTGTATCCAAATGATAACTGTATCATGCCTGTGATTCGGGCATGCCATACCCGAATCAGTGTTTTAAATGACTGAATGCATAGTAGCCTACTGTACATACAAATAAATACAGTCTGCGGTCCACTATTCCTATGGAAATTAATATACAGTATTACTGTGTAAATCTGTTATCACTTTTCTGTTTGACTCAGTATCATATTGTTCCTAATTCTAGTGAAATTCAAATGAAGTGACTTGGCAGATGTCTCTGGCCCTGATACGTTGTTACCATGGTAAGTCTGTACTTAGATCAGATCTACACCCTCGGGGATAGCTAGGATGAGAACACCCAGTGTCTTTTCACACATACTCCACCCCCGTCGATGAGCATTCTGTGCTGCAGCTTGCAGAAATCACATTGTCATTTCAGAAGTTCTGCATGTATTGCAAAAGACGCAGATATCCTATACAATATATACGTAATTATTTGGCAAAATATCTGTGTATTTTTTCAAATTAAATATACATGATATATACAAAAGTATGTGGACACCCCTTCAAATGAGTGGATTTGTCTATTTCAGCCACACCCGTTGCTGACAGGTGTATAAAATCGAGCACACAGCCATGCAATCTCCATAGACAAACATTGGCAGTAGAATGGCCTTACTGAAGAGCTCAGTCATAGAATGTCACCTTTCCAACAGGTCAGTTTGTCAAATGTCTGCCTTGCTAGGGCTGCCCCGGTTAACTGTAAGTGCTGTTATTGTTAAGTGGATATGTCTGGGAGCAACAACAGCTCAACCACGAAGTGTTAAGCCACACAAGCTTACAGAACTGGACCACTGAAGCGCGTAGCGCATAGAAATCGTCTGTCCTCGGTTGCAACACTCACTACCGAGTTCCAAACTGCCTCTGGAAGCAATGTCAGCACATGAACAGTTTTTGGGAGCTTTATGAAATTTGTTTCCATGGCCGAGCAGCCGCACACAAGCCTAAGATCACCTTGTGCAATGGTTGGTAGTAGTGTAAAGCTCACCACCATTGGACTCTGGAGCAGTGGAAACATGTTCTGTGAAACACCATCTGGCAGTACGACGGACAAATCTGGGTTTGGCGGATGCCAGGAGAAAGCTACCTGCCCGAATGCATAGTGCCAACTGTAAAGTTTGGTGGAGGAGGAATAATGGTCTGGAGCTGTTTTTCATGGTTCGGGCCCCTTAGTTCCAGTGAAGGTAAATCTTCCGCTACAGCATACAATGACATTCTAGACGATTATGCGCTTCCAACTTTGGGGGAGGCCCTTTCCTGTTTCAGTATGACAATGAGATACTGTCATAATGAAATGGTTTGTTGAGATTGGTGTGGAAGAACTTGACTGGCCTGCACAGAGCCCTGACCTCAACTCCATAATTCACCTTTGTGATGAATTGGAATGCTGACTGCGAGCCAGGCCTAATCGCCCAACATCAGCGCCCGACCTCACTAATGCTCTTGTGTTTGAATGGAAGCAAGTCCCCGCAGCAATGTTCCAACATCTAGTGGAACGCCTTCCCAGAAGAGTGGAGGCTGTTATAGCAGCAAAGGTTGGGACCAACTCCGTATTAAGTCCCATGATTTTGGAACGAGATGGTCAATGAGGTCATGTAGTGTAGGTTGTGTTGATGTTTTATACTTTGCATGCTGTTTATTTTGTAACTTGTGCCAGCCCAGTATTGCATACCTTTAAACATCATCTTAAATGAGTAGCCTATGTTGGTCTTGACTGACCTTTTTAGTTTCCTTAAAGACTATAGTACAGCTTTTGTTTCTTTATATCCTTCCATTAAGCACTACACTTTTCCACCAGACCAGTTCATGGGGGCGATGTGGGCTGGACTGGGGAAGAGTGAGGTACACACGAGGGGGAGGATATGATTTCACATACACAAACTCTGTTTAAAGGGAACTCAACAAGGTTTAAGGAAGATTCAAAAGTAACATTCCACAAACATTGCAATATGCTTCTGATTACTATCAGAAAGGACATCGGGCCCATTTTTTTTTTTTTACAGTTAGGAATATGATTTAAATCAAGCTCTAACAGGCTTAGTCTGTTTCCACAGAGAGGGACAACCCAAGAGCCCCAGCCAGTGGAAATAAAATGTCTTCCTTTGTTCTGGGTAATGAATGGACTTATACTTCTTTGTGAGCATGAACAGTAACTTCAAAAAGGTGTCGCCACAAAACAGTCTTCAATGATTGTGGACAGTGGACATTACATAAACTGTCAGTTCGGATCACATTAATAATTAAACGGGTATGATGGTAGCGGAAATCCCTCCAACTGTATAGAGAGACCGTGTTTTTGACATTGATGCCATTGCAGTTTGGCTGCACAGTTCAGAAGACTGCTATAATAGTCTGTATTTCACATTTAGAAACACCCTTCACAGCCAGACTGCAATGTAGTCGATCTCAAACATGCAGTCCTTCTGAGAGAGAAGAACAACCAGCCTGTGTAGCAATGAGTCATAACTGAATCAGCTCGTTGTGCTGTGCTTTGAACTTTGCTCTGAGAGAGAGAGCGTATGACCAAAAGCCGTTTGGTTGCTGCTTTTCCTGACTAACTTAACCCACCCAGGCAATGTTTGTGAATGTGAACTTCCGTGAGGACAGACTTGAATAGGGGTCTGGAGGATTACTGTTTCCCTCTTACTTCAAAAACGTAATGTGTATGTCCAACGATTATCAGGACATGGGCAGTGCTTGATTTGGGCTGGAGCTGTCCGGAGAGCCATACCAGCGCCTCTATAAAACAAAGTAGCTCATCACCGGCCCAGAGCCAGGACTTGAACCAATTTTTCTCTGCAGATCCTCTCATGCTCTGTCAGGTTGGAAGGGGAGCGTTGCTGCTATCGGGTTCAAGTCCGGGCTCTGTCAGGGCCACTCAAGGACATTCAGAGATTTGTCCCAAAGCCACTCCTGCATTGTCTTGACTGTGTGTTTATGGTTATTGTCCTATTGGAAGGTGAACCTTCGCCCCAGTCTGAGGTCCTGAGCGCTCTGCAGCAGGTTTTGATCAAGGATCTCTCTGTACTTTGCTCCGTTCATCTTTGCCTCGATCCTGACTAGTCTCCCAGTCCCTGCCACTGAAAAACATCACCACAGCATGATGCAACCACCCCCATGCTTCACCGTAGAGATGGTGTTAGGTTTCCTCCAGAAGTGACGCTTAGCATTCAGGCCAAAGAGTTCAATCTTGGTTTCATCAGAACAGAGAATCTTGTTTCTCATAGTCTGAGAGTTTAGGTGCCTTTTGGCAAACTCCAAGCGGGCTGTCGTGTGCCTTTTACTGAGGAGTGGCTTCCATCTGGCCCCTCTACCTTAAAGGCCTGATTGGTGGAGTGCTGCAGAGATGTTGTCCTTCTGGAAGGTTCTCCCCTCTCTACAGAGGAACTCTAGAGCTCTGTCAAAGTGACCATCGGGTTCTTGGTCACCTCCTTGACCAAGACCCTTCTCCCCCAATTGCTCAGTTTGGCCGGGCCCACAGCTCTAGGGAGAGGCTTGGCGATGGAGGCCACTGTGTTCTTGGGGACCTTCAATGCTGCAGAAATGTTTTGGTACCCTTCCCCAGATCTGTGCCTCAACATAATCCTGTCTCGGAGCTCTACGGACAATTCCTTCGACCTCATGGCTTGGTTTTTGCTCTGACTGTCAACTGTGGGGAAAGGGAAAGGGGGATACCTAGTCAGTTGTACAACTGAATGCCTTCAACTGAAATATATCTTCCACAGTTAACCCAACCCCTCTGAATCAGAGGTGCGGGGGGCTGCCTTAATCGACATCCACGTCTTTGGCGCCCGGGGAACAGTGGGTTAACTGCCTTGTTCAGGGGCAGAATGACATATTTGTACCTTGTCAGTATTTATTATAGATCCAGTCTTCCTGGGGTCTGATAAAATTAAGGCAGTTATACAATTATTATTATTTATTTTTTTACATTACAATACATTCATTACAGAATAGTTTACTATTTACATTTTTGACAACTTTTACTTCAACTACATTCCTCAAGAAAATAATGTACTTTTAAATGTGCATTACTTTCTTTAGGAATGTAGTGAAGTAAAATTTGTCAAAAATATAAATAGTAAAGTACAGATACCCCAAAAAAACAACTTAAGTAGTACTTAAAAGTATTTTCACTTAAGTACTTTACACCACTGAACTTCGGTAAGCATAATCTAATGGATGGACTTGGGAAAAGACAGCTCCTGCACTTCTTTCATCCCGAGTCAAGCACTGGACATGGGTGAGCAAACACAACAAACCCAGTTCAGCAAGATAGCTGTATGCTAACAAGAACAACAAACCATTTAAATTCCTTTCAAGTGTTTCAGATGTAACTTGACCCAGAGCTAGTGGAAAAGGAATCTGGTCTAAATAATGGACGCAATGGAGGTGGAGTAACTTGACCTATTGGGAGAGGAGAAGAGATGGTGTCCTATATCAATAACAGTGGGCCTGGTAGTAGTACCTGAATTGCAGCCATGCTGTCTGCTAAATGTAGACCGGGCAAACATGAGAAAAAGGACTACACAGTGTTCCTTGTGTGATCAAGTGAATATACTGTGATAAAGGTTCCTTCTACATGTATTAGGCTGTTCAGGGGCGATGTGTGTCAAGTCATCTAGCACTACCCTAATCAACCTGGTAAAATAACTTACATACATTAGACTTTTGGCTGTCATCCGACAACTGTGTTTTGGGAGGATACCAATCAATGGTCCTTCAATCGTCAAATTCACATGCAGTACATGTGTAGGAGGAAGGATTTCATTTCAACAATGTCCTTCGACACCAGGGAATCCCACAGAGACATCATTTGCAGTATTATTCTGGCTGGAGTCTGGAGTTATTTGTGCGTCCATCTCCATTGGGAACAATACGAAGGAATAGAAAAGCAGGTGTTCTGTTCTCCTCCAGTGTTCTACAATCTTAAAGCTTGTTCCTGGCACAGAGCTCTCTGGGAGGTCTCAAATAATGAGGTTCAGAAACTACAACAGAATATTGAAATACCAACCCCCCCATGGTTGCCCCCTCTATGATAAGACACACACACACACACACACACACACACACACACACACACACACACACACACACACACACACGTCATTCATATTTGCCATGAAACTGAAATTGTTATATTTGTTCAGAGAAAAAGGCAAATAAGGGGGATTCAATGCAACAGGTTAAACATGTATTTTAAGAGATATCTTTGCAATTCTATACAGTTTCTTATGGAAGACATCCCACTCATTTCATGAAGTGACACGTCTTGTATGTGATGACTTAACATATCCCGTCAAGCTAGACTACGCGATCAGGTTTTGCGGACAACAACGTCAACGAAGGAGTGTCTTCAGTATCTTTCTACCCCATTTTCCCCCATCCGTCACTGCATCACCTGCATAGATCCACTCACTTCCCACTGTAGAATGGATGAATAATCTGGTCACGGAGAACTGAACAAGTCATTCAAGTGCCCCATCTCCTCCGAGGCACTTTATTTATCATCTCTAGCCATCTTTCTTTCTCTCCCTCTCTAAGTCCCCCTCCTCTCTCTCCCTCTGTCCCCGCCATCCTCTCTCCATCCCTCTGTAGCCACCCTCCTTTCCTCAGGTCCCTTATATTATGTATTCGTCGTACTTCTGCAGTGCCTCCTCTAACTTCCCAGTGATCTTCTGGAAGAAGCTGATCTGCTGCTGGAGGTGGTGTTGCATCTGGCTCTTGAAGTCACGTACGCGCGTACGGTGGAAGTGCTGGATCTCAGCCAGCGTGGCGCAGGAAATGATGTTACAACGCTCGTTGATGGTTGATCCCTCCCCTTCCTGCTTCTGGCACTCCTTCACTTTGGTAAGGGCACCTGAGGAGAGAGGTGGCGGAGAGGGAGAGGGGGAAAAAACGTGGGTGGGAAAGGGGGCATGGAAAGGGTTTCGAGAGAAGGGGTGTCAAAACTATTCCTTAAAGTGGGGGAAAGGAAAAAATGATATCTTTAGTCATGCAAACTCTAGTTGAATCCTAAATCTGTCTCTGAAAAGTTTTTACATGACTCAGGGAAAAGAGTTGACTGTGGTTTCATGCCCTTTCTGGCCAATAGAGTAGTAGACTGAAGCCAATGCTCTACTGTCTCACTCACACAGAGTTATAATCTTCTAACTAAAAGCAGTCTGTCTAATTTACAACTTATTGCACTGTGGAGTATTCAGGCTAAGAGGTTCTCCAAGGCCGCAAACACAGAGCAACCTTTTTACTAAGTGAATAGCTAAAGAACAGCGATAGTTTTACAAGTTGTAAATGAGATATGAACAGTACAAATGTTGCAGTGAAGGACACATACTTGAGCTTTGAATGTGTAAGTGGAAGATCTGACTTAAGACTTGGCCGCTGCCTTACTGAAATAACCTTCTCTACAGCCATTAGAATAGACCCTTATCTGGGGAATACAAAATACCACACACTCGTCACACTCACGCAGTCAGTCTCCCACGCAAACGTGGATGAATAGACATACTAGTGATGTGAAATGAACTTGGTTATTTTCAGCACTCGCATGCGATTACAGTACCAAAGCACCAATAAGTTGAACTGTTTCACCGGTGCCAGTGGGAAGAGATTTGCCCAGGCATATTGTGGAGCAGCTCCCCAGATCCCCACCCTTGGAGAGGAAAATAATTTAATCCTGAGGCTGCTTCCATTCCGACATTCCGACATTCCCAGGGCAACGCCGGACAAGGGGCCCCGGAATCTCCTCCTCCTCATTCTTTTCAGATGTAGGATAACCTAACCTTCGACGTCTCAATTGAACTTGGGACTGCATAGCGTGTAACAAACAGTTCCCCGTATTTGTGTATCTCCTGTGTGATAAATCAAAGTGACAAATCAGAGAATGTTGTCTTACTTGGTAAAAAACGAGAACGAGAGAGTTCCGTTGAACCGTGTGTCCTTCCTTGAAGACTAGGCCTATCTGCAGTATCTTCGAGCCCTGCGCTCTGATTGTAGGCTCCTTTATCAGAGTTCTATTCAAAAAGTTACATACTTCAGCATTTGTCAGATGTTCGTGGTTTTATGTGCCAAAGCCCCAACCTCTGATCTCACTCTCTAGAGTGGGTGTGAGACAACATTTCTGCAAGGACAGGTAATTACATATCATGCCTTCCAGTCATGTTCGAGTGCATTACTCAACAGCATAAACTGTAACAGCAAACTTTTGCCAGCAAGCACAAAAGTTTTACATAATACAAAACATGTGTGCATCAAGCTCCCGAGTGGTGCAGCGGTCGAAGGCACTGCATTGCAGTAGTAGACGTGTCACTACAGACCCTGGTTCGATCCCGGGCTGTATCACAACTGGCCGTGATCAGGAGTCACATAGGGCGGCGCACAATTGGCCCAGTGTCGTCCGGGTTAGGGGAGGGTTTGGCCGGGTCAGGCCGTCATAGTAAATAACAATTTGTTCTTCACTGACTTGCCTAGTTAAAGAAAGGTTACATAAATAAATGTTACATGAACTGACGCAACATTAAAAACATAAAGGATCTCGATGCAAGGGACTTCACGGAATGCCAGGGCAACATTGGTTTTTTCTCATCATTAACATAACATCCGCGTGACATGACCCCTATGGGGGTAGTGACCAAAGAAATCAAATACCTATGAGGCTACACTCAAATGGCCATGGTCAGAGGGGGCTTTGACTGGTCTCTGGACTATGGCATTTCTATGGCATAGACCAGAGACAGCTGTGACACCGTACTGTACCTTTCTGAACATGGATGATATCAGGGTAGTTGGCCAGGTGTCCCTTGTACAGGTCCAGCAGGTCCGATATGGGGTCCAAATCCTGTCTGGGCTGCTCGGCAAAGTAGTCTCCTATAACCTCGTAGGCCTCTCCTGTGAATGCTATGGCACGGTTCAGTCCTACGGAATAGGCCTGTTGGTCCATCTCAAAGGCTTGGCCCAGCAGTTTGAAGGACTGGCCCACTTTCTGATACTCTTTCTTGAAGCCGGTGATCTGCTTCCTGGCGAACTCGTTGATGGTAGCGTTGACTAACAGACAATTCTCATCCATCTTCTTGGTGAAGGCTTTGAAACCGTCTATTTTGCTCTCCACCTCCTGTAGGTCCAGTGGAACGGCCGGGGTGGAGATGGTCAGGAAGAAGTTAGCGCCAGTCAACTCATCCTTCTCCGCCTTTCGCTTGCCCATCTTCCACGTCTTCTCGTCTGTGCTGGGGCAGGTGAGGAAGTGCTGGAAGACATCACACCTGGCCAGGACAGGATGGCTCGTCATGTGGTTCATCCACCATATTAAACCTTTTCTGCGCTTGGAGACAAAGTCCTGTTCGAAGCGCCCCGTGGCCTGTTTCTCGGGCAGATGGGGGACTGATATGACAGGGAATCGTTCCACTAGGCGGGCATAGAGCCAGTCAAAGTGCTTGTACCTTCTATTCACCTGGCTCTGGGTATGAGAGGGCGTTAGTCTGTATGACATGTAACTCTTCATGCCTTTGAATTTAGTCTGTTTGGTGGGGTCATCGATAGAGCAGGCGAATGGATATGGGTCTTCTTGCCACTCTGGCCCATACTGGCCCATGACAACACAGATCTTATCCCCGTCCTTGACAAAGGCAGCCGCCTCGCCCAACACAAAAGCCTCTCCGCCTGATTTCACAAAGGTTGAAAACCTGTTGAGGTTTTTACTCACTGTGGCTGAACTTTTGGCTTGGGCACTGCTACGTCTCTCAGGTAAACTGGTAGTGACCGTGTATGCTGTGGAACTAGTTCCATCATTGTCATGTATCGTTCCAGGTTCATCCGCCACAGTCGAGCTGTCATCCCAGTCATCATCCCAGTCGTCATCGCTACCTTGACTGGTCGGGTAACTGTGGTGCTGTGGAGTTTGCACAGGATAAGCAGAGTGGGAAGAGTTCGGGACTGTAATGCTCTCAGCACGAGAGTGGGACTGGGAATGGTATGATGAATCATATCCACTTGATGGCAACTCGGCTTGACCATGACCTGCCGACATGCCATTGTTGTTGGAGGAGGTGTCAGATAAATCATTTGTGAGAATCTCCACATATGAGGCTGGAAAAAGACCAGTCTCCCCTCTGCTGTTAGTCCCCTCTAACCATCCCTCGACATCTTGTTCGCTGTACAAAGTAACAACTTCGTTCTCAGTAATCGATATCTCTCCTGGATTTTCGGAACTAAAGTCGTACAACGCTCTCGCTCTAAACGCCATAGTTTATATTTAAAAAAAATAGGAGCGCGCGAGACTGAGTACTGATATTAATTAGTCATGCGAGCGAAACATGGGATCACCGTTTCACTTTGTATTCAGCACCAACCTCTTTAGTTTTTAGTTTTAGTCCTTTGCAATCAATGCGGCTGTAGAATCTCGTCCGAAAATAAGTTTCGAGTTGTAAAACATGTGCCTGTAGTCTGTAAATTCATGCGTAAAAAGCAAAGAACAATGTCTTATTTTTCTTCATGAATAGGTAGGAGGGAGAAAGTCTTATTCCAGATGCTTCAGGCTCGTAACAGGACTAGTCCTCACACGTAATAAGCCTGAATAGTCGAGGGTGGAGCTAGTTCTAGGTTACATTCAACCTGGTTTTAATGTCTATGCATCCAAAAGGCAACACAGCAGCAGTCACCAACAGATTTGGTCAAGTTGCCATATTGTTGCCGTATTGTTACAATGTTGCCATATTGTTATGACGTCGTTATAATTATTATTACTGCACTATGCATGCAGTGTGCATTGGGATTTTGGAAAAATAAACGTAACCATTTCATGCAACTGGAGTCTGTCTGTTTTACTATTCTGAGAAGTTTTGGGCATTTGCAACATCTAGGTAGCCTCTACTGCGAGATTTTCACTGTCCCCGTATTTGTTATAGCATTCAAATTAACCAAGAATAATCTAAACCTGAAATTATACCACGGCTGTGTGATAATGTAACATAGGTCTGTGAAGTGTGGCCTAACATTGATTGTTTCTCTGTTATCTATGTTATCCCATAAGGTACACCTCATATTCATAGTTTATATATTGTACATTTTCATTAGGCTACAATGCAGGAGTGTAAAGTACTTAAGTAAAAATATGCCAAATCAAATGTATTTATAATTAAGCAATAACGGCCGAGGGGATGTGGTATGTGGCCAATATACCACAGCTAAGTGCTGTTCTTATGTATGACGCAACGTGGAGTGCCTGGATGCAGCCCTTAGCCTGATATATTGGCCATATACCACAAACCCCCATGGGTCTCCGGATCCTCAAAAAGTTCTACAGCTGTACCATCGAGAGCATCCTGACCACTTGCATCACCGCCATGTATGGCAACGGCTCGGCATCTGATGGCCATACAGAGGGTAGTGTGTCCGGCCCAATACATATATACTAAGCGGTGTCAGAGGAAAGCCCAAAAAATTGTCAAAAACTCCAGTCACCCAAGTCATAGACTGTTTTCTCTGCTACCGCACGACAAGCGGTACCGGGGCGCCAAGTCTAGGTCCAAAAGGCTCCTTAACAGCTTCTACTCCCAAGCCATAAGACTGCTGAACAATTAATCAAATGGCCACCCCAGGACATTGACTCGGTACTGGTACCCCCTGTATATAGTCTCGTAATTGTTATTTTATTACTTTTTACTTTCGTTTATTTAGTAAATATTTTATTAACTCTATTTCTCGAACAGCATTGTTGGTTAAGGGCTTGTAATTAAGCATTTTACGGTAAGGCCTTTAAAATATTTTTTAACCTTTATTTACTAGGCAAGTCAGTTAAGAACAAATTCTTATTTACAATTACAGCCTAGGAACAGTGGGTTAACTGCCTTGTTCAGGGGCAGAACGACAGATTTTTACCTTGTCAGCTCGGGGATTCGATCTAGCAACCTTTCGCTTACTGGCCCAACGCTCTAACCACTGCTGGTCTACACCTGTTTTATTTGGCTCATGTGACAACACAATTTGATTTGATTTATTGCTTTTAAAAACTGGTTACCAATGTAATTAGAGAAGTAAAAAATAAATGTTTTGTAATACCCGTGGTATACCATGGCTGTCAGCCAATCAGCATTCAGGGCTCGAACGACCCAGTTAATAAAGCAATTTTTACATCAGCAGATGTCACAAAGTGCTTACACAGAAACGCAGCCTAAAACCCCAAACAGCAAGCAATGCAGATGTAGAAGCACAGTGGCTATGAAAAACTCCCTAGAAAGGAAGGAACCTAGGAACAAACCTAGAGAGGAACCAGGTTCTGAGGGGTACCAATTAAGTCGTTTTTGAGGGTATCTGTACTTTACTATTTATATGTTTGACAACTTTTACTCCACTACATTCCAAAAGAAAATAATGTACTCCATACATTTTCCCTGACACCCAAAAGTACTCATTACATTTTGAATGGTAAGCAGGACAGGAAAATGGCCCAATTCGTGCACTTATCAAGATAACATCCCTGGTCATCAATCTGCTGCCTCTGATATGGCAGACTCACTAATCAAAATTGCTTCATTTGTAAATTATACTGAACAAAAATATATACGCAACATGTAAAGTGTTGGTTCCATGTTTCATGAGCTGAAATAAAATATCCCAGAAATGTTCCATAAGCATTCTCTAAAATGTTGCACACACATTTGTTTACATCTGTTATTGAGCATTTCTCCTTTATCAAGATAATCCATCCACCTGACAGGTGTGGCATATCAAGAAGTGTGCAATGGGTTTGCTGACTGCAGGAATGTCCATCAGAGCTGTTGCCAGAGAATGTAATGTTAATTTCTCTAGAGAATTTGGCTGTACATCCAACCTGCCTCACTACCACAAACCACTTGTATCACATCATGTGGTCGAGCGGTTTGCTGATATCAACATTGTGAAGAGAGTGCCCCATGAACAGAGTGCCCCAAGCACAACTTGTATCGTCACGTATAAACCACTAGAGGTCAAGACACGCACATTATTGGTGGGAGGAAATTCTCTTACTTTGAAGATACAGTTAATTGTCATGGTTTTCAAATAATAAAACCCCGATGTAACGATGGTGACTGGTTTAGTGTAGCAAATGGGACAGCCTTGCAAAAATGTTTAATCGTTCAAGTAAATGAAGCAAATACTGTACAAAGGTCACGCGAAGTCAAATGACGAGTGGGGGAGGTCATAAAATTCAAGAAAACCAACTTAAGTACGTTTCCGGGTTTCGACCAAGTTCCAAAACGGTGGTTGAGGTTTTGATTTGAACCCATCCAACTTTAATCGATAATATAGCATCAACAACATTTATTTTGATGTATAGGGTTTAAAATGTCTGCGATATATCATATAGTCAGGTGTATCCAAATTAAGACTATAGCCGGATATCACCGTTTCGCTCGAATATCTTTCATAATGCGACGCCTGATAAAGGTCTATCACTAGTTACCACAGCCACAAAATGGCTATATAAAATGGCTATATCGTAAAAATCCATGAAAAGACAAACGTGATTTTTGGTCTTAATATAAGGGTAGTGTTAGCAATAAGATTAGCAGTGTGGTTAATGTTAGGTTTAAATTGGATTTTACGAAAATAAATTATAGAAATGGGCGGGTTTAGCCATCATTTTGACTTTGTGTCTGTGGTAACTAGTGAGACCCTGAAAAAACTATCCATACTTCCTGCAACATATCCTGTACAGCCCAAAATCGGATTCTTGCTAGGGATAAAGACCAAAACAAAGCCAGGTGAAAAGAAGGTCGTGCATAGAATATCATGTTTAGATTTATGTTAGCTAGTCTATAAGAAAATAGCAATTGCATAACCCACAGGGTTTCAACGCGTCGAAACCAACACGCTCTGCACACATAGTGTCTATATTGCTGTTTTTGGCCAAGGTGGGGAATACAAAGGCTAAATAGTTTACACCAAAACAATATTTGAATGCATCCATTTTACCTGGAATACGCCGACCCCAACCAACTTCGTAGTTGAAATCTCATTTTTTTTGAAGAGCACGTCAAACTGAAGAATTTCATGGATTATCTGGTATGGTATTTTCCTCTGCTTTTCATGCTGCCATGTGTGACTTTAGTTTACCTTAACTTCAGACAATTAGCCAGTTTTTGGTGTTTTATAATTGATTGATTGAACACCGTATAAAGGCTTTTGGGGTCAGTCTATCGATCTGATCTGCTTGGAGGAGCGCTAGTTTATTGACCATTTTACACCAACAAAAATTGCAACCATTAAAACTGGGCCAACAAACAATCTTGGACTGCCTGTAGTTTTAGCCATAATAGGCTAGTAGCCTAGTCATAATGGCTATTAGACCGGCTGTTTAAAGCTTGAGCTCATTCTAATATTTTTTTTATCACATTATATGGTCTTCATCGTATGTATGTATGTATGTATGTATGTATGTATGTATGTATGTATGTACACTACCATTCAAAAGTTTGGTGTCACTTAGAGATGTCCCTGTTTTTGAAAGAAAGCACTTTTTTTGGTCCATTAAAATAACATAAAAATCATCAGAAGTACAGTGTAGACATTGTTAATGTTGTAAATTACTATTGTAGCTGGAAACAGCATTTTAAAAAAAATGTAATATATACATAGGCGTACAGAGGCCCATTATCAGCAACCATCACTCCTGTGTTCCAATGGCACGTTGTGTTAGCTAATCCAAGTTTATAATTTTAAAAGGCTACTTGATCATTAGAAAACCGTTTTGCAATTATGTTAGCACAGCTGAAAACTGTTGTTCTGATTTAAAGAAGCAATTAAACTTGCCTTTAGACTAGTTAAGAATCTGGAACATCAGCGTTTGTGGGTTTAATTACAGGCTCAAAATGGCCAGAAACAAATAACTTTCTTCTGAAACTCGTCAGTCTATTCTTGTTCTGAGAAATGAAGGCTATTCCCATGCAAGAAATTGCAGAGAAACTGAAGATCTCGTACACAGAACAGCGCAAACTGGCTCTAACCAAAATAGAAAGAGGAGTGGGAGGCCCCGGTGCACAACTGAGCAAGAGGACAAGTACATTAGTGTCTAGTTTGAGACAGACGCCTCACAAGTCCTCAACTGGCAGCTTCATTAAATAGTACCCACAAAACACCAGTCTCAACGTCAACAGTGAAGAATAGGCGACTCCGGGATGCTAGCCTTCTATGCACACCTGGAATTGTGCAACATTTGGCTATTTATTCTTTTCACAATTCTTCAAGCTCTGTCAAATTAATTGTTTATCATTGCTAGACAACCATTTTCAGGTCTTGCCATATATTTTCCAGTAAATGTCATTTCTCATTTCTCTCAACTTGGCCACTCAGAAATGGACTCTTTGGTAAGCAACTCCAATGTCAAATCTAACTTTATTTGTCACATGCACTGAATACAACAAGTGTAGACCTTACTGTGAAATGCCAAATGTGCATTTGGCCATGTGTTTTAGGACATTGTCGCGCTGAAAGGTGTATCCATATCCCAGTGTCTGGTGGAAAGCAGACTGAACCAGATTTTCCTCTAAGAGTTTCCCTGTGCTTAGCTCCATTCTGTTTCTTTCTTATCCTCAAAAAACCTCCCCAGTTCTTAACGATTACAAGAATACCCATAACATGATGCAGTCATTACTTGGCTTGACAATATGGAGAGTGGTACTCAGTAATGGGTTTTATTGGATTTGCGTCAAACCAAGCACTTTCTATTCAGAACCAAAGCTTAATTCCTTTGCCACATTTTTGTAGTATTACTTTAGTGCCTTGTTGCAAACAGGATCCATGTTGTACAATTAAAAAAAAAAAAATTATATTCAACGTCAGCTTTTTTATTTTTTCATCTACCAATAGGTGCCTGCCTTTGTGAGGCATTGTAAAACCTCTGGTGTTTGCTGTTGAATGTGTTTTTGAAATGCACTACTTGACTGAGGGACCTTACAGACAGTTGTATGTGTACAGAGATGAGGTAGTCGTTCAAAAATAATGTTAAACACTATTATTGCAACTTAATATGTGAATTGTTAAGCACATTTTTATTCCTGAACTAATGTAGAGTTGTCATAACAAAGGGGTTGAATACTTATTGACTCAATACATTTAAACTCTTCTTTTTTTATTCATTTGTGACGTTTTTGAAAAACATAATTCCACTTTGACATTCTGGAGTATTGTGTGTAGGCCAGTGACAAATCTAAATGTAATCTATTTTAAATTCAGTCTGTAACCCAACAAAATGTGGAACAAGTCCAGGGGTATGAATACTTAATGAAGGCACCGTATTTCCAAATATGTATGAAAGTTAGCTGGCTGACTCATTGATTCTGCTTTGTCGAAGGAGATGGCCACCCATAAGGTAAGCTCATGTAAATGTCTGAAGACATTCTAGGGGTCAGAATGGGGTATGGTGGACATCGCAAGATTGTGGCCATCGAGGGGGCTGTCTATACCAGCCCTGTTTGTGTTTAGGGGCTATATGGCTAATGCTTTTGACCTGTATGTCAGTATGACTGTCTTTTTCTTAGTTTACAGGCATATCCACAAAGTTCAGTACTCCTGCATGAATGCAGAATTACTCCATTCATTAGCTCGTTGTCCCTTGAACTGTAAAGGTCCTTGTGTTTTCTCCCATGGGAAGAACTGATAAGAAGTTGTCGTAGGATGGAGCTCTTCCTAAAGGAGTAACTAGGCTGAAAATATCACTGCAAATGTTGGCTGCAAACCAACCAAGGGAAAGATAATGATCTTGCAGTGAAATCAAATCCATTAAACAACAGGTGTGGACTAACAGTCAAATTTTTACTTACGGGCCCTTCCCAACAATGCAGAGATTTTTTGGGGGTGAGAAATAATAGAAAAGCAAAAAAGTAATAATAGATACAAAATGAGGAACAATAACTTTTTGAACCAGGTAATTGAGGTAGATGTATATTTTTATTGAACCTTTATTTAACTAGGCAAGTCAGTTGAGAACAAATCCGTATTTACAATGACTGACGACGCTGGGCCAATTGTGCGCCGCCCTATGGGACTCCCAATCATGGCCAGTTGTGATACAGCCTGGAATCGAACCAGGGTCTGTAGTGACGCCTCTAGCACTGAGATGTGGTACCTTAGACCGCTGCGCCACTCGGGAGCCATACATATAACTACGAATAATGTGACCGATAGTAAATTGTAGCAGTAGTAAACTGTAGCAGTAGTGTATGTGATGAGGCAAAAAAGTTAGTGCAAAATGGGTAAATGCAGATAGTCCGGGTAGCTATTTAATGAACTATTTAGCAATTTTATGGCTTGGGTAGAAGCTGCTCAGGGTCCTGTTGCGGCAGCAGAGATAACAGTCTATGACTCGGGTGGCTGGAGTCTTTGATCATTTTTAGGGCCTTCATCTGACACCGCCTGGTATAGAGGTCCTGGATGGCAGGGAGCTCAGCCCCAGTGATGTACTGAGCTGTCCGCAGTACCCTCTGTAGTGCCTCGCTGTTGGATGCCATGTGGGTGAAAATGGAGTACAGGAGGGGACTAGGCATGCACCGCTGATGGGCCCCCCATGTTGAAGGGTCAGCGTGGTGGATGTGTTGTTGCCTACCTTGTCAGGAACTCTAGGATCCAGTTTCATAGGGAGGTGTTCAGTCCCAGGGTCCTTAGCTTAGTGATGAGATCGGAGGGCACTATGGTGTTGAACACTGAGCTGTAGTCAATGAACAGCATTCTCGCATAGGAGTTGCTTTGTCCAAGTGTGAAAGGACAGTGTGGAGTGCAAGAGAGATTGCGTCATCTGTGGATCTGTTCGGGTGGTATGCGAATTGGAGTGGGTCCAGGGTGTCTGGGGTGATGGTGTTGATGTGAGCCATGACCAGCCTTTCAAAGCATTTCATGGCTACAGAAGTAAGTGCAACGGGGCAATAGTAATTTAGACAGGTTACCTTTGCGTTCTTGGGCACACGGACTATGGTGGTCAGCTTGAAACGTAGGTATTACAGACTGGGTCAGGGAGAGGTTGAAAATGTCAGTGAAAACAGTTGCCAGCTGGTCAGCACATGCTCTTGAGTACACATCCTGTTAATTTGTATGGTCCTGCAGCCCTGTGAATGTTAACCTGTTTAAAGGTCTTACTCAAATCGTCTACGGAAAGAATGATCACACATTCGTCCGGAACAGCTGGTGATCTCACGCATGGTTCAGTGTTGATTGCCTCGAAGCTAGCATTGAAGGTATTTCACTCGTCTGGTAGGCTCATGTCACTGGCATCTCGCGGCTGAGTTTTCCTTTGTAATCCATAGTAGTTTGCAAGCCCTGTAACATCCGATGTGCTTCAGAGCCGGTGTAGTAGGATTCGATCTTAGCCCTGTATTGACGCTTTGCCTGTTTGATGGTTTTTTAGAGGGCATAGCAGGATTTCTTATAAGCGTTTGGGTTAGTGTCCTGCTTCCTGAAAGCTTAAGCTTTTCGCCTTTAGCTCAGTGCGGATGTTGCCTGTAATCCATGGCTTCTGGTTGGGATATGTACGTACAGTCACTGTGGGGACAACGTCGTTGATAGACTTATTAATGAAGCCTGTGACTGATTGGTAAACTCCTTTAATGCCATCAGATGAGTCCCGGAACATATTCCAGTCTGTGCTAACAAAATCGTCCTGTAGCTTAGCTACTGCTTCATCAGGCCACTTTCATATTGAGCGCGTCAATGGTACTTGCTGATTTAAGTTTTTACTTGTAAGCAGTAATCGGGAGGATAGAGTTATTGTCAGATTTGCCAAATGGAGGGTTAGAGAGAGCTTTGTATGCGTCACTGTGTGTGGAGTAAATATGATCTAGTTGCACAGGTAACATGCTGGTAGAAATGACATAAGACTGATTTCAGTTTTCTGCATTAAAATCATCGGCCACTAGGAGCGCCGCCTCTGGATGAGAATTTTTGGTTTTGCCTATGACCCTATACAGCTCGTTGATTGCGGTCTTAGTGCCAGCATCGGTTTGTGGTGGTAAATAGACAGCTACGAAAAATCTAGATGAAAACTCTCTTGGTAAATGTTAGGGATGCACGATATATCGGTGAACATATCGGAATCTGCCAATATTAACTAAAAATGCCAACATCAGTATCGGCCCGATGTCTAGTTTAACACCAATGTGAAAAACCGATGTCAAAGCTGACGTGAATACCAATAGAACGTAATGACGCCACATAAAATGTAATACTACACGTGCAACACAGCATTCCTAACCTAGCACACAACGTCTGCTGTGTGGCTCGAGCAGTCAAAAAGTCGAGCAGTCATTTGAAAGAGTAAGAAAATTTCAGCGAGACAATTCAAAGGTGAAATCCATTAACGTCAAGATAATGGAATTCATTGCCCTTGACAATCAATCGGTCTCTGTTGTGGGTGATGTTGGCTTTCGCCGCTTGGCCTAGCACCGGTACACACTACCAAGTGCGCTATTTTTCAGATGTTATCCTACCGGAGTTACACAGTAATAGCATCACTGCTATTAACTTCACAAAATACACACTATGGAACACCGTTTAGAGCTTTGCTTGTGTCAAAAAAGATACATTAGCACTGTCAAAGCTATACAAAAAAAAGTCTGCAAACACCAGCCACGAACGATGTGTTTACAATACCGTGTTGGTAGTAAAGCATAATTTGCTCGACCTAAACTTCTGGGGTAGCTAGCTTTAGCTTGGTAACGTTACCTAGCTAGCACCAATACAACCAGCCTGAAAACAATGACCAGTAGAAACTGTAGTCATTTTCATTATTCTTAGCAATGATTTAGGAATCCTTGTGAGTAAGTATTAGCTAGGTTGCCGCTTGTTATTCACCTATTGAAATTGAACTTCAGTTCAATAAATAAATAGCTAGCCAGCTACTTAACCCTGTTTCCCAAAGCTAATGTTATTAGCAGCCAGCTAGCTTCATCTGTCTAGTGAGGCTCAACCGGCGTTTGCCTTCAAAATAAATGTGTCATTGGCAGTGATGCAAATGAATACAAATGGTAGAATTGTGCCATACCTTTATTTTGAAGGCTAACCGCAAAGGCCACTATTTTGGCTAATCCTTATTGTGGCTAGCTTCACATCGATGGGTCCAACCACCATTAATCAAATAAGAACTGTGTTATAGATTAGGGTTATTTTAAATATTGACCCCAAGCTATATAGTTAGCTAGCTAACTATAGCTACTGGAACAGATTTTTGTTTTTGGGGAAGAACATTGTTTGCATCTGTAACAGTATAACTTTAGACCGTCCCCTCGCCCATACCCGGGCGCGAACCAGGGACCCTCTGCACACTTCAACAACAGTCACCCACGAAGCATCGTTACCCATCGCTCCACAAAAGCCGCGGCCCTTGCAGAGCAAGGGGAACCACTACTTCAAGGTCTCAGAGCAAGTGACGTCACCGATTGAAACGCTATTTAGCGCGCACCGCTAACTAAGCTAGCCGTTACACATCCGTTACACATCCATCAGCTAGCTAGCTTTTTTTTTTATGACCAGCACTGTAGGTTCACAAGACAACTTTACCAGGATCATAGCATACGTATCGATGAATCCTTGTGACATATGAAATACGAGTGAGTGTAATCAATGTGTAATAACTACGTAAAAAATGTTTGAACGCGTTAAATTATTATGTGACATGCAGTCATATTCAGGTCCTGATTGGTCAACAAGCTTATTTCACATGTCAAATAGTGTTATTTTACGTGTATCTTTTTTGATTCGAACCAGGGACTGCCTCTTGCACTGAGATGCAGTGCCTTAGACCACTGCGTCCGTGTGTGTGTGTGTTAACTATTTAACTGTGCTAGAATGCTTAAAAGGCCGCAAAAATTTTAAATATCGGTATCAGGTTTCTTTGGCAAGGAAAATATCGGATATCGGTATCGGTGTATCACTAGTAAGTAGTATGGTCTACAGCACGTGCCAAACTCGCTCCACGGATGGCAGAGTGTCTGCGAGTTTTCGTTCCTCCCTTTTACTTGATTGATGAATTTTAAGGTCACTGATTGGTAAGGAACTAGGGCTGAGCGATATATCGAATTAATTTGATGAATCCTAATGTGTTTTTGCGCGATATTCCAAGAGCGTTTATGTCCGCTTGTTCTCATGTTGTATTTTTGGTCTCGTCTCTCTCGCCCCTTTTTGTCCTGTGTGCACCTCCCCAATGGGAGTCATTGTCCCAAAGGTGGGAAGGCAGGTGACAAACTTAGGAAAAAAAGGGATTGTTTGGGTAGGCCTTCTCTTATTACTGTTACAGATGATGAGGTTTTATCTTTGGTGTTGTGGTATGGGCAATTCCACGTTCACTTAAAATGTATGCCAAACAAAAAAACATTGATTTCACAGTTTAACAAACCATACAGCTCTATGCACAATGACTACTTTTAACAATTTACACTGAACATTTGACAAAAACACCATTTACTGGAAGAACTGTTCAGATGCCAACAGAGTTTTGGTAAAATCTCCTTCAGTTTTTTTTTTTTTTTATTGTTTCCACGTTTTTCAAAAACCCTGTTAAATATCTGAAACGAATTAAGATTCAACGATGTCTGCAGAAAGAATGGGGTGTCAGCTATGACATGACACTGACAAAATGTATTTAGATTATTGAACTACAGTAAGTGTAGTGGATTTACACCCTGTAACTCCTGATCTGTGCAACACGGAAATGCATAATTATGGATATGGTGATGAATCCTAAATAGGAACAAATGTATAAATATGCAATATCCACCTTTGCATATTTGAGGTATTATTTTATGCACTGGCTATTATTTGCCCCCAAGCATGACGACATTTGGTTGCGCCGGACCAAATCTGAACGTAGACGTCTGTTTCACAAGTTCGGACATCAAAGCACAGCTAAGTAGAGTACAGCACATAACAGTAGAGTATACTAGTGTACAGTAGAGTAGGGCTGGGCGATATGGCCTAAAACTCATATCTCTATTTTTTTTTCTAACCTTTGGGTGATTCACGATATGCATCTCGATTTAAAACAAATTAGAATTATCTAAATAAACGTTGTACAATTTTCAAAGTCAAATATACTGCATTGTAAACAGCAATAATCGAATGAATTCAGAGTTTGAAATTATACCTAGGCTGAAATATATGCCTTCCACAACCGTAAGACCCCACTAATCATTTCATTATTTTGTCAGTAATCACTGATCTGGCTTTCAGGTCTGTGTATAAAAACCACGCATAATGCACATTCAGTAATAATCTAGCAGGCATTATAGAAAATGAACACCGCTAATATTTATAAATCAAGTTTAGCCAAGTTGGATCTAGGTATAATTTCACAAGCTCTGAATTCAGCTAACAAGGTAAAACAGTTGAATGGTTATGAACACACCCTTCTGTCCGTCTCCAACTGCCTCCAACAGCATGCCAGCCTGTCCACTTTGTTCAGATGTTGAAATAAAGTGGCCTACCTTATTTCTCGGAATGAGAAGGAGTTGCCAATTCCTTATATAATTGTTTTATGCTTATTGCACATTTATAAAACACAGACTAAACCGCTAGTATGATAATCTTTATTTGATTAAAATGTTACTAGCGATACGTGGTACCGTAATTGTGCACGAAACAAACTGAGTGTTAATTTTCCAGAATGAATGTTCATTGGTACATGCGTTTTATTATTGTCTATTATGATTGAAATTTGTGGAGTTGAAGCATATACAAGGAAAGGTTAACTTCTCCTCTATTACAGTAAAAATGATGTCTCCGTGTTTCGGTGTCCAAATTGCGAGTTGAAGCTGTTTGTCAGAGAGGAAGAAGTGATCTCTCATCTTTTGTTGTTGTGAGTGGTAGAGGGAGGGGCTTGGGAGAAAGAGGCGAAGAGAGAAGTTTCACTCTCCTAAAAATTTGTCCCAAAATAAGCCCCATGCGCTTATTTTGAACCAAAGCTTGTCGCCTGCCTTCCTGCCTTTGGGACAACGACTCCCATTGTTAGGGTGGAGACCATGAGAATCTCGTCATTATATACAGATCTCGGGTGTAAATGGGAAGGTGCCCAGCACAGAAGGAGCAGACGAGACCAAAAAAAAAACACATGAGAACAAGTGGAAATGAACGCTCATAAAAACTAAATTTACAAACAACCTCGATTCTGCGATACAGGCATTTGGAATATCGCACGAAAACATACATAGGAATTAATCAGCTTCATTCAAAATATCTCTCAGCCCTACAGTAGAGTTCAGTGCAGTAGAGTATAGTTCAGTACTCAACTCTAATGTATAGTACTGTACCGAACTATACTTACTTACTTTTCTCTACTGCGCTCTACTATGCTGTACTGTATAGTATTGTGCTGTCCAAACTTATGAACCCAACTGTGGTTTGTAACTACTTTAATTTCCCATTGTAGCCAATGAATTTGCAGAAGAATTGATAAACAAAATTGATATCAGTAAAAACACGACAACTAACTGATAAGTCTACTTTGACCTGTTACTTCTGTGAACTTTCATTATCCTCCTTCCTTATGATGGAGAGAAATTAGAAAATATCTTAAAGACACAGTCAGTGCCTTGAGAAAGTATTCACGCCCTTTGACATTTTCCACATTTTGTTGTTTTACAAAGTGGGGTTAAAATGGATTGAATTGTAATATTGTTTTGTCAACAATTGTACACAAAATACTCTTAATGTCAAAGTGGACGGAAAAATGTAAAAATAAAAAAAATTATGTAACTAATGAAAAATAATACACTATGTTTTGATTAGATAAGTACCCCCCCCCCACCTTAGCTACATTCCCTTTCTTTTTATCCTGAAAACTCCCCAAGTGTACAGAGGAGTTGGCAAGACGATAGGATAGTGATATTACTGTGCATGGAGAGGGACTGAACCCCACTAGACTGGATCACAGGCAATAAACAGTTAAATTAAAGATTAGCTACTCGCTCTCCACTCTCCAGTCAACTCTCTACTTAACCTCAAGGATTACAATTTTCCATAGAATTTGTTGAGGGAAAACATTATTGGAGCCCTGCAGTGCATCACAGCTGTTATGATGGAAAAAAAAACATCCACGGGAGATTTTCAGCTTACATGGAATGGGTGGACCCGTTGCCCTTAACGGTTGGCACGGAGACGAGTGTTTTTTCAACTGCCAGTTGTGTTTTTTCAGATAGCTTGGCTTCCTCCACTGTGTGAGGTGGAGGAGAGGGTGGGCGCTTCTTTTATTGTTATTTTATTCACATTTTTACAACTTCTGTCTTTTCCCATCACCACAGTCCTTTCATTTGTTGTATTATGGACACGGATTCATTTCTGGATTTGACCTGACATTGTCAAATTCATTTTTTTTGAATGGCACAAAGTTATCTGCCCTTAACTCACAGAAGGAACAGGTCACCTCCATGAAAGAGGCTGTTGATTCGGGTCAAGAAATGTATATAGTGCACTACTTTTGACCAGAGCCCTTTGAGCTCTGGTCAAAAGTAGTGCACTTTATAGGGAATAGCATGCTATTTGGGATGCAGCACCACCTGTTTAACGCAGATGATCAGATGGTGACCTTTGATCACTGAAGAGATTTGAATGTCCACAATGCCTGAATGACTGAGCAGGGCAATAGGACGAAATATCCACACGGTTCAGTTGACGTCATGGCCACACTTCATGCTTGCAGCCAGGCCTAGTTTTGTTACCTGGATCTTGGGAAAGATCAGCGATATCACAAAGGCTGCGTTCACACCAGCAGCCCAATACTGATCTTTTTTTCCCCACTAATTTTCCCCACTTTTGACCAGTTACCTCAGATCTTTTCACAGCAGATCTTTTTCTGAGCTGATTGGTCTATGGGCGATTTCCACGGCAGCATAAGCTATTCTCACGTTGAAACTTCATTGGGAGGAAGGATGTTGTATCACATATCATTTTATATTGTTCATTATCTCAAACTGCATACTCATCGGATAAACTAGGTCTACATCCTCTTAAGGAAGTGAGGTCATTTTGGATCTAGAAGTCTTAATTTCAACTCTCTTTCTTTGGATGGGATTTAGAACCACAGGTGAAAAACAGTTCAGTTCTAGAGTCTCAAACATTCCACTCTCGCTTCCTGTCCTCTCAATGATTTTCTAGGCCTATTACAAAAATAAGTACCTTTTCTTGACTAGTGAGTTTTGAGTCAAGTATCTGTCCTTTTTTTATGTCTTCTGTTTTTCACAAGTCAGTCTTAGTAAGACATCCTTATAATAATGACGCGTGGACTTTTCCAAGTGCCTCTGCCTCCTTTCATCCAACAGTGTAGCTTGCAGTCCAAGAGTCCCTGAAGAACTCTGAGAAATTGGTTATTGGTGAGCGGTGTGGAAACCAGTTTGTAAAACATTACCAAGACAGGAAGGAGTGAGAGACTAGCCCATTGGTTCACATTCGTAGGGAAAGGTTTTGAGGATAGGAGTGTGACACAGACCATGAGAGAACAGACTGTAAACAGAGGTACCTTTTCCAGATCTGCTTCTAATAAACTCCTCTGCAGGGCCTTGACAGACTTGACCAGCTTACTGTAGCTCAGTGGAATCAGGGTTTGGAAGGCCGGAGGACGGTAGATGTTTTTTTGCATGTTGTTATAAGGATTTTCTTTTTTTTAACTGGACATGTTGACTGTATTATGAAGACCTGTTAATCTTCAAACTGGACATCGAGTTGACGGGACCGGTTATGTGTGATCCGCTAGTCTAACCCTTTGTAGATCAGACATAGCCTAGCACCCATAGGTCTCGTATAGTCTGCTGAATCACCAGTGTCATAACTGTCGTTTGATCGAAATTAGTGTGAACAGATTTCCTGTCTCTCTCTCTCTCCTCTCTCTCTCTCTCTCTCTCTCTCTAGCCTCTACTTCCCAGATGAAGTTGCTGAGAGCTGGCGATGGGCTTCGTTGGATCATAACTCTGACTAGAGTCCTGTCGCTTTCCTCCTGCTGCTGCTCTGTCTCACTCTGTTCTGTCTTCCTCTCTGACTGTGTCCTCTTGTCTGTTGCTGTCAGTGGCTCGTTAAGTTGTTGAGGAAAGCGCTTGCCTTTAGCCGTGGACAATGTCTGAGTGCATGCATCTCACCCTATGCATTTGCAGGATTGGCGCCTATACGGTAAGGACAACAGCATGTGTCTTTAGCATAATAGCTTTGAGTGCACCTTCCTCCGTCTCTGTCCTGTCTGTTGTTACGTTGGTGATAAGTCTTATGTCGGTTGATAAGATTGTGTGATCTTCCATGACCCCCCCCATGAAATGTATATGAACTATTTCCTTCTGCTCCTCCCTTGGAATGTGCGTTGATTGTATACTTGGCCTATTTTGTGCTTGTACTGTAGCTAGAGAGAGCAGCTAGTGCTGTGGGCAGAGAACCACCTCTGCTCCAAGGCCTCCTCTCACACTCTAGGCAGGATTCCAGAAGAGAACTCTGATCAGGCATGTCCAGTCGTGCCTTCCTTCAGGAATGCTCTGGTCTGTCTGGCACAGAGTGATCAGCTGGAACCCACCTGATCTCTGACATTCCAGCTGTGCTGGGAACGAATCTTTTGATCCCAGAAGTCGGGTGGCAACGCTTCCCCTGCTGCTGGACTGAAGTGCATCAGATGTGTGTTAAAGGAGCTAGAGTAATATGAGTGTGGTGGTTTGCTGGGTTTATGTTCAGTACGAGGTTGCAGTATGACATGGAATCCAACCAGTGCCAGAGTGTGGAAATGTCTTAGATGTTGTGCTTGGACTGGAGTCAGTTGTTTATCACGTGTGTTTTATCAGATGTTCCTGGGCCAGTTGACCTTTTGAAAGATGATG
The DNA here is from genome assembly GCF_057628025.1 of Oncorhynchus mykiss. Lineage (NCBI taxonomy): Eukaryota > Metazoa > Chordata > Actinopteri > Salmoniformes > Salmonidae > Oncorhynchus > Oncorhynchus mykiss. The sequence continues at coordinate 45,178,352 of NC_143026.1, read as the reverse complement.
ACCTATCAGCAAGCCATCCGATGGAAAAAATGTTATGACGCTGTTATTACAGTACACTGCCTGCTTCGTTTAACACTTTTCAGCAGTTATGTTTGAGTGGTTTTGAGCTATTTTTCTTTAGGGGGGGGGGGGCTCTGGTTAGGCCTAGGCCGTGTGATAATAGGTAGGTTTGGTTGAGTGGCCAGCGCTCGTGGCTGTGGGTGTTAATGTCTGTCATTAGAGCTCACTGGTCTTTAGTGGAAGTGGTAATTGTGTTTTAAAATCGCTTTTATCTGCCTGATCTCTCCCTAAAGGGGGAAACGGGATAACCGGAACCTTGTTCTAGAAGTTCACAGATATCATCATTATTCAACAGCCTTGGGGAACTGTGCTCAATGAACTGTGAAAAAACAGACATATTAGGCTACTCGAAGACGTGTCACATGCAGTAGGCAACTAGGCCGATTATTATTATTATTATTATTATTATTATTATTATTATTATTATTTGACCCTGCTTGTCATCTATGAACACTTGAACATCTTGGCCATGTTCTGTTATGATCTCCACCCGGCACAGCCAGAAGAGGACTTGGCCACCCCTTATAGCCTGGATCCCCTCTAGGTTTCTTCCTAGGTTCCGGCCTTTCTAGGGAGTTTTTCCTAGCCACCGTGCTTCTACACATGCATTGCTTGCTGTTTTTGGGGGTTTAGGCTGGGTTTCTGTACAGCACTTTTTTCACATCTCAAGTTTCCTACGACAGGGAATTTGTAAAGGCCTGAAAGCTGTCAGTTCAAGCGTGAATGGTGAGACTTAGGCCTATGGTGATTATGAAATATTTATGTGGTCTCAAATCCCAACCCCTGTTATGTGTTGGTATACAGTTGATGGGTCATACAGTGGAGTGGAGATAGGTGATGTCTGGACTCTGGAGGGAGGGGGATGCTGAATACAGGCTACTGGGCTCCACCCAGCTCACTGCACTTCCTCACTTTGATAAAGCAGGATGTGGCAGGCCGGCCTGTCGGTCATTCCACCCCACCAAGGGGAATATCCCACGGTTCAGTTATTCAGCTGAGATTGACCCTGTCGTTATGCGGCCAAGGCAACCACCCCTATGGCCTTCTGGGAAATGAGGGCCTTAACAAGCCCAAACAGGAAGCTATTGGAGAAAAACATCCACTGAATGGGCTGTTTGAGTTAGGGGAAACAAAGATTGATGTCTGCTTTGTGCTTCTCACGGGTCTGGAACATTAACCCATAGGCCATGGTGGAGGCAGCATTGTTTGCCAGATGTGAGACGGGGTGGCTGCGGCAAGAGACTTTGGTGGAGGAGGTAGACTGACCAGTCAGTTATCCAACATACTGACTGGCCATTCTACAGTTAATCAAATGTTTATCCAACCCCTTTCGTGAACAAGATTCTGATTTACTCAGCTGATGATTTACAGATTTAGCTCATGATTTACCCTCTCAACAGCTTTTTCTGTTTTGCTCAGAATTTGAGTTACGATCATGCACCGTGTGTACAAAACAGTAAGGACACCTGCTCTTTCCATGACAGACTGACCAGGTGAACGCTATGATCTCTTATTGATGCCACTTGTTAAATACACTTCAATCAGTGTAGATTAAGGGGAGGAGGCAGGTTAAGAAGGATTTTTAAGCTTTGAGACAATTGAGACATGGATTGTGCGTGTGTGTACCATTCAGAGGGTGAATGGACAAGACATCATATTGAAGTGCCTTTGAACGGGGCATAGTAGTAGGTGCCAGGTACACCGGTTTGTGTCCAGAACTGCAACGCTGCAGCGTTTTTTCACACTCAACAGTTTCCCGTTTCGTATCGAGAATGGTCCACCACCCAAAGGACATCCAGACAACTTGGCACAACTGTGGGAAGCATTGGAGTGCAACTCAATTAGGACGGTGTCCTTAATGTTTTGTACACTCAGTGTAGATTAGCCAGAGCTCTGAGCCTTAGCAAGACTGTCTGAATGCAGGGCCAGCCAGGGAGAAAAAATGCATTGCTTCCCAAATGGCACCCTATTTTCTCTAGTCAAAAATAGTGCAATATATAGGGAATAGGTTGCCATTTGGGATTCACACTAGCTTTCTCTGCCAAACCGAACGGACGGACGGCATGTGAATGATACTGGGCTATAGACAGCAGGGGACCACCTCACAGTTTAGCTCTTAGCAGGAGCTTTGCGGAGTCTGACGCTAGTCGTAACATCCTGAAATATGAATACAGAAACATCCCTCTGTTGCATCATGTAGCACTCTACTTCACCACTGAGTGGAGAGAGAGTACGTACTGGAGAGGGCTAATGTCCTCATGTACACTTCTCCAGGTCTATTGGATGATATGGCATCTATACTGTACAGATTTCCTGATTTCCTTGGGCTATGGTATCTCAAAGACATATATAATCTCTTTCAGACATGTCGTGTGAAAAGAAAGGGATCCAACTTCTTTCTCGTAAAGGTGCGTCTATAGATCAGCATTGATGATATGTCCATTCACAGCAGACAGGGATTTAAAGACCAAATATAGTTTGAAGTGATTTAAGCATCTCTGCTATGTGTTTGTGTGCTGTTAATGTGTATTTCTGTAGCCTTTTGAATTTTTTCAATTCCAATTATGCACTTCCTCAGTTCAGTTGAGTCCCAGTCTTTATAACCTCCAATTCAAAGTCCCTTTCCTGTTTCCTGTTGTTCCCCCGGTCTCGTCCAGTTGTCAAACTGGACGGATTCTCTGGCCTTGGCCTGGCACTGCCCACGGTTACCATGGCGACCAGAATAGGAAAACTCACTTCACGCTGCGGGCTACTTCCTGTTGCGATTCTGTACCTGTGGTTTTGCATTAGGTCTAGCCTCGTGGTTCAGCCTGTTTGTGCTTTAGTGGCCAGTCAACGTTTGTTCATTGCAGTCTATGGTTCATTGTCATGCCAAACAACAACAATCATCATGATGTATCATAAATAGCTGTATGTTACAGCAAAGAGCCAGGCTAGTTTTGCATTAGCGAAGTTCTTCCCCCATGTGCAATACAGGATGTTTGTTCAGTCTGAATAATTTAGTGTGTTTGTAACCAGGGTTCCATCCAACCTTTTCATGCAAGTGAATTACATGTCGGATAAATACAAAATGTCACGGCAGGCATGATGGAAACAGCACATTTTGTCGGTAAGCTTTCCAAATGTCTTTTTTATTTTATTTGAAATATGCTAGACAGGGTCTGATCTTTTTGTGTCGGCAATATTAATTATGCGAGAAATGGCAGTGGAAACGACATGTCGTGTGGACCTCCCACTTACGCCTCAGGAAAGCATGCAGTTTATTAGGCTACAGGTGAAATAGATTATGATGCAAGTGCAAGGGGGTGAGCTTGATGCTCCTTTCCAATCAATATTGAGGGTCTTATTGTGGTGGCGTGATGATCAATGCCTGGCTGCCGTTTGACAAGTCAAAAAGAAAGCCTTGCTATTTTGTCCATGATAATCATGTAGGCTGTATCTGCGAGTTGTTGGGTAGAGTGCAGGTGTCAATACCACAGTGGGCACATTCGCTATATAATGTAACAAAACCATCAGTGGAGTTGAAAATACGACGATAAACTCATTTAACTTGTAGTTTTTATTCGGTAAATGGGAATTTGAACGCAAAAGTTATTTTTTATGGGCACTATGTCATCACGCACAGCCTTTTATTCGTCCATCTTTTGAATATTCACATGAAAATCTGTCGCCAACTGGATGGAAACCTAGCTATTGTGATGACGAGGCAAACCTGAAACTACCAGATCTTTTAACTTTTACACTGTCTCTCTGATTTAGGATCCTAAGCATTTCCGTGTAAAAAGCCCCATGAGCACTAAAATGTGAAGTTCATTGGAGGAGCATGTCAAATTATGTCTTGAATGAAAGGTAAGAGTCTATTTTTGAGAAATTAAGGCATACAGTGTTATAATCAATCAAATATATACACTGCCTTTTGGCAGTGATTACAGCTGAGTTTTTCTGGGTAGGTCTCTAAGAGCTTTCCACACCTGTAACATTTTCCCATTTATTATTTTCAAAGTTCTTCAAGTTCTGTCAAATTGGTTGTCCATCATTCCTTGACAACCGTTTTCAGGTCTTGACATAGGTATTTAAACAGATTAAGTCAAATCTGTAACTCAGCCACTCAGGAACATTCTCTGTCTTCTTGGTAAGCGACTCCAGTGTAGATTTGGCCCTATGTTTTAGGTTATTGTCCTACTGAAAGGTGAGTTCATCTCCCAGTGTCTGGTGGAAAGCAGACTGAACCATGTTTTCCTCGAGGATTTTGCCCGTGCTTCGCTCCATTCCGTTTATTTTTTATCCTGGAAAAACTCCCTAGTCCTTAACAATTACAAGCATACCCATAACATGGTGCTGTCAATTAGGTTAGTATTGTGGAGTAGCTACAATGTTTTTGATCCGTCCTCAGTTTTCTCCTATCGTAGACATTAAACACTGTAACTGTTTTATAGTCAACATTGGCCTCACAGTGAATTCCCTGAGCGGTTTCCTTCCTCCCCGCAACTGAGTTAGTCTGCTTTTTAAAATGTTTTACCCATACGGTACACCCAGTTAAACATCTGTCTCCTTGTTCTGTCTGTGGCTATACAAGTACGGTTGCAACACACATTGCTGTTGTGTTATCAATAGACATTGTTTGACATGACAATGTTGAATCTTGATTCTTGGTTTTGTATAGCTCTGTAGCTAATGAGTGTATGCATTCACAGTGGAAAGCTACAGAAGCCTGTCCTACCTGTTCTGTGCTGGGGGTTTTTAATTACATTTTTATTTATTTATTTAACTAGGTTTGTATAGCTATCATTCAAGTAATTGTCCTTGAAACCGGTTTATTTTTTTTTATAGTTGGACTTAAAAGACTGTCAAAATACCAGCAAATCAGCTACAAGTGATTTCATTTAGTAAATCTGTTCCAAAGTATTCCCACGCATAATAAAGAGATGTTATCATATACAAATGTAAGCAAGGCTTGAAATGATTGTGTTTTAGTCAAATAGTATAACTGTTTGAGCTTCTTGCAGGCCAATTTGCAGTCTACAAATGATTTGTAATTATGTTCCAGCCCCCAGACCATCTGCTCAAGAAAATGTCAGCCCTGTTTTGCTCAGTGCCTATAGAAAGTCTACACCCTTTTGAACTTTTTTCACACTTTTTTCACAAATATATATTTGTTCCAACAGATCTACACAACCTACTCCACATTTTCTTTTTCGAAGTGAAAGAAAGTTATTGAACGTATTTGGTTGGCCTTAAAGCTGTGAATCATGTTGAATAAAACTCTTTATCAACTTTGCACAACTCACTTCTGTCACCATGAAGTGCTTTCCGAGGCTAGTCAAAGACCACATCACCTCCTCTCTCACAGACACACTCAACCCCCTCCAATTCGTCGACCGCTCGACAAATCCACGGACAACGCAGTCGCCATTGCACTGTACACTGCTCTTACCCACCCGGACAAGGAATGCATATATGAGGATGCTGTTCATTGACTACAGCTTGGCCTTCAATACCATAGTGCCCTTTAAAATCACAACAAAGCTCACAGCCTGGGTTTAATTTCACAAGCCCTGAATTCATTAGATTATTATTGACTGTTTGAAATGCAGTGTATTTTACCTTTAACCTCTACGGGATCGGTGTTGCTAACGTAGGCTAATGTGATTAGCATGAGGTTGTAATTAACAAGAACATTTCCCAGGACATAGACATATCTGATATGGGTTGAAAGCTTACATTATTGTTAATCTAACTGCACTGTCCAATTTACAGTAGCTATTACAGTAAAAGAATACCATGATATTGTTTGAAGAGAGTGCAAAATTATGAACTTGAAAATGTATTAATAAACCAATTAGTCACATTTTGGCAGTCTTGATACAACATTTTGAACAGATATGCAATGGTTCATTGGATAAGTCTAAAACTTTGCACATACACTGCTGTCATCTAGTGGCCAAAATATAAATTGTGCCTGGGCTGGAATAATACATTATGGCCTTTCTCTTGCATCTCAAAGATCAGATGTGTTGATATTCTCCTACATTAATTTCCAATTTCCATAAACTTCAAAGTGCTTCCTTTCAACTGGTATCAAGAATATGCATATCCTTTCTTCAGGTCCTGAGCTACAGGCAGTTAGATTTGGGTATGTCATTTGTAGGCGGGAAAAAAAGTGTCCAATCCTTAGGGGATTTTTGTTGTTGTTGAGATATATATATTGTTTATTGTCCATACGCTATTGAAAAAATTGAGATATGAGTTTTAGGCTATATCGCCCAGCGACTGAACTTCTCCCTACAAAACTGGGTCCTGAACTTCCTGACCGGCTGTCTTCAGGTGGTGAAGGTAGGCAACATTACCTACTCCACACTGATCCTCAACATGGGGGCCCCACAAGGGTGCATCCTAGGGCTGTTACGTTGTCAGTATTCCCGCCACACCGGCGGTCACGAGTAATGATGTCAGTCAAATTCCACGTAACCGTTTAGTCACGAAATTAGGCTCATCCAAGCTCTGATGCCGCTGATGATCATTAGTAGCCTACCAAACTTGCTAACTGCCTGGTAACCAGCACTATATTGTCCCTCTAATCACTCTGACTTTCCTTGCTTTGTCTAACAACTTCCTTGCTTTGTCTAACAACAAATAAGTTGTGTGGGTCAGAGTGCAGTATTTCTTTAGTTTAATAGAAAAACTTTGTTGTTGCCTATCAACTTGACTCGGAGGGAGAACTTCTTCATGTCTCGACAAATTCCCATGATTTGTGAATCTGTTTTCGAACCGAACAGCTAGCGCTAAGATTTCTAATGCTTCCCCTGTCTGGACGACCTGGAATGATAGTCGATTTCTAATGCTCACTAGCTTCGTCGTCCTCCTCAAAATCACATTCATTGCGCTAAATAGCTCAACTGGCTAGTTTGCCTGTCTGTAAAGAGGAATGGTGAGCTGTATGCCTCTGATTGGATAGAGCAAATTTAGGAATAAAAAGGTATCAGCTGTTTGTTGGAGTTTAGAGTGACAACATGGCTAGATAACGCCAGCTAACAGCTCTCTGTGTCAGCATTGAGCAGCCCAAACGGAGCTGTTGCTATGTATACTCAGACGCAGAGGGCAAAAATTATGACCAGGGTGAAGAGTGACTATAATTACTTAACACAACTACTGACCTCAATTACTGACCACAACCACACAACTACTAACCACAACAACGCAACTACTTACCATAACACAACCACAGACCACAGCTACAATTACTGACAACAAGCACACAATTACTGACCACAACCACACAACTACTGACCACACTACTACTAACCACACAACACACTTCAACCACTGACCTCAACTATTGACCACAACTACCGACCACAACCACACAAATATTGACCACACAATTACTGACCACAACTACTGACGACAAACACAACTACTGTCCAAAAAGACTGACCACAACCACACAACTTCTGACCACAACCACACAACTGCTGACCACACAACTACTGACCACACATTAAATAACTCTAACTACTGACCACACGCCTAGTGACCATACAACCACTGACCTAACCTTCTGACCACAACCAAACTACTGACTACAAATTACAACTACTAACCACAACCACACAACTACTGACCACTACTACTGATAAACTAAAGACCACTGCTGACTAGGGATGGGCATATGAAATGATTTCACTAATCTAGTAATATAATTATTAGTACAACTTTTTGTTTTACTTCTTCCACTACCACAAAAAGTATTTTAAAGAGCTTTAGCAAGCCCCACAACTTTACTTGTAAATTTACCATCTAGTTCAGAGTAGATATTTAAGAGTTTTTGGAAAACTGAGGGAGCTTTTTACCGTCATTCTGTTACCAAACTTTACATCTGCACTGTTCTTTGAATAAATGTTTTTTTTTGTGTGTTTTAAAAAAAAACTTTCAGTGTAAATTCTTAAATGTAGTCCTTGTTCATAGAATTGTATGATTTGTTTAACTTACAATCTATGGTTTTTGTTTGGCGTACTTTTATAGTGAAAAATGAGTCCGCCTCATTCTGTTACCGTGGAATTGCCCTCCTTGATCACCTTCTTTACCTATTATCTTTACTATCAACACAAAGCAAAAACAAATCTTTACATGCTAAGATGAGGCATTACAGTTATTGTGTATATCTGACATTCAGAGAATGTGACCCACCAGCCGCTTGCTTGTATTCAGTCAGGTTGATGCTGACTAACAAGGTGTCAATATTTTAATAACAGAAGGATAAAGTCCATTCTTCACATTGTTTGTGTTGTCATGGCACTGATTTCTTAAGTTTACAGCAATTGGGGGCATGGGATAGGATGGGTAGTTTTTAACCCCCATTTTGAAAAGCCTGCCTTCGAGGGTGGGAACAAGGATGTATGGCTCCCTTCAGGCTGTAGTCTTTACAAAGCCAGGGAAAATGAGTCAACCTAGATATCCTGCAATGTCCTGGCAGATAGGAACATCATTGAGAAAAGTCCAATTGCTCTATTGAACAAGGACAGCCATATCTACTCGCGTGATCGGCGAAACACAAAGGCCACAAAAATTGATACAAAACATGACTCCATTCATTTTTAGATCAGACAGCAATCTCAATCAACCAATGACATCATTGGTTGAACTCTCCCGGCACGAAAATTCTAAAATACAGCTATTGTGCATATTAATGTCTGAAACGCCCTCTCATCATTCCCCTCGTCATTCATAATTATGTAGGGAGACTGGAACAACACCCCAGATTGTGTCTAGCTGTGAAGTTTCCCTTTAAAAAATGCAATGTCATTGTTTGAAAAGATTTTATGACCTATTTTGATGTTGATCGTAAAGGGTTGGAGAGTGAGCTCGACCCAGTCCCTACCTACAGTTGATTGTGCTTCAGTCTATGGCACATACAGGATATATAAAACATTTTAAAAAAAGATTTTAAGCACTAGGCCTATTTTGATGTTGATTGTTAAGTTTTGAAGAGGGCTTTGCCCCTACCTACACTTTACTAAGTTTGTCATGGACCAGGCTTTTCACACAGCCATTATGCCTTTGACACTCAGGGGGTGGGCGTGCCATGAGTCTGGCAAGTGAGTCTTTCCTGGACCCTGTGTGTCCTCAAGGCAGCATTTTTCTGTCAGTGAGGAGGTAAAAATGCTTCCTTAACAAAGCCTGGTGTCATCCGCTCCGATGACATGGAAGCAATCTCACACGCCTCAATTTCCTTCTTTCTGGGATATTTTCAGAGTCGGCTAAGAATAGGCCAGAGAAATCTCTCCGGTCACAGCAAGCAGCCTACACAACGTCTATTATTACACGATTAAGGCAGTCTTTGTTGTTGTGTAGTACTGTGGACTCAATGCATGTGGTTCATTACCTAGGTAACCACATTGGCTGGATGTCCTTTTCGGTGGTTGACCATTCTTAACACACACAGGAACGTGTTGAGTGTGCAAAACCCAGCAGCGTTGCAGTTCTTGACACACCCAAACCGGTACGCCTGGCACCTACTACCATACACCATTCAAAGGCACTTAAATATTTTGTCTTGCACATTCACCTTCTGATTGGCACACATACACAATCAATGACTCAATTGTCTAATATCTTTCACCTGGATTACCTTGGTCAGTCTGTCATGGAAAAAGCATGTTCCTAATGTTTTGTACACTCAGTTTATGTTTATGTTAGTGTGGGTGTGTCTTGTTGCTCCTGACCACCTCTTATAGCAAGCCTGCAATAGGGGTCTGCAAGGACTTCCTCAGGTATGACTCATTGGCTATTGATCAGCTGGTTCAACCTGTTGTTCATGCTCCTAAAACCCCCACAACCCACGGGAGCCCAACTACAAACACACTAGTCAAGTTGTCTGTTTGTTCTTAGACTCGCCTGTCTGTTATAGGACTGCTAGAGCTTTGTCATCTGATCTTGAAATTCTCAGTAATGGAATAACTTGCTGGCACATGCCACCTGGTGTTGGAGTTGAAATAATAAACTACACTGAACAAAAATATAAACACAACATGTAAAATGTTGGTCCCATGTTTCATGAGCTGAAATAAAACATCCCTGAAATGTTCTATACACACAAAAAGCTTATTTGTGCCGGGGACAATAATGCCACAGATGTCTCAAGTTTTGAGGGAGCATGCAGTTGGCCTGCTGACTGCAGGAATGTCCACCAGAGCTGTTGCCAGAGAATTGAATGTTCATTTCTCTACCATAAGCCGCCTCCATCGTTTTAGAGAATTTGGCAGTACGTTCAACCAGCCTCACATTCGCAGACCACATATGTAACTACGCCAGCCCAGGACCGGCTTATTCACCTGCGGGATGTTCTGAAACCAGCCAACCAGACAGCTCATGAAATTGTGGGTTTGCACAACTGAATCATTTCAGTTGAAACTGTCCCAGGGAAGCCCGTCTGCGTGCTCGCCGTCCTCACCAGGGTCTTAAACCTGACTGCAGTTTGGCATCGTAACCTGCTTCAGTGGGCAAATGCTCACCTTCAATGGCCAATGGCATGCTGGAGAAGTGTCCTCTTCACAGCTAAATCCCGGTTTCAACTGTACTGGGCAGATGGCAGACAGCGTGTATGGCGTCGTGTGGGCGAGCAGTTTGCTGATGTCAACGTTGTGAACAGAGTGCCCCATGGTGGCAGTGGGTTTATGGTATGGGCGAGCATAAGCTACAGACAAAGAACACAATTGCATTTTATCGATGGGAATTTGAATGGACAGAGATATCGTGATGAGGTCCTGAGGCCGGCCCATTGTCGTGCCATTCATTCACGGTCATCACCTCATGTTTCAGCATGATAATGCATTGTCCTGCATTGACGTATACGACAACACATTCCATTTCCCACCAATATCCAGCAACTTCGCACAGCCATTGAAGAGGAGTGGGACAACATTCCACAGGCCACAATCAACAGCCTGATCAACTTTAATGCGAAGGAGATGTGTCACGCTGCATGAGGCAAATGGTCACACCAGATACTGACTGGTTTTCTGATCCATGCCCCAACTTTTTGTTTGTAAAGATATCTGTGGCCAACATATGCATATCTGTACTCCCAGTCATGTGAAATTTAAATAAATAATCATACATACATACATACAGTGCCTTGCGAAAGTATTCGGCCCCCTTGAACTTTGTGACCTTTTGCCACATTTCAGGCTTCAAACATAAAGATATAAAACTGTATTGTTTTGTGAAGAATCAACAACAAGTGGGACACAATCATGAAGTGGAACAACATTTATTGGATATTTCAAACTTTTTTAACAAATCAAAAACTGAAAAATTGGGCGTGCAAAATTATTCAGCCCCCTTAAGTTAATACTTTGTAGCGCCACCTTTTGCTGCGATTACAGCTGTAAGTCGCTTGGGGTATGTCTCTATCAGTTTTGCACATCGAGAGACTGAAATTTTTTCCCATTCCTCCTTGCAAAACAGCTTGAGCGCAGTGAGGTTGGATGGAGAGCATTTGTGAACAGCAGTTTTCAGTTCTTTCCACAGATTCTCGATTGGATTCAGGTCTGGACTTTGACTTGGCCATTCTAACACCTGGATATGTTTATTTTTGAACCATTCCATTGTAGATTTTGCTTTATGTTTTGGATCATTGTCTTGTTGGAAGACAAATCTCCGTCCCAGTCTCAGGTCTTTTGCAGACTCCATCAGGTTTTCTTCCAGAATGGTCCTGTATTTGTCTCCATCCATCTTCCCATCAATTTGAAGCATCTTCCCTGTCCCTGCTGAAGAAAAGCAGGCCCAAACCATGATGCTGCCACCACCATGTTTGACAGTGGAAGGAGTATCAGACCACTGCAAATCTACCAAGACCTGGCCGTCCCTCTAAACTTTCAGCTCATACAAGGAGAAGACTGATCAGAGATGCAGCCAAGAGGCCCATGATCAATCTGGATGAACTGCAGAGATCTACAGCTGAGGTGGGAGACTCTGTCCATAGGACAACAATCAGTCATATATTGCACAAATCTGGCCTTTATGGAAGAGTGGCAAGAAGAAAGCCATTTCTTAAAGATATCCATAAAAAGTGTTGTTTAAAGTTTGCCACAAGCCACCTGGGAGACACACCAAACATGTGGAAGAAGGTGCTCTGGTCAGATGAAACCAAAATTGAACTTTTTGGCAACAATGCAAAACGTTATGTTTGGCGTAAAAGCAACACAGCTGAACACACCATCCCCACTGTCAAACATGGTGGTGGCAGCATCATGGTTTGGGCCTGCTTTTCTTCAGCAGGGACAAGGAAGATGGTTAAAATTGATGGGAAGATGGATGGAGGCAAATACAGGACCATTCTGGAAGAAAACCTGATGGAGTCTGCAAAAGACCTGAGACTGGGAGATTTGTCTTCCAACAAGACAATGATCCAAAACATAAAGCAAAATCTACAATGGAATGGTTCAAAAATAAACATATCCAGGTGTTAGAATGGCCAAGTCAAAGTCCAGACCTGAATCCAATCGAGAATCTGTGGAAAGAACTGAAAACTGCTGTTCACAAATGCTCTCCATCCAACCTCACTGCGCTCGAGCTGTTTTGCAAGGAGGAATGGGAAAAAATTTCAGTCTCTCGATGTGCAAAACTGATAGAGACATACCCCAAGCGACTTACAGCTGTAATCGCAGCAAAAGGTGGCGCTACAAAGTATTAACTTAAGGGGACTGAATAATTTGGCACGCCCAATTTTTCAGTTTTTGATTTGTTAAAAAAGTTTGAAATATCCAATAAATGTTGTTCCACTTCATGATTGTGTCCCACTTGTTGTTGATTCTTCACAAAAAAATACAGTTTTATATCTTTATGTTTGAAGCCTGAAATGTGGAAAAAGGTCGCAAAGTTCAAGGGGGCCGAATACTTTCGCAAGGCACTGTATGTATACTACATGAGCCTGCCATCTGTTTCAGATTTTTATTTTTTATTTTAGATATTCTATTCCAGACTGGTCCTGCCATAACCATATCTCATAATAGTGATGTGAGAGAATGAGCTTTTGGCCTTTCATCAATTAGATTTGCTCACCTCCTTCGCCCTCTCTCCTCCACTCTGACCTCTCTCGCCTCCTGAAAAAGTTCAAAGATAATCGAGGAGAGTTGATGTGAATGGAAATGCACTTGAAATGAAACGGTCGTTCTCCACTCGCGCATCATTAGCCAAATTTTACGTTTGCAAGTGCTCATAACGGGGACGACACTCTTCCATAAGCCTACTAACGAAATGACACACTCCTCAACCACTTATAGAGTTCCGGGTTATGGAGGAGAGAGGATGGAGGAGACCAGACAGAGAACGGTCTTTTACCCAAAAGAGAATCTCCCATATATTCAGTGTAGGTTGGCGCAGTTCCTACAATCACCACCAGGGCGCAGTCTCGTCCCTTGTAATGGTAGCCAACAGTTACGGAGCATTGATTACACTGTCCCTGTGTTGTTATCAGTTATATACTGATGTAGACTTTCAAAATCTCAGCCTGACCTACCTTTTAATCCTTTCCTGTATATGTTATGTTATGATACATTTTAAGTTGTTATTTCAGACTCTGGTAGACACGCAGGTCTGTAAGTGGGTATGTACCAGTGATGCACGTGCTTATCTGGTGCAGCATCTGTGCATCATGAAAGGTTTGCCTTGTCTTATCTCGTAGCACAAAAAGGAGGTCAGTGGGGCTGCCATTTTTTACAGAGCAGAGCATGCTTCTGGTTTGGGTTTCTGTGTTTGACCTGCGTTGTCTGCTGAGAGACCCTGCGGAGAGTCCACAGTAAATCTACAGAGTCTGACCCGTGTCATGTCCTTTATCAGCACCCAGAGAAAGGCGAGGGACCTGGGATCTGTTTATACTGAACAAACCGGAGACAGGAGGCCGATTTGCTTGTTGTGTAGGAAGAAACATGACATCACCTCTATCGGGGCCCTTACTGTCCCTGTGTATGCTCTGTGCGCGTGCGTGCGTGAGACCGTGGCCAGCGTCCCTGGCTTCTATTTCAATAGGAGGCCCCCCTTTCTCTTTGATCTTCCGTGTTGACGGAGTAGCAGTCCCTCAGTCCCTTGACCATGTTGCATACCACATCTTGAGGTTTACTTCACTCACAACATCCTGGGCCCCTACACAAGTATCAATGTGTCCACTCTTACTATGCACAGGGTGCCTGTAGTGTGCATTCTATAGGCTATATACGACTCCAAGGTTCCTTATATCACAGTGGTTATGTGAGTTCAAAGGACATGTCGTGTGGCTGAGCACATCTCAATTGAAATGAAAGCGGAGAGAGAGAGCGAGAGGACACAATGTTTTTTCCTCTCCAAATCTTACAGTATCTTTGGCTGGAAACAGATGGCGTTAACAGATGTGATCCTGCCCGGCGTCTCCAGAGTGGCGAGTGGCGTGCTCAGTGACAGAGCAGACGTCAGTAGTGTCACAGAGTCGATCAGTGGGTGACGTGGGTGCCGTGGGTGCCGTGTCCAAACGCCAAAACACGGACTCGATGTGCACTAGCGCTGGCCCATCACACCTCTCACGACTGTCCTCTGACTCTGTGTCCCTTCTCTCCGCCCCTCTTCTCCTCCGCTCTCAATCACCTCTTTTCTCTCTCTTTCTCTCTCTCCGTCCCCCTCTCCCTCCTGCCTCCAGTGTTTCAGGACACTGTGCTGTAAAGGACAGCCCCCTCCCAGACCAGAGTATGACCTGGTGTGTATTGGACTCACAGGCTCTGGGAAGACCAGCCTACTGTCAAGACTCTGCAGTGAAGCCACAGACAACATTGGGCCAACCACGGGTGAGGTTCGACTCCACCTGATGAAATCACAGTCCAAATGCTCCTTGTACAGTTCTCTTTACTCTGCATAACGTTTTTTTTTTTGCAGTAGAGCAGTCAAGTATCCTATGCATTGAATCAATTTAGTGTCAGTAGTTAAGTGGTGAGCTTTCGGGACCTATTCCCTACCTGCAGAAAAGAGCACAATATGAGTATTTTCCAGCACTTATACATGTACTTTCTCTTGCCTCTTTTTAAACAATGTCTGCCACGTCTTCCTGTGTGAAGCTTTACATTTAATTCTCCTTTCTAGGTTTCAGTATCAAAGCTGTCCCATTCCAGAATGCCATTCTGAACGTGAAAGAGCTCGGAGGTATTTATTTTCACCTATTTTCCATTATGATGTGAACACAATGTTCCCGTTGTCAGGGTACTCAAGTTTTGTAGTTCAGTGGGCAAAACATTTTTTTTTTGCACTTATTGAGTCTTCTTATTGGACAAGTGTCAATGGGACTTCCTCCGTTTCACAAAAAGTTGACTCCCATTCCGTGCCAACTGAACATGACCCTAGCTGTGCACAGTCCAAGAATATCTGCAAAATCTAAACATATAGGAAACCCTAAAGGTCCTAAAACAATGTTAAGGAACTTTTCCTTTGCTAGCTAAATGTTAGAATCCCCTAAGATAGTAAATGTTATTGAGGCCTCGAATGACACACATCCTCTGTGAAGATGAGTCATAGTTATCTCTCAACTGATGATCTTTGCATCAGAAAGCAACGTGTCAGACAGACAACACGCAAATGAAGTAGCTAACACATCCCCTCAAATGTCACTCGCCCGCTGGGCGTGCAACTGTGTGTCAGAGAGGCAGTAATGCGTAAGTCCTTTCTGTGATGTGGGTGGGGTGAGGGGGGGTGAGGTGGGGTGGGGGGGGCGCTGTATGACATCATTGGTGTGGACAGGGACTCTCCCTTATTTCCAGACAGGGATCACCTAGCTGCTGGTCTCTGAAACTGTGTCCCAAATGGCACCCTATTCCTTATTTAGGGCACTACTTTTGACCAGGACCCATAGGGCTCTGGTGGACCATATAGGGGGATAGGGTGCCATTTTGGGATGCACCCTGAAGTTGGGAACATTCAGCCTCTCATCCTACAGTTAGAAGCTGGAGACACACACCCCAAAATGTTGACAAGGTGCAGAGTAACAGTCCGTAAATCTGGGGGGGGGGGGAAAACAATGATCGCCGCACCCTCTAATCAGTTTAATGTATTAGGCTTACTCCCTTATTCTTTAGGGACCAAACCAAGGTTTCGAAGAAAGCATTTGTGTGCTGAAATGTTAAGGACACACCATAACGAATGCCGGGCCTTGCGCAATAGATCACCTGCTGGGCGTCGACGAATGGTGGTAATTCAACATGTAGAATTGTCGGTAAATGAACAGAAAATGATGGCCGATGATGTTGTTAGATAGAATGGCCACCCGGCACCCGCTGCTTTTAGCCATTTCGTCGGCACTGTCTATTTTGTCATTTAGTCCATCACTAAAGAATGAATCATTGGGTGTCTGGTGTAGTTCGGGAGACAGTACTGTAATTTTTTTCTAGGTTATCTGTGGGGTGTTTGGAGGTCAACAGGTCAAACAGTACTGGTAATGTTTCTGTTTGGGTTTCACTCTCTATCTCCATGACTGTAGTCTTGTCTGTCTGCTACGGGTTTTAGTGTTGTTGGTTCGTCTGCCCCCTGGCTGGGATGTTTTTGGTTTGTCTCTCTCTCTCTCTCTGTGTGTGTGTGTGTGTGTGTGTGTGTGTGTGTGTGTGTGTGTGTGTGTGTGTGTGTATTTATGAGAGATGAGATGGGAGTTCAAAGCCAGTTTCCCATCAATGGGATGGTGACACCATACTGTGTGTGTGTGTGATTCCTCTGTCCGCCTGTCTGTCTGTAGCTAGGTTTCCATCCAATTGGTAACAGATTTTCATGGGATAGGTTCTTTAAAAAATCTGTATACAAAATATATGCACATTTTCCCACAAGGTATGTTTCCATGAAAATGACTTGTTGAGAATAAAATGAATTCTGTGCGTGACGATTTAGTGTATATATAAGCACTTTTGCACTTAGTTTCAGTGCTCGTTTGCAATTTCAACCTGTTATAGTTGGCAGCACTTTTTTTCCAGCGCCAGGATTGGTAATTTACCTGTCTTATATGAGCTCGCTTGCGCCTAGGTTATTCAAAGATCACGTTTGGGAGCAAGAAAACATTGAGAGGACATCTACTTTAAAAAACAACAACATCTATGTAGGCTACTGTATGTTATTTTAGCCAGCTCTTATTGTTATTTTGGATGTGTGTTAAAAACCCCTCTGTGTACAGTAGGCCATATGCCCATCATGAAATCGGCGATGCGATAATCCTGTGACGTTCCTAAATGTAACATATCAGCTGGTGACTCCAAGTTTACTTCGACGTGATGCTATTAGGTCAATATTTACACCCAAATACATTTAGTTTATTTATGCCGTATAATCTATTTCGCTGACTTTTTTGTTGTTGTTGATGTTGCCCACCTTGTCGAGCATATTAATATGCGCCATCGCTCCTCCCATCTTTCCCCACGATGCTTTGGAGGAGTGACAAGGGGGGGGGCCTTCCCACTGGGCAACACACTGGTTGACTCAATGTTGTTTCTACGTCATTTCAATTAAATTAAAAACGAAAACGAACGTGGAATGAGATGTTGAATTGACGTCTGTGCCCAGTGGGTTGGACCTTCGGTAATAAGGTTGAGAACAAGGTGAGGAACTAGAATGTGAGGAATCGTTGAAAGATGGAATTGAGTTCGAGCCCGTCTACCTGGTCGGTTGGCAGATCGCTCTGGGAAGATGCTCTGAATGCCCAGATGCTCCGGTTTAGAGTAGACCAGTGTGTAGCAGTCAGTCAGTTAGTGTGTAGCCCAGGCATCTGAAACCACTTATCGCACACTCTTTATTTTCCTCAGAAACCAAGCATGATGTAATGCCATTTTGTGGAAAGTGTGGTTTCTGTTACTGTCACACGTGATTGTAACACAATATGTTTTCTGGTAAACTGGCTTGTGGTCATGTTTTTGTTACACTAAAGCTACATCTAAGTAGAGAGTGAGATAAACACAATAGCCAATAACCTACATTGTTACAGGAATGACTGGAGACTTGTTGCTATAATAGTCTGTAAAACATCACTCAGCAGGATGACGTTTGAACATTGGTTTCGATATTCATCCCCAGATTCATGTTGTAAATTCCTCAAAAGCCTCGGAGCACAACCACCGAAGTCGCTTTTGGTTTTTGTAGCTAGAACCAGGAGGAGGCAGAATTGAACAGGCCGGGCCACAATAGTGATGGATAGCCTAGCTCTTATGCTTGGCAGATTTTTCAGCATCTGTTCTTGAGCAATACATTAGTCCTTGATAATATGGCCTGGTTGAGACTTAACTTCCTTCCTTCCTCCCCTCTAACCTGCATCCCCCTCACACAATTATTGGAGGTGTTTTGAAACGTAATAGTCAATCTGTAAGCTGTTTCAGCTCATAATACTACTGCCACGCAATATTACTTAATTTTAGAGCAGGCATATTGGTCAAGTGTTTGGGGGTAGAGTTGTTCATGGATTCCCACAGGGTCGTAGTAGGCTAATCGCCTGTAAACACTTGGAACGAGGGGCGGCGTTTCACCGTAAAATAGCCTGGGTCGTGTTCATTAGGGCCCTTTTGTACGAAATGTTTCAATGTGGTTTGCAATGGAAAACGAAAACAAGCCCAGGTAGTCCGTCCCTGTTTCAGAAATGTTTCCTCCATTTGATGCCCTAAGGACTGCCACCGAGATGAGGAACCTTTTTTACTAGCGATGATGGTGGGTGTGGTCAAATTGCAGTCAGGTCCACTTTTACTATAGCCCCAAAGATGGAAGAGTTAAACCATGGCTTCCTCTTCCTCTTTAGATTTCAGGAAAAAAATAAGTGGTTGTTTTTCCAGCCACACTCAGGGAGAGTAATTTAACTGACACAACTGACCCTTTTCCTATGGGTTTCTGGTTCTATTCCACCACTCTGTCACTCACGCTAACCAAAGCCATGCCCTGCCTTGTGAGCCTTGGTGGCCACATTTTTGTACCCCCAAATTGCTGTGCAGAAAAGGAACCATATGTTCATTGTAAAAGAAGAAGGTTCATTTGAACTGTGCTGTAGAGTGGCCAGCATAGGAAACTGCTTTAATGTGCTCTCTGAGTTGTTTCTGCTTTAAAGAGAATCTTGGGAAGCCTCCCAACTGGCACACTATTCCATTTAGAGTGCACTACTTTTGACCAGGCCCCTGTTGGGCGCTGGTCAAAAGTAGTGCACTATAAAGGGAATAGGTTGTCATTGGGCCACAGGTTTTGTGTGTTGAACACACTTCATTTAGACAGACATGTCGTTTTCCCCACCGGGCCCCCCCAACGCAGTGCAGAAGGCTAAAAGTTGGCATGCAGTCCTGAAGTCTGAAGAATATATAATGCAATATCCGCAAAGATTTTATGAAAGGAGGGTGGAAGCATTTGCAAAATGCACTCCAGACGTGCTCCGATTTGAAACGATGTTGAAATTCGATGCATTTTTACCCTTTCTTGCTGGAGGTCTCCATTACTCATAGGTATTTATTTGTACCCTTTCTTGCTGGAGGTCTCCATTACTCATAGGTATTTATTTGTACCCTTTCTTGCTGGAGGTCTCCATTACTCATAGGTATTCATTTTTACCCTTTCTTGCTGGAGGTCTCCATTACTCATAGATATTAATTTTTACATTTTCTTGCTGGAGGTCTCCATTACTCATAGGTATTCATTTGTACCCTTTCTTGCTGGAGGTCTCCATTACTCATAGGTATTCATTTTTATTTGCCAGATTATCAACGTACAATTGAATTAGGTGGAATGATCCTCTGGAGTTTGAGGTTGAAAAGCCAGTTTAGTTGCAGAAAAATGTGACAGGCACTAAAATAAAACATTTGAATCATTTTTGACAAGTGTGTTAACTTTGATAGGAATGCTGCAGCCAGAGCCAATAGTGTGTGTGTGCAGTGCTGTGCTTTCAGAAAGTGTTCAGACCCCTTGACTTTTCCCACATTTTGGATACACTACAGCCTTATTCTACAATGGATTACATTTTATGTTTTTCCTCAACAATCTACACACAACACCCCATAATGACAAAGCGAAAACAGGTTTTTATTTGCACAAGTATTCAGACCCTTTGCTATGAGACTCCAAATTAAGATCAGGTGCATCCTGTTTCCATTGATCATCCTTGAGATGTTTCTACAACTTGATTGGAGTCCACCTGTGGTACATTTAATTGATTGGACATGATTTGGAAAGGCACACGCCTGTCCATATAAGGTCCCACAGTTGACAGTGCATGTCAGAGCAAAAACCAAGCCATGAGGTGGAAGGAATTGTCTGTCGAGCTCTGAGACAGGATTGTGTCGAGGCACAGATCTGGAAAGGGTACAAAAAATGTCTCCAGCATTGAAGGTTCCCAAGAACACAGTGGCCATCATTCTTAAATGGAAGAAGTTTGGAACCACCAAGAATCTTCCTAGAGCTGGACTCCCGGCCAAACTGAGCAATCAGCGAAGAAGGGCCTTGATCAGGGAGGTGACCGAGAACGCAATGATCACTGATAGTGCTCCAGAGTTCGTCTGTGGAGATGGGAGAACCTTACAGAAGGACAACCATCTCTGCAGCACTCCACCAATCAGGCCTTTATGTTAGAGTGGCTATACGGAAGCCACTCCTCAGTATAAGGCACATGACAACCCGCTTGGAGTTTGCCAAAAAGCACCTAGACTCTCAGACCATGAGAAACAAGATTCTCTGGACTGATGAAACCAAGATTGAAGTCTTTGCCCTGAATGCCAAGCATCACATCTGAAGGAAACCTGGCACCATCTCTACAGTGAAGCATGGTGGTGGCAGCATCATGCTGTGGGGATGTTTTTCAGCGGCAGGGACTGGGAGACTAGTCAGGATTGAGGCAAAGATGAACGTAGCAAAGTACGAAGAGATCCTTGATGAAAACCTGCTCCATAGTGCTCAGGACCTCTGACTGCAGTGAAGCTCCCCATCCAACCTGACAGAGCTTGAGAGGATCTACAGAGAATAATATAGATGTGCCAAGTTTGTAGCGTCATACCCAAGAAGACTCGAGGCTGTAATAACTGCCAAAGGTGCTTCAAAAAAGTACTGTGTTAAGGGTCTGAATACTTATGTCATTTTTATTATAATTTTTTTTTTTTTGCAAAAATGTCTAAACCTGCTTTTGCTTTGTCATTATGAGGTATTGTGTGTAGATTGATGAGGGGGGGGGGAACAAATTAATACATTTATCTTAAGGCTTTAACATAAAATGTGGAAAAAGTTAAGGGGTCTGAAACTTTTACGAATGCACTGTAAATACAGCGTATATGTGTGCGTGTTGGTATAGTTTGTATAGGGGGCCTGTATCGATTTTTGAAGGGGCTGATTAAATTAAGAGATACTTGAACTGGTACTGTGTGTGTGCCTTACTGTCCATGTGTGCGTCGCCAGGAGTGGACTCCATTTACAAGTACTGTGCTGGTACTAACTGTGTGTGTGTACGTGTGCCTGCATTGCTGTGTGTCTATGTGTACATGTCTGTGTCTGACTGCCTGTTCGCCGCTGTCTCCAGGAGCGGACTCGATAAAGAAGTACTGGTCGCGGTACTACCAGGGTTCCCAGGGGGTGGTGTTTGTCCTGGACAGCGCCTCCACAGATGAGGATCTGGAGATGGCCCGAACTGAGCTTCACTCTGCCCTGCAGCACCCCCAGCTCTGTACCCTGCCTTTCCTCATACTGGCCAACCACCAGGACAAACCAGCTGCTCGCACCACACAAGAGGTAGGCCGAACGCGCACACCGGTGCACACTCACACACACCTGCTACACGCTCTGAACAGGAGGAAACAACCAATGATGCATATCAACGCTATAGATTATGGTATAATATATATTTAGTAGAATATGTACACTGAGTGGACAAAGCATTAGGAACACCTTCCTAATATTGAGTTGCACCCCCATGTGCACTCAGAACAGCTTCAATTAGTTGGGGAATGGACTCTACAAGGTGTCGAAAGTGTTCCACAGGGACGCTGGCCCATGTTGACTCCAATGCTTCCCACAGCTGTGTCAAGTTGGGTGGTGGACCATTCTTGAAAAACCCAGCAGCGATGCAGTTCTTGACACACTTTAACAGGTGTGCCTGGCACTTACTACCATACCCCGTTCAAAGGCACTTAAATCTTTTGTCTTGCTCATTCTCCCCGTGAATGGCACACATACACAATCAATGACTCATTTGTCTCAAGGCTTAAAAATCCTTCTTTAACCTGTCTCCTCCCCTTCACCTACACTAATTGAAGTCGATTTAACACGTGACATCAATAAGGGGTCATAGCTTTCACCTGGATTTGCCTGGTCAGTCTATGTCATGGACACTCAGTGTATATCTATGGTAAAGATAGACTAGCTACCCATCCAGGGGGTGTACTTGTACATCAAGCTGCCTCAGGGTACAGGGATGTTCTGGCCCAGACAAGGCAACTTATGGCAACACTGACATACAAACTAACACCAACCCTGGACCTGGTGACTCAGCTTCACACTCAAGTAGATCAATTATGGTAACATAACACTTAGACAGTGGGCTTTTTGCGCACCTCTTTTTGCACATTTTGAATTCAAACAGACGACGAACACTAAAAACCATACCTAGCAGGCAGAATTTGGCACATTACGCTCAGGTAAAGACGTCTTCCCCATACAACCAGTATACGACCTGCCAACGGAGTCATGAAAGACATTGTAATGATTTCACTCTAACCAGTTATAGATGCTGGTTATAGGCCAGTAGACACCATTATAGAGTTCTAACTTACAGAGCCTTGTAAAAGTATTCAGGCCCCTTGGATTTCTTCACGTTATAAAGTCAGCAAAAAAAAGAAAAGTCCCCTTTTCAGGACCCTGTCTTTCAAAGATACTTCGTAAAAATCCAAATAACTTCAGATCTTCACTGTAAAGGGTTTAAATACTGTTTCCCATGCTTGTTCAATGAACCATACAAAGTTAATGAACATGCACCTGTGGAACGGTTGAAGACACTAACAGCTTACAGGCGGTAGGAAATTAAGGTCAGAGTTATGAAATCTTAGGATACTAAAGAGGCCTTTCTACTGACTCTGGAAAAACACCAAAAGAAAGATGCCCAGGGTCCCAGCTCATCTGTGAGGCATGCTGCAAGGAGGCACGAGGACTGCAGATGTTGCCAGGGCAATAAATTACAATGTCCGTACTGTGAGACGCCTAAGACAGCGCTACAGGGAGACAGGACGGACAGCTGATCGTCCTCGCAGTGGCAGACCACGTGTAACAACACCTGCACAGGATCGGTACATCCGAACATCACACCTGTGGGACAGGTACAGGATGGCAACAACAACTGCCCGAGTTACACCAGGAATGCACAATCCCTCCATCAGTGCTCAGACTGTCTTCAATAGGCTGAGAGAGGCTGGACTGAGGGCTTGTAGGCCTGTTGTAAGGCAGGTCCTCACCAGACATCACCGGCAACAATGTCGCCTATGGGCACGAACCCACCGTCGCTGGACCAGACAGGACTGGCAAAAAGTGCTCTTCACTGATGAGTCGCGGTTTTGTCTCACCAGGGGTGATGGTCGGATTCACGTTTATCGTCGAAGGAATGAGCGTTACACTGAGGCCTGTACTCTGGAGCGGTGTCGATTCGGAGGTGGAGGTTCCGTCATGGTCTAGGGCGGTGTGTCACAGCATCATCGGACTGAGCTTGTTGTCATTGCATGCAATCTCAACACTGTGCATTACAGGGAAGACATCCTCCTCCCTCATATGGTACCCTTCCTGCAGGGTCCTCCTGACATGACCCTCCAGCATGACAATGCCACCAGCCATACAGTGCTCGTTCTGTGTGTGATTTCCTGCAAGACAGGAATGTCAGTGTTCTGTCATGGCCAGTGAAGAGCCCGGATCTCAATATCTTTGAGCACGTCTGGAACCTGTTGAATCAGAGGGTGAGGGCTAGGGCCAATCCCCCCAGAAATGTCCAAAAACTTGCAGGTGCCTTGGTGGAAGAGTGGGGTAACATCTCACAGCAAGAACTGGCAAATCTGTTGCAGTCCATGAGGCGGAGATGCACTGCAGTACTTAATGCAGCTGGTGGCCACACCAGATACTGACTGTTGCTTTTGATTTTGACCCCCCTTTGTTCAGGGACACATTATTCCATTTGCGTTAGTCACATGTCTATGGAACTTGTTCAGTTTATGTCTCAGTTGTTGAATCTTGTTATGTTACAAATATTTACACATGTTAGGTTTGCTGAAAATTAACGCAGTTGACAGTTAGAGGAAGTTTCTTTTTTTTGCTGAGTTTGTGTTACAAAGTGGTATTAAAATTGATTAGTCTTTTTTTTTTCAACAATCTATATAAAATACTTTAAAAAAATATATATAGTCATTGCATAAGTATTAAGCACCCTTTGTTTAGGCAAGCCTAAATTAATTCAGGTGTAAAATTTGGCTAAATAAGTTACTATGAGTTACTATTTTAAAACAGTTACAGCGTTCAATGGCTGTGATGGGAGACAACTGAGGATGGATCAACAACATTGTAGAGACTCCACAATAATGACCTAAAGCGTGAAAATAAGATCTATCTCAAAACATGCATCTTGTATGCAACAAGGCACTAAAGTAATACTGCAAAAGAACTAAGCAAAGGAATATACTTTTTGGCCTAAATGCAAAGCCTTATGTTAGGGGCAATTCCAATACAACACATCACTGAGTAACTGCCTCCTTTTTTTCAAGCATAGTGGTGGCTGCATTGTGGTATGGGTATGCTTGACATCGGCAAATACTGGGGATAAATACTCAGGATAAAAAGAAACAGGATGGAACTAAGCTCAAGCAAAATCCTAGAGGAAAACCACACCACAGACTGGGAGAGGAATTCACCTTTCAGCAGGATAATAACCTACAAGGCCAATTACACACTGGAGTGGCTTAACAATAAGTTAGTTCCGTTAGTTCTGACGAATACTTATTTTCCACCATAATTTGCAAATAAATTCATTAAAAATCCTACAATGTGATTTTCTGGAAAAAATTTTCTCGTTTTGTCTGTCATAGTTGAAGTGTACGATTGTATGTGTATGATGAAAATTACAGGCCTCTCTCATCTTTTTAAGTGGGAGAACTTGCACAATTGGTGGCTGACTAAATACTTTTTTGCACCCACTGTATATTTCACTTATTTCATTTTTATTCATCTTAAAACATTTTTTTAACATTTCTTCCACTTTGACATTAGAGTATTTTGTGTAGATTGTTGACAAAAACAAAAAAAATCTACATTTTACTCTCACTTTATAACACAATAAAATGTTAAGAAATCCATGGGCCCGAATACTTTTGTAAGGCACTGACCTGCACTAACTTCTGGTTGAAGATTACAATCAAATAAACATGTTTTAGACAATCAAAAAGAATATGAAGCTCTAAAAGACATCATAATGATATCATTGCAACTCACAAATTGAAAATCACATTATTGTGGGAGCACCTTCTCTAAGAGTATGAATTAGGCTTTTTGAGCGTTGAATCCTAAGCAACCTGCCTACACCTTGTTTGAATTACGATAGACCAACAATAGGCAGTGCCTACTTCTCACACAAAACATATTGTTTTTGTGTTTAATAGAATCAGAATTCCATGGTGCCCCAGCGCAGCCCTGTGATTACAGTGGCGGTCAGGCAGTCGTCATGGATACCACTCTAGAGTTGTTTTAAGGTTAGCCGTGCTCATGCGAGCTAAACCAATTAAAGTAGCTGTCTGATTACCCTTGTTAACCTGCCTATTTTAAAGCAGCTGGTAAATGGTAATTGCGTTACTGCCTCAGCTGTGGCTGGCGGTGTGGTTCTGCTGCGTTTTAGTTTTGACAACGAAGAGGATTTGGTCATGGAGGCTAAGTGTTTGTTTGTCAGGTATGTGAGGCCTGTGTGTTCCAGAAGTTAGTGTCGTGGACCCCGGCACACATGTATACGAGAGTCGCCATTGGTGTGGGTTTGAATCCAAACCGCTGCCTTTCTGACTCGCACTCTGTCCTACCTTTCCTGGCTCCTCTTCGCGGTCCTATCCCAGTAAAACAACACACAAAAACACAGGGAAGAATAAAGGTCTGTGAGGTCTTTAATCATGTCTCGTCTCACACCTGCCCTCACCGCACTTCTCTCCTGCTGTTTCAGCTAGGGACTGTAGAGTTCTCATATTGATCTGAGGTAAAAAAAAAAACAACAACAAACAAACAGTAAAAGTTCTGTCCCAAGTTGTAAACAGGATGTACATGAATTGTTATGTCTTGCGATCAGTCCCGATTATATCCCAAATTACATCTTATTCCCTATGTAGTGCACTACTTTTGACCAGGACTGACTGGGTTCTGTTCAAACATAGTGCACTATATAGGGAATAGGGTGCTATTTAGGATGTAACTCCTGTCTGTCTCAGTCACTGGTCTTTGACCCTGCCTGGTACACATATCCTAAAATAAAGGTTCACCCATTTTGAATGTTATATTGTTTTTTGTGCATCTCTGTGTGATGTTCTATCCATTCCCTGGGTAATTTCATGTTTTCATGTGTATCTGCGCTATTGATGTTCAAGCAGGCAGAAATCCGTCTGGTGTTACGTAGCACTGTCGCTTTTAGATCGAAAATGTCTCTCGGGAGGATGTCTTCTCTCGAATGAGCCATTGATCATATGTTTTTCTTACCTCGAGAAATTTGTAATTTTAACGGAGGGTCTAGCACATTTGCATTGTGCAGTTGCCATAGATATTATACAAAGGAGATAGGAATCCAATGAATGAAGAAACGTTTCACGCTGCACCCAGCAGACTGTCGACCAATCGCGTCCACGTTATCATGCTGTGCCACGCGATTGATAAACTAATCGTCATGCCATCCCTACTCAAAGTCAGTGTATATGTCGAGAAAAAAGTATATGTTGAGAAACGTGCCTATTTTCTTCTAAAGTATGTAATGTCACGATTCCAAAGATATACGATACTACAGATGGGAAGATAATTATCTCACATATCGGAAAATATGTGTAATGTTGTGCTTCTTGTTAGAAAATTCATGTTGGGTTTTTGAGTTTAAGCCCAATAGCCTCCTTTGTCCCAAAACCGCCCAGAATGCAATTACGCGCCATATTGATGTGACATGGGCAACGTTTC
This sequence comes from Oncorhynchus mykiss, assembly GCF_057628025.1. Lineage (NCBI taxonomy): Eukaryota > Metazoa > Chordata > Actinopteri > Salmoniformes > Salmonidae > Oncorhynchus > Oncorhynchus mykiss. Next base: position 45,151,130 of record NC_143026.1, on the reverse strand, counting down.
CCATCTCCTCAGAAGTATATCTGCCGTTGCGAATGTTAGACTCCAAATTGTTAAGCACATCGATCTGCAGGTTTGAACATGGTGAGATTGTGGACTAATTGTGCAGTTTGTTTAGGCGATTTTTAAAGCTAACTAGCTATGTTACATGCTGATATTGTATTTGGTATCATTGTGTGTAGCTATGTTTGCTAGCAAGCTAGCCATCCAGCATGCCCATAGAGAGAGCATTGCATTTTGGATTTTGTAGAGGAATTGAGCTGCAACAGATTTCCACAACAATTTTCCATGTTGCTACCAACCTCACTATATGAAACATTTGTTCACCAAAAAAAAACATTCTCACACATTAGTGTTATTTAGTACTGTAAATTTAAGGAATATGTGGTTTTGGGTGGATTTTTCCTTATTATTGGGTGGATTTTTCCTTATTATTATTATTATTATTATTATTATTACTATTACTATTTAGTTTGAATGGATTCACTAGCAGCTATCACTGAAAAAGACTGAGGGAAAACAGCATTCCCGAGTAGGGTTGCAAAGGGAGGGTACGGTGACTTCAGAAAGTATTCATACCCTTTTGACTTATTCCACTTTTCATTGTGTTACATTGTGTTACAGCCTGAATTAAAAATGTGTTAAGACATGAAGGTCAGTCAATTTGGAACATTTCAAGAACTTTGGACCGCCACAGGAAAGGAAGACCCGGAGTTAGCTCTGCTGCAGAGGATAAGTTCATTAGAGTTACGAGCCTCAGAAATTGCAGCCCAAATAAATGATTCACGGAGTTCAAGTAAACACATATCACAAAATCAACTGTTCAAAGGAGACTGTGTGAATCAGGCCTTCATGGTCAAATTGCTGCAAAGAAACCACTACTAAAGGACACCAATAAGGAGAAGAGACTTGCTTGGGCCAAGAAACATGAGCAATGGACATTAGACTGGTGGAAATCTGTCCTTTGGTCTGATGAGTCCAAATTTGAGATTTTTGGATCCAACCGTCGTGTCTTTGTGAGACGCAGAGTAGGTGAACAGATGGTCTCCGCATGTGTGGTTCCCACCGTGAAGCATGGAGGAAGAGGTGTGATGGTAATTTGCTGATGACACTATGATTTATTTAGAATTCAAGGCACACTGAACCAGCATGGCTCCTACAGCATTCTGCAGTGATACACCATCTCATCTGGTTTGTGCTTAGTGGGATTATCATTTGTTTTCAACAGAACAATGACCCAACATATCTCCAGGCTGTGTAAGGGCTATTTGACCAAGAAGGAGAGTGATGGTGCTACATCAGATGACCTGGCCTCCACAATCACCCAACCTCATCCCAATTGAGATGGTTGGGGATGAGTTGGACCGCAGAGTGAAGGAAAAGCAGCCAACAAGTGCTCTGCATATGTGGGAACTCCTTCAAGACTGTTGGTGACGCATTCCAGGTATAGCCGGTAAAGGCAATGCCAAGAGTGTCTAAAGCTGTCAAGGCAAGGGGGGCTACTTTGAAGAATCTTAACAGATTTTTTGCTTACAACATGATTCCATATGTGTTATTTCATAGTTGTGATGTCTACACTATTATTCTACAATGTAGAAAATAATAAAAATAAAGAGAAACCCTGGATTGAGAAGATGTGTCCAATCTTTTGACTGGTACTCTTAAGTATTCACACCCATGAGTCAATACATGTTAGGATCCGCTTTTGCATCAATTACAGCTGTGAGTCTTTTTGGGTAAGTCTCTAAGAGCTTTGCACACCTGGATTGTAGAATATTTGCACATTATTCTTCTTAAAATTCTTCGCTCTGTCAAGTTGGTTGTAGGTCATTGCTAGACAGCCATTTTCACGTCTTGCCATATATTTTCAAGCCGATTTGAACCTTTTCACACATACCAACAAATGGGTGTCCCTGCAGCGTACCCTCAAATCGGTATGACTAGAACACTTATTTAGAAAGTACAGTTTCGATTGACGCAGCAGAAACAGAAACATTTAGCAGAAACACAGTCCTTACAAAGTTACAGTTAAAGTCGGAGGTTTACATACACCTTAGCCAAATACATTTAAACTCAGTTTTTCACAATTCATGACATTTAATCCTAGTAAAAATTCCCTGTTTTAAGTAATTTAGGATCACCACTTTATTTTAAGAATGTGAAATGTCAGAATAATAGTAGATTTATTTCAGCTTTTATTTCTTTCATCACATTCCCAGTGGATCAGAAGTTTACATACACTCAATTAGTATTTGGTAGCATTGCCTTTAAATTGTTTAACTTGGGTCAAATGTTTCGGGTAGCCTTCTACAAGCTTCCTGCAAGAAGTTGGGTGAATTTTGGCCTGTTCCTCCTGACAGAGCTGGTGTAACTGAGTCAGGTTTGTAGGCCTCCCTGCTCGCACATGCTTTTTCAGTTCTTCTAGGATTGAGGTCAGGGCTTTGTGATGGCCACTCCAATACTTTGACTTTGTTGTCTTTTAGCCAATTAGCCACAACTTTGGAAGTATGCTTGGGGTCAAGCAAAGAGGCACTGAATTTCAAGGCCTACCTTCAAACACATCCACAGGTACACCTTCAATTGACTCAAATGATGTCAATTAGCCTATCAGAAGCTTCTAAAGCCATGGCGTTGTTTTCTGGAATTTTCCAAGCTGTTTAAAGGTACAGTCAACTTAGCGTATGTAAACTTCTGACTCACTGGAATTGTGATACAGTGAATTATAAGTGAAATAATCTGTAAACAATTGTTGGAAAAATTACTTGTCATGCACAAAGTAGATGCCCTAACTGACTTGCCAAAACTATAGTTTGTTAACAAGGAATTTGTGGAGTGGTTGAAAACGAGTTGAAAGACTCCAACCTAAGTGTATGTAAACTTCCGACTTCAATTGTATGTCCTGAATGTGACCAGTTCAGTAGCGACAACATACACAATCATCCAAACCGGGAAATTGACATATCACAAGCGGAAACTGCTATATGAATTAGCCAATAGCAATTACTGTTTAATTCATCACATCACGGGTGAGCTCAACATTGTAAATAATTCAGTAAAAAATAAAATATGAAAGTAATCCGACGATGGGTAGTTTGTGCGCGCCGCCATGTTTGTTTTTCTCCTCAACCATAGATGATGATAAGAGGAGACAAGATGAGTTTGGTCTGTTTGCAGTATGCATGTTGAAGGGTTTGATCATTCATTATGATCATTCACTTCCAGAAGTTTACCCTTCACATCATTATCACATCTTAGGTCTGACAGACGTTTACGTGATACCCAGCATGCATTGTATAATGTCAACAAACATTGCGCCATAGGTGGCAAATAGCTTAGCACTAGCTCATTATAATAGTAGAATGTTCCAGAAAGTATTTTACACACATCATAGGTGCCCTTTACAATCTATGCAATAATCAGTGCATTATTTGTCACCAGTACTTGAAAACGTGAATAAAACTGTAAATACATTATGCTCCATACATTCATACTGTATGCTACAATGGAAATGACAACACAATATGCCGAAAATACGGCACTTACTTTGATAGGAATGCACACATGTCCAAAGTTATTATTTGTACGGAAAACAACAAGGTAGGCAATGCGAGCACCAGCCCGAAAATGTGCCAATTCGTGCAAGACTGCGCAAACTTTTGCATACTTGATCTGCTGAAACATTGTTAAAGTGCTTGGGCTGTCCTCGAAGAGAGAAGTTTGTCCGGCTCAGTAAAGCCTCAAACATAAATTGTCCGCAACACTGAAATGGGCTCCTTCTATGTGTTTTAATGAGGTGGAACACACCTCAATTCAAACTGTTGTTAGAAAGTAAAACTTGGTAGAAAATCATTTGAAATTGACAAATTGAAACGTAACACTATCAAGGCTAACTGTCATGTTGCGTAACAATCCCATTTTGGAACAGTGAGTGCATTCTGACATTACGTGCATAAAACAACTCACACTTTGGAACTCACATAATGGGTTAAGTAAAAACTGTAACTCGGCCACTCAGTAACATATAAAATTATATTTTGGTAAGCAACTCCTGTGTATTTTTGGACTTGTGTTTTAGGTTATTGTTCTGCTGAAAGGTGAATTCATCTCCCCGTGTCTGGTGGAAAGCAGACTGAACCAGGTTTTCCTCTAGGATTCAGCCTGTGCTTAGCTCTATTGTTTCTTTTTATCCTAAATACAACTCCCTAGACCTTGCCGATGACAAACATACCCATAACAGGATGCAGCCACAACCATATCTTGAAAAATGGACAGTGGTACTCAGTGATGTTGTGTTGGATTTGCCCCCAAAATACCGCTTTGTATTTAGGACTTAAAGTTAATGTCTTTGCCCCATTTTTTTGCAGTTTTACTGTAGTGCCTGCCTTATTGCAAACAGGATTCATGTTTTGGAAAATGGTATTATGTATAGGCTTACTTCTTTTCACTCTGTCATTTAGGTTAGTATTGTGAAGTAATGTTGTTGATCCATCCACAGTTTTCTCCTATCACGGCCATTAAACTCTGCAACTGTCTTAAAGATTCCGGTAACTTTGCAACCTTCTTCATGACCTGCAGTCGGCCTGTCTCGATGCACTAACCAGAGGTGCAGATGTTTTCTGTCATCTTTAACACTGCATTATCTCTCAATGCTTTTTGTCATAATGTACTTTTTCACATTGCCAGTTTTCTGAGTCTCGGGGTGTTTTGTGGTGGAAGTAGATCAGGTTTGAATGGAATGTTTTCTAGGTGCGCAGTTTGTAGTGAGCATGGAAATTGTGTGTGTGTGCGTGCTTGTGTATTCGCTTGCTCGAATGCGTGTGTTCGGCACTGCAGGTCATGGTGAAATGGGTCTGTATCAGGCTGGGGCTATAGAAGGCTCCAGGGGGGAAGTGAAAACCCAGAGCTCTAATGACCTGGCTGAGCAGTAGTCCTAGGTGGGTAGTAAATATCAGCCCCTTATAGAGTATCACCTCACCTCCCAATGTGTGCGTGCGTGCGTGCGCATGCTCCTCTCTTTCTTTATACACTGTGTGTGCACTTTCTTGGGCAGTGTTGCACTCAGATTTGTCTCAGATCAGCTGCAGGAGGCTTGCATATGATACCAACAGCTGATGATGTGCAATGAAACTAACATGGAAAAACTTCAATCGGCCACCGTAATCGAGACTCCCATCTGATTTATAACCCTGCATGTGCACACTGCTAGAGAGGGGAGATTAGCACACCATGCACAATGTATCTAACTTTTAAAGGTAGTTGAACCAGTCAGTCTGAATCGTTACAATGGTCTCCTTCTCAATGAGGTAAATCCAACTTTATTGTGCTTTCTCTATAGAAGTGCACAGTATGTATCCTGCGGTTCAGCTGGACGCGGTTCAGCTGGACTCGGCTCAGTGCAGTCAGCCAAATGTATGGTGCAAAAATGTGCGACTCACTTGCATGAAATACAATTCCCATATTCTACCGTTCCTGTGAGGTGAAATTTTTCTTCCGAAATACTGCCCTCAAATATTTCACCTTTGCAATTCACACACCTCTGGGATGCGGGCAGTAACGGATGGAGTATCCATCCGATACATTAGAAGCGATGGGGATGTGTGTGTGTTTGCATGGGTGTGTGTATGTTTGTATGGTGTGAGTGTGTGTGTGCGTGCGTGCATGTACTTGTGTGTGTACATGATGAGCGAGGATGTGGGGGCCAGTGGCCTGTTCCATGTGATACTTAAGGGGGATAATGATGATGGATTATCTGGCTGGCTCGGAACACGTTGACTTGGAACGACCATTTGATAATGTGTTTTTGTCCAACAGTACTCCCTGCTGTGTTTTGGGCAGTAATATTGTATTGTTTAGCGCTGCTGTGGTTGCCTGACAGGCAAGGCAAGTGCCTCATTGAATTATGGTCCTCTTGGTTGACTTTTGTAACTTGATTTGTTGTAGCGAAACATTTGTTCAGCATTAGAGGTCAAATGAGCTCGAGTCAGCTTTCTTTCACTACCTGTCTTTGTTCTGGGAACATCAAAGCCCATAACAGTTTGACAACTAGTAGTTATGTATGGGGAATGTAGTCTGTGTAGGTTTTGATGTATGCTGTAGGTTAAGCTATAGAGAGGGTTTCACTCAGTCCAGGGCCTCATTCTGCCACCTTCTAGCAGGTAGGATAGCCTTTGTCCAGGGTTAGCCTATTTCTCAATAGTCTAAAGTCTCTTTCTAGTCTAGCCTCATCCCTGACCAGGTGAAAGCCAGTCTTATGATGAGCCTTCACCTGTGTGATCTTGCTTTAAAAGGCTGCATCATGAGACACATCAAGAGCATTATCCCAGACACCCTGGACCCACTCCAGTTTCGCATACCGCCCCAACAGATTCACAGATGAAGCAATCTCAATTGCACTTCACACTTCCCTCTCCCAACTGGACAATAAATGAAATAACTATGTGAGAATGCTGTTCATAGACTACAGCTCAGCGTTCAACACCATAGTCCCCTCCCAAGCTCATCACAAGCAAGGGACCCTGGGACTGAACACCTCCCTCTGCAACTGGATCCTGGACTTCCTGATGTGCCGGCCCCAGGTGGTCAGGGTAGGCAACAACACCTCTGCCACGTTGACCTTCAACATGGGGGGCACCTCAAGGATGTGTGCTTAGTCCCCTCCTGTACTCCTTGTTCACCTACGACTCCATGGCCACGCATGACTACAACACCATCATCAAGTTTGCTGACAACACAATGGTGGTAGGCCTGATCACCGACAGCGATGAGACAACCAATAGGGAGGAGGTCAGAGACCTGGAAGTGAGGTGCCAGAATAACAACCTCTCCCTCAACATCAGGAAGACAAAGGAGCTGATCGTGGACTACAGGAAAGAGGGCCAAGAACGCCCCCGTCCACATCAACAAGGCAGTAGTGAAGCTGGTCGATAGCTTCAGGTTCCTTGGTGTCCACAAGGACTTAACATGATCACACACCCGCACAGCCGTGAAGAGGACACGACAGTGCCTCTTGCTCCTCAAGAGGCTGAAAAAAGTTGTTGACTGGCTGTATCATCGCTTGGTATGGCAAATGCACCGCCCCCAACCGCAAAGCGCTAAGGAGGGTGGTGTGGGCATCCCAGGACATCACGGGGGCCGAGCTCCCTGCCATCAACGACCACTATATCAGGCGGTATCAGATGAAGGCCCAAAGAATTGCCAAAGACTTCAGCCACCCAAGCCATAGACTGGTCACTCGGCTACCGCCCGGCAAACAGTACTGGGGAATCGCCACTAAGACCAACAGGCTCCTGGACAGCTTCTACCCCTAAGCCATAAGACTGCTAAAGAGCCATAAAACTGCTAAATAGTTCATTAAATGGTTACCGGGACTATCTGCATTGGCCTTATCTTGCACTGACTCACATACTAGACTATATACACTGAGTGTACAAAACATGGTGTGGGGGTGCTTTGCTGATGACACTTTTGGTGATTTATTTAGAATTCAAGGGACACTTAACCAGCATGGCTACCACAGCATTCTGCAGCGATACGGAAAAGCAGCCAACAAGTGCTAAGTATATGTGTGAACACACCTACCCTTGAATGAGTAAGTTTGTCCAAAACTTTTGACGGGTACTATAAAATATATACAGTGGGGCAAAAAAGTATTTAGTCAGCCACCAATTGTGCAAGTTCTCCCACTTAAAAAGATGAGAGAGGCCTGTAATTTTCATCATAGGTACACTTCAACTATGACAGACAAAATGAGGGGGAAAAATCCAGAAAATCACATTGTAGGATTTAATGAATTTATTTGCAAATGATGGTGGAAAATAAGTATTTGGTCAATAACAGAAGTTTATCTCAATACTCAATATACCCTTTGTTGGCAATGACAGAGATCAAACGTTTTCTGTAAGTCTTCACAAGGTTTTCACACACCATTGCTGGTATTTTGGCCCATTCCTCCATGCAGATCTCCTCTAGAGCAGTGATGTTTTGGGGCTGTTGCTGGGCAACACAGACTTTCAACTCCCTCCAAAGATTTTCTATGGGGTTGAGATCTGGAGACTGGCTAGGCCACTCTGGGACCTTGAAATGCTTCTTACGAAGCCCCTCCTTTGTTGCCCGGGCGGTGTGTTTGGGATCATTGTCATGCAGAAAGACCAAGCCACGTTTCATCTTCAATGCCCTTGCTGATGGTAGGCTTTGTTACTTTGGTCCCAGCTCTCTTCAGGTCATTTAGTAGTTCCCCCCGTGTGGTTCTGGGATTTTTGCTCACCGTTCTTGTGATTATTTTGACCCCACAGTTTGAGATCTTGCGTGGAGCCCCAGATTGAGGGACATTATCAGTGGTTTTGTATGTCTTCCATTTCCTAATAATTGCTCCCACAGTTGATTTCTTCAAACCAAGCTGCTTACCTATTACAGATTCAGTCTTCCCAGCCTGGTGCAGGTCTACAATTTTGTTTCTGGTGTCCTTTGACAGCTCTTTGGTCTTGGCCATAGTGGAGTTTTGAGTGTGACTGTTTGAGGTTGTGGACAGGTGTCTTTTATACTGATAACAAGTTGAAACAGGTGCCATTAATACAGGTAACGAGTGGACAGAGGAGCCTCTTAAAGAAGAAGTTACAGGTCTGTGAGAGCCAGAAATCTTGCTTGTTTGTAGGTGACCAAATACTTATTTTCCACCATAATTTGTAAATAAATTCATTAAAAATCCTACAATGTGATTTTCTGGATTTTTTTTTTTTCTTCTCATTTTGTCTGTCATAGTTGAAGTGTACCTATGATGAAAATTACAGGCCTCTTCTTTTTAAGTGGGAGAACTTGCACAATTGGTGGCTGACTAAATACTTTTTGCCCCACTGTATACATATACATATACACACGCACTACCGTTCAAAAGTTTGGGGTCACTTAGAAATATCCTTGTTTTTGAAAGAAAAGCACTTTTTTTTGTCCATTTTAAAATAACATCAAATAAATTAGAAATAGAATGTAGACATTGTTCATGTTGTAAATGATTATTGTAGCTGGAAACTGCTGATATTTAATGGAATATCTCATTTGGTGTACAGAGGCCCATTATCAGCAACAATCACTGTTCCAATGGCACGTTTTGTTAGTTAATCCAAGTTTATAATTTTAAAAAGGCTAATCGATCATTAGAAAACCATTTTGCAATTATGTTCGCACAGCTGAAACTGTTGTTCTGATTAAAGAAGCAATAAAACTGTCCTTCAGACTAGTTGAGTATCTGGAACATCAGCATTTGTGGGTTTGATTACAGGCTCAAAATGGCCAGAAATGAAAGCTATTCAATGCGAGAAATTGCCAAGAAACTCAAGATCTCGTACAACACTGTGTACTACTCCCTTCACAGAACAGCTCAAACTGGCTCTAACCAGAATAGAAAGAGTGGGAGGCACTGGTGCACAACTGACCAAGAGGACAAGTACATTAGTGTCTAGTTTGAGAAACAGACACCTCACAAGTCCTCAACTGGCAGATTCATTAAATAGTACCCGCAAAACACCAGTCTCAACGTCAAATATCTATTTTCTACATTGTAGAATTAATAGTGAAGACATCAAAATTATGAAATAACATGTAGTAACCAAAAAAAGTGTTAAACAAATCAAAATATATGATATATTTTACAATCTTCAAAGTGGCCCCCCTTTGCCTTGACAGCTTTGCACATTCTTGGTTTTCTCTCAACCAGCTTCACCTGGAATTGCCTTTCCAACAGTCTTGAATGAGTTCCCACATATGCTGAGCACTTGTTGGCTGCTTTTCCTTCACTCTGCGGTCCAACTCATTCCAAGCCATCTCAATTGGGTTGAGGTCGGGTGATTGTGGAGGCCAGGTCATCTGATGGCCAGGTCATCACTCTCCAGCTTGGTCAAATAGCCCTTACACAGCCTGGAGGTGTGTTGGGTCATTGTCCTGTTGAAAACAAATTATAGTCCTATGTGCAAACCGGATGGGATGGCATATCGCTGCAGAATGCTGTGGTAGTCATGCTGGTTAAGTGTGCCTTGAATTCTAAATAAATCACAGACAGTGTCACCATCAAAGCACCATCACACCACCTCCTTCATGCTTCACGGTGGGAACCACACATGCAGAGATCATCCATTCACCTACTCTGCGTCTCACAAAGACACGGCGGTTGGAAGCAAAAGTCTCATTTGGACTTTCCACTGATCTAATGTCCATTGCTCATGTTACTTGGCACAAGCAAGTCACTACTTCTTATTGGTGTCCTTTAGTAGTAGTTTCTTTGCAGCAATTTGACCATGAAGGCCAGATTCACGCAGTCTCCTCTAAAAATGTTGAAATGTCTGTTACTTGAACTCTTAGGAGCATTTATTTGGGCTGCAATTTCTGAGGCTGGTAAATCTAATGAATGTATTCTCTGCAGCAGAGGTAACTCTGGGTCTTCCTTTCTGTGGCTGTAACAAAGACGCTGTGAGTTGAAGCAGGTGAAACATTTAGTAAAACAACAAACATGGAACGAGACAACATAACAGTATCGTCTATGCGTAAACACATGAACTGGAGAAAGAATACAGGGGAGGTAATAAGTGAGGTAATGGAGTCCAGGTGTGCCTAATGATGATGAGCAGGTGCATGTAATGATTGATGCCAGGTGTGCGTAATGATGGATCTCAGGATCGGTGGTTAGTATTCCGGAGGAGCGGGAGTAGACGTGGCAGTGGCGGTCCTCATAAGAGCCAGTTTCATCATAGAGATTGATGGTTTTTGCAACTGCACTTGAAGAAACTTTCAAAGTTTCAAAGTTTCGCGTTGACTGACCTTCATGTCTTAAAGTAATGATCGGGTGTTGTTTCTCTTTGCTTATTTGACCTATTCTTGCCATAATATGGACCCTAATATTTACCCTATTTGGTAAATATAGAAATATTTTACTTACACACATTAACAAGTCCAATACAGCAAATGAAAGATAATCATCTTGTTAATCTACCCATCGTGTCCGATAAAATTTAAAAAATACAAAAAATAATAATAATCATGTTTTACAGCGAAAACACAACATAACGTATATACTGCTCAAAAAAATAAAGGGAACACTTAAACAACACAACACCAAGTCAATCACACTTCTGTGAAATCAAACTGTCCACTTAGGAAGCAACACTGAATGGTAATACATTTCACATGTTGTTGTGCAAATGGAATAGACAACAGGTGGAAATTATAGGCAATTAGCAAGACACCCCCAATAAAGGAGTGGATCTGCAGGTTGTGACCACAGACCACTTCTCAGTTCCTATGCTTCCTGGCTGATGTTTTGGTCACTTTTGAATGCTGGCGGTGCTTTCACTCTAGTGGTAGCATGAGATGGAGTCTACAACCCACACAAGTGGCTCAGGTAGTGCAGCTCATCCAGGATGGCACATCAATGCGAGCTGTGGCAAGAAGATTTGCTGTGTCTGTCAGCGTAGTGTCCAGAGCATGGAGGCGCTACCAGGAGACAGGCCAGTACATCAGGAGACGTGGAGGAGGCCGTAGGAGGGTAACAACCCAGCAGCAGGACCGCTACTCCGCCTTTGTGCAAGGAGGAGAAGGGGGAGCACTGCCAGAGCCCTGCAAAATGACCTCCAGCAGGCCACAAATGTGCATGTGTCTGTTTCTGACCGTTTGAGCAGACTCCATGAGGGTGGTATCAGGGCCCGACGTCCACAGGTGGGGGTTGTGCTTACAGCCCAACACCGTGCAGGACGTTTGGCATTTGCCAGAGAACACCAAGATTGGCAAATTCGCCACTGGTGCCCTGTGCTCTTCACAGATGAAAGCAGATTCACACTGAGCACATGTGACAGATGTGACAGAGTCTGGAGACGCTGTGGAGAACGTTCTGCTGCCTGCAACATCCTCCAGCATGACCGGTTTGGCGGTGGGTCAGTCATGGTGTGGGATGGCATTTCTTTGGGGGGCCGCACAGCCCTCCATGTGCTCGCCAGAGGTAGCCTGACTGCTATTAGGTACCGAGATGAGATCCTCAGACTCCTTGTGATACCATATGCTGGTGTGGTTGGCCCTGGATTCCTCCTAATGCTAGACCTCATGTGGCTGGAGTGTGTCAGCAGTTCCTGCAAGAGGAAGGCATTGATGCTATGGACTGGCCCGCTCGTTCCCCAGACCTGAATCCAATTGAGCACATCTGGGACATCATGTCTCGCTCCATCCACCAACGCCACGTTGCACCACAGACTGTCCAGGAGTTGGTTGATGCTTTAGTCCAGGTCTGGGAGGAGATCCCTCAGGAGACCCAGGCGTTGTAGGGAGGTCATACAGGCACGTGGAGGCCACACAAACTACTGAGCCTCATTTTGACTTGTTTTAAGGACATTACATCAAAGTTGGATCAGCCTGTAGTGTGGTTTTCCACTAACTTTGAGTGTGACTCCAAATCCAGACCTCCATGGGTTGATAAATTTGATTTCCATTGATCATTTTTGTGTGATTTTGTTGTCAGCACATTCAACTATGTAAAGAAAAAAGTATTTCATAAGAATATTTCATTCATTCAGATCTAGGATGTGTTATTTTAGTGTTCCCTTTATTTTTTGAGCAGTGTATTTGTTAGATCACCACCAAATCCAAAAAAACACACAGCTGTTTTTCCCAGCCAAAGATAGTCACAAAAGCAGAATTAGAGATAAAATTAATCACTAACCTTTGATAATCTTCATCAGATGACACTCATATGACATCATGTTACACAATACATTTATGTTTTGTTCGATAATATGCATATTTATATCCACAAATCTCGGTTTACATTGGCGCCATGTTCAGAAATGCCTCCAAAATATCCGGAGTAATTACAGAGAGCTACGCCAGATAACAGAAATACTCATCATAAACTTTGACGAAAGATACATGTTTTACATATCATTAAAGATACACTGGTTCTTAATGCAACCGCTATGTCAGATAAAAAAAAAACGTTACGAAAAAAGCATACCATGCAATAATCTGAGACGGCGCTCAGACGTAAATATATTTCTCCGCCATGTTGGAGTCAACAGAAATTCGAAATTACATCATAAATATTCCCTTACCTTTGATCTTTCATCAGAATGCAGTTCAAGGAATCCTAGTTCCGCAATAAATCGTTGTTTTGTTCCATAATGTCCATTACTAGTGTCTAATTAGCTACTTTTGCTAGCACGTTTAGTTCACATGTCCAAAAGCTGGCGCTGGTCCAGGCGAACGCGGACGAAAGCTTCAAAAAGTTATATTCCAGGTCGAATAAACTGGTAAACTAAGTAGAGAATCAATCTTCAGGATGTTATTATCATATATATATATATATATATATATAATAACGTTCCAACCGCAGCATTCATTTTTGTCTACAGAGTAATGGAACGCAAGGCGATATAATGACTACTGCGTAACCAGGAACTGGCATTCTGCCAGACCAGTGACTCAAATAGCTGCCATACGGTCCCACATCACACTAGAGGCTTCATTCCACGTTCTACTGACTGTTGGCATCTAGTGGAAGGTGTAGGAAATGCCAACAGATCCATATCTTATTTGGATGTGAATAGGCGATGAGTCAAAAATCAACCAGCCCCAGAATTTCCACTTCCTGTTTGGAAGTTTGCCTGCCCTATGAGTTCTGTTATACTCACAGACATAATTCTGAAAATGATCACAAGAACGGTGAGCAAAAATCCCAGAACCACACGGGGGGGACCTAGTGAATGACCTGCAGAGAGCTGGGACCAAAGTAACAAAGCCTACCATCAGTAACACACCACACCGCCAGGGACTCAAATCCTGCCATGCCCCCCTGCTTAAGCCAGTACATGTCCAGGCCCGTCTGAAGTTTGCTAGAGAGCATTTGGATGATCCAGAAGAAGATTGGGAGAATGTCATATGGTCAGATGAAACTCCTCGTGTTTGGAGGACAAAGAATGCTGAGTTGCATCCAAAGAACACCATACCTACTGTGAAGCATGGGGGTGGAAACATCATGCTTTGGGGCTGTTTTTCTGCAAAGAGACCAGGACGACTGATCCGTATAAAGGAAAGAATGAATGGGGCCATGTATCGTGAGATTTTGAGTGAAAACCTCCTTCCATCAGCAAGGGCATTGAATTTGAAACGTGCCTGGGTCTTTCAGCATGACAATGATCCCAAACACACAGCCCGGGCAACGAAGAAGTGGCTTTGTAAGAAGCATTTCAAGGTCCTGGCGTGGCCTAGCCAGTCTCCAGATCTCAACCCCATAGAAAATCTTTGGAAGGAGTTGAAAGTCCGTGTTGCCCAGCAACAGCCCCAAAACATCACTGCTCTAGAGGAGATCTGCATGGAGGAATGGGCCAAAATACCAGCAACAGTGTGTGCAAACCTTGTGAAGACTTACAGAAAACGTTTGACCGTCTGTCATTGCCAACAAAGGGTATATAACAAAGTATTGAGAAACTTTTGTTATTGACCAAATACTTATTTTCCACCATAATTTGCAAATAAATTCATAAAAAATCCTACAATGTCATTTTCTGGATTTAGTTTTTCTAATTTTGTCTGTCATAGTTGAAGTGTACCTATGATGAAAATTACAGGCCTCTCTCATCTTTTTAAGTGGGAGAACTTGCACAATTGGTGGCTGACTAAATACTTTTTTGCCCCACTGTACACACACACTTTTATAGTCATTAATTGCTGCTATATGCTGCTTTGTTTTATTTTGCCTAGTCACTTTACCCTGCCTTCATGTACATATTTTCCTCAAATACCTCGTACCCCTGCACATTGGTCTGGTACTGGTGCTCCCTGTCTATAGCTTAATTATTGTGCATGTTATTCCTCATGTGTTAATATTTTTCTTTGTTAGAATTTTTTTACTCTGCATTTTTACTCCGTTGCATGTGACAAATACAATTTGATTTGACCTTTCAAGTCTTTTCCAATCAGTGCAAATTACGGTAAAGAGACAAGGAGAGGAAGAAGCTGTAGATAATTGAGATGGAGCCCAGGTCTAAGAGGACTGACGGGGACGGCTTAAGCTAAGGGAAGGAGACAAGGAGAGTAAGCCACTGTGGACTTATGAGATGCGCCCTTAGCAGAACTGACAGGCAGACCCAAGCAAGACCCATCTGGATGGAACGCTTGTTGTGGACACTAGGAAGCACTTATCTATGTGTGGCTGCAACCTGCATGGTCTGGGTAACTAGGGCTCTACGGGTGAAAAATGAAAAATAGTTTGTTGGAATTTTCATTTTGATATTACGGCAGATCAGAAACAAATACGATATGCCACAAACTGTGTGCCAGTCTGCACCACGGGCGGTAGGCGTAGTAGGTTGGTATTGGACTCGGAAAATCATTTGGGTCTGGAATCAACCTGCTCTTGTTCCCTCCTGAAACTCAAGTGGAATGTTCTGGATTCTATATTCCAGTGGGCCAACAACGCTGTGAAGGGAGGCAGACATGGGTTCAAATACTATTTGAAATTGTTCAGATACTTTGTGTGTTTGCTTTAGCCTGCTTGGAGTTCCCGGTAGGCTGGTTTGGCACTTTTGGGACTTTTCTATTACAGCAGGCAAGCTCAATCGAGCACAGCAAAAGTAGAACAAATTATTTTGAATAGTACTTGAACTCCGGTCTGTGGAGTCTGTTGGACCAGAGTCTGTGGAGTCTGTTGGAATCTGTGTTTGTGTCCTTGTTTGTCCCTGTGTTCAGCAATTCCGACAGACGGCACGCCCTCCGCTCTCCGCTCCGACCACAACGGGCCCGTTTGTTTTCTGCAGAGGGATGGGAATTCACTCAGGCGACGTTGGCATCGATGCCTAATATGGGTGCCAAGGCCAGTGTCTGATCAGCAGAAGGAACACCAAACCACACACACCAAACCACAGCAACAACCCCCGTCCTCCCTCCCTCTGTCTGTGAGGAACCCCCCTCATCCTTCTCCTATGACACTTCCTAGTGTGGGGAAGAACCACCATGGATGGTAATACCGCAGGAAGCACACAGAGGCACAGTGACACCCCTTTCTCTGTCTGAAGCCCAAGACAACAAGGCAAGGCAACATGTCTTGGCAGTCCCTTTTATAAAGAACATTTTCACTCTTAGCTTTAGGTAGAACGAATGCCAATATTTTGGGGTAAGAAAGACAATCACCTCAGCTGCCTCCTCAATGTACTGCTGTGTGCGTGCCTGTGTGTATGCATCCCCCCCCCCCCCCCCCATTCACATCATGAGCACACATGCACAGTCGGTGAGTAAACCTCTGTGCTCTTATCCTCATTATAAAACTAAGGCTTTTGCTCTTTTGATTATTGATGTGCGGTGCCCTTAAGCCTCCACTCTCTCCATAACTAAACCCCCATGGCAGCTGAAACTCTACCCAGCCCAGGCTTGACTATCTGGGGTAATTTACTGCCCCCCCCCTCTGCCCTCCCTCTGTGCAGTAATGGGGGTCAATGCCTTTCCTTTAAAATAATCTGCTGGAGTCTCACCCCTCCTCCCCCATCTCCCTTCCTCCTGTCCCTGATCTGGCTGGTCATTTCGAACAATAATAGAATTACTTCAGCTTGAGAGACTAGACAGAGCATCTCTACCCAGCATCTGCACCTAATAGAGTTATGACTGACTGATAGAGATGGATGCCTAGGAAACGCGCAGCACGTGGGGCCGCTAGTAGAGGAAGACCTCGTCCAGATCTCTCTCGCGACCTTCTGGTGTGTTCTCTGTCCCGAGGTCGCTCGTACCGCAAGTGTAGCGTAACCGAGATGCTCGTATACCCTTTGATACGTAAAACTGTTGCAGGGGAGTGATTTTTACCCGTAAAGATACAGCGCTAGCCCGATCAGCGTTATTCTAAATGCACTGCTCAAAGTGAACAGTACCCACGCTTTAGATGTAAAAAGAGAGGGGGGGGGGGAGGAAGAGGAGAGGAGAAGTAAAAGAACGAGAGAGCTTTTCATTGCGTTCAGGCTCGATCATTTAGACAAATTTGTTTGGGGGGGGGGGGGGGGCTATAGATGTTATTTTCTACTTATTGAATGATGCGTTTGAGAGGCGGCAGACAAAGGCCATGTTGTGTGTCTCACAGACAGACAGAGGCGGGACTGTGACAGTGGCATGTCCTGGGGTGTGTTACATTCTGTCTGCCCTGAGAGCGGGAGAGCGGCAGAAAGAGAGCGAGAGAGGGGGGGGGGGAGGGGGAGAGAGTTTAAGGGAGAGCGGGAGAAGGGAAGAGGAGTCCAGACACCATTGTGTGGCGCTCCCATTCTTGGAGAAAGGTCGCCGCGCCAGTCGGTCACACAGAGAGGGGTTGTCATGACTGGCCAGGTCCATGCACGCACGCACACACTGTCTGGTGGCATTGGCCAGGTCTGCTGAACCCACTGGCTCCTTTTGTTGCTGTCCCCAACGCCACCTGTGTTACTTCTACCTTTTAACAGCTAGTACTGTCTAGACTGCTGCTGTCACACAGGCTGGACGTGTGTGTGTGTGTGTGTGTGTGTGTGTGTGTGTGTATGTGTGTGTGCGCGTGCGCCTCTGACATGCATTTACAGACACACACACACATTACGTATTGGCCTTCACTGTCATTAAAGGATGCAGTCATACATATGTGTGGATACATGGCTGATGTATACGTCTCGACCGATAATTATATAGACATTCAAACCAACATCGTGCATAATATTTCCTCCCACCAGGCCTAATGTACCTACATATTGCAAACAGCCACTCAAACCAACCGCATTGGGCTAAATGTAAACTTCACCTATTGCAGAGCGACAGTTCCACATTCTTTACCCACGATGCTCGAGTAACAGGAACAACACGGGCCCTCTGTCCCCCCTGTTCCCCTCGACCCTGTCTTCACCGGCCAGACAGCCTGCTGACATCTATCTCACTATGCCGTGTGTGTGTGTGTGTGTGTGTGTGTGTGTGTGTGTGTGTGTGTGTGTGTGTGTGTGTGTGTGCGTGTGCGTGTGCGTGCGCGTCTGGCCAGATCCCATTTGGCCAGAGCATGCAGACTAATCACATTAACTGCTAGCTAGACTTCTTCTCATGGCAGTAGAGTAGACAACTTTCACCAATAGGTATTTTTATCCAATTAGATTTCTAGGTCTGTATGTCTGAGTGGGAAGTCTGGTTTTGTGAGTGTGTGTGTTACTGGGTGCACGGCATTGTGTGTGTGTGTGCATGAATCGATGGATGAATTGAACGTGTACATGTGTGCGTGCGTGGTGCTTATATCGATTTAGTAATTTATTAGGATCCCCATTAGCTACTGCTGACGCTGCAGCTACTCTTCCTGGGGTCCACACAAAACATGACATAATGGTTAACATTAATAGACAGGTACATCACAAGGATAGAACTACATGCGTTTATAATTGAGGTCTGCAATAGCTCCTGTGTTCCCAGGGGCGCCTCTGTCTGATGGCCAACCCTGGAGGGAGTGTGTTACTGTGGCTGTGGCATGTGTTCGAGTGGAGGAGCCTTCTCTGCGCCAAGATGTGTGTCTAACTGGACTAGGTTGTGTCCCAAATGGCTCCGGTCAAAAGCATTGCATTATATAGGGAATAGGATGCTGTTCGGTACACACCCCTAGACTGTGTGCCCCCGACCTATGGAGGCTCCTGCCGCACCCCGATGTGTTTCAGTTGTTCTGGCCCTCTGGCGCTGAAGCCTCTGAGGGCCCCAACCAGCCGGACCCAGTCTACTACACCATGTGTGAGTTATGGACTACCTACCCCAGCCCCAGCCACCCACTCCACTCAGCAGCCAAAACTCACACACCAGCCTTGCGTAATGGAGTGGCGTCACTAGTCATGACGTGAGGAGAGATTCATCACACAGATGAATGATGGCACCAGATGGGGCCTTTTATCTCAGGTGGGCTTATGTTGGCCACTGTTGCTCACGGGCTATCACAGCCTCTCAACCCCACTCGCACATAACATTTCACTGTAGACTCCGGCTGCATTCCAAATGGCGTACAGCGCCATATAGGGAATTAGGGGTGCCATTCAGGACGTACCCTCAATCTGCCATTTTTTTTTTTTTTTTTTTGAAAGGGGAGACTGGAACCGAAGGAATGAGAGAGGAAAAGAGGTAAGTGCTCCGCAGAAGCTTGCCGTTAGATTTGACATGGCTCATAAGTGGTGTGCGAGCGCAGCGTTTTATCGACGCATGTGTGGGTACTCGTACATAGTACCTACATACGTGGGCTACCTAGGTTAATACCTCATCCAGGCCTTGTTCTCGGTGCTCTGTGAACATTTGTTGTGCGACATGTCTGTAATATATGCCGTTCGATTTCAATATGGTGCGTACGTAATACACAAGAACGCCAATGTACATACAGAGCAATTTCATGGAACACACACAGGCCGTGTTCGGGAATATTATGTGTGCGTGGCGTCTCTGCCGTTTTTAAAATGTGAATCGGGGGTCTTGGCTCAGCGTTGGTTACTGAGCTATGTTTTTACCGCTGAGGAATCCCCAATGCTTGGCCCTCCTACTGCTCCACCATGAAATATTACTCCCTCCACTGCTGTGGGGAAATAGCAGGGATGATCCCAAGGCTTGTTTGTGGAGGTTTACAGGTCTAACAGGCGGTTTGGGTTTTTGGAACGGTCCGGATTTTCCACCGATTTTATACTAAACTGGAGCTACCCCCAAAAGATCCGACCTTGGTCTGAAATATGAGAGGCACGTCGGGCCATCACAATTGAATCTCACTTTTCAGATGGGAGCCGTTGTTGTTGTTTGGCGTGCTGAAGATCTTTTTCTGAGATGTTTTCAGAATTACGGATTTACATGATCTTCCTGGCTACATTCCCCCCCCCCCCCCCCCCAATCAGTGAGATATTTAGTCAAATATTGCATGTTACTTTGGCTGTCATCAGCCTCCACTTAATAAGAACGGTCCTGGAAAGGTCTCCCATGACTATGAAAGTTATGTGGAATGTAAGCCATTAAAAAGACATCAGTTTTACCTCGTGTGTGTAAATCCCCTTCAGATTGATTGGTAGATTTCAGAGTATCTTGGTGTTAAAGTATTGGGTCACCTGTCAATCAATGAGTTGTTTTCTTTGTGAAGCCTTGCGTGGATTTCTCAATTTATGGATGAATAGATGGATGGACAGGGTGGGGAGGGAGGAAGGGAAGGCGGGAGACCTGTGAGGGCTGGTGTCTGGGGCCCTCTCCTTTTCACTGATACTGCTGATGACATGGCATGTTGCCAGCTCCCCAGCCCAGCTCCAGCCTCAGGACCAGATGTTTGCTGTCAGCCCGTTCAGGCGGCTCGTAGTCGTAGCCCCCCTGTAAAATTGAGTTACTGTAAATCTACCAGGGGTGTTTCGCTGCCTCCTCCACATCCCCTCGAGGCCTGTTGGGAAACAGGTCTCCTTTTTAGAGGGAGGCCCCTGTTTCTACACAGGGGGTTATACAGGAGTCACTCAGCAGCACCCTATGGTACCAATAGGGTCTGTCAAAGTGTTTTAAGAGGTCAAATCCTTGATTTCTCCTGTCTTTGATTCCTCACCTCCCTCTCAAGGCGCATTGGAGGAAAGGCTTAAACAGAGCTTAAACAGTCAGTCAGCACCCTGTTTCATACCTATACCCATATCAAATCTACCATTACTCTCTGAGCAGAACAGGAAGTTACTAGCTACTTCAGGGTCATATTTAGTAGGGCACAAGGAAAAACAAAACAAGCATTTCTTATGGAACAGCTTTAGGTAATACCTTCCTGTTTCAAAACATTTTGTCTACTGGACATGACCCAGTTGTCTTCCAGATGCAGGTCTGGATTTGCGCAGTTGTGTACTGTCACCACGGGAGGAACAATCATGTTTTGGAAGAGTTTAGTTTTTCTTTCCTCAAATGAACTCTTACCACTTTGATCATTATGTTTAAAGCACATGGCCCTTCCTCAGGCTAACACCATCTTACTGTGGTTTCAGCTCCCAGCCTCCCACCGTTTTTCAACAGATCTTGATCAGATTAGATCTCGTCAGCCCTGGAAACACATATCCTATTGATCCCAGCTTTGAGCGGGTTCTTCTGGGGCTGTGTGACTTATAGGTCACGCCACCACAGTCCGTAGAGTCAAACAATAGAAATATAATGAATAGAAAAGGAGTCCCCATTCAAGTTGACGATGGCATAATGGGTGGACTGGTGGACATTGAGATTGTACCCATAGAAGCAAAGCAGGAAGTGAAATCGGGAAGTGTACACATCAGTCTGTGCTGTGATTTGTTGAATCGACTCATCTGACATTACAGCAAGTACATTCCATTGCATGAGCCACATCAGTTAGCAAAATGTTAATTAACATTCTACAGTACCATGGTAATCCAGCATCAGTTGCTGGAACATTCTGCATTACCATGGAAAATATTGCATCACAATTCGAGGCAGCCGCTGCGAGTGTACCCATGAGTTTACCAGTCAAATTGCCAGGGAGGGAGGTTCCAAGCCCGTTCTAATCATTCTATTTCTATGCCTTCAACCCTTTATCTGCTGTTCACACTGAATGACCTTCCCACATCCACTTCATCTTATTAGCCTCGCACCCTATACTTGCTGTGTGTCAGCTAGCTCCGCCTACATCTAAGTCAGGCTAAGCGAAGCGTGCCAGCTTGCCCATCATCATGACCCTGCTGAGACATCAAGCAGAGAGAAACTCATGTACCTGACAGGTAGCTTTGTTCCCAGGCTAATTGTCTGGTGCACAAGACTAGCTGATAGGTAAACCCCAGTCTGTAAAGAGAAACCCTCTGGTCTTACTGATTTGTCCCACCAACATCTCTCCTCCGGCTTGTTAGCAAAGTCTTGCGTTAGCTAGCTCAGCCTACACGTGGGCTAAGTTGGGCCAAGCGAGGCTACCAGCTTGCCCATCTTGACCCCGTTGAGATGTCCGGCAAAGAGAGACTTGTGAATGGGAAGGTTTCTGCTGTGTCAGCCTTTTCCACCAGACAGTGGATTGTTGTACTGTATCAGGCTAGCCTCGAACCCTTCTGACCCCTAACCTCTCTTAACCTAGCCTTCATCGACCTGTTGCTTTCTCCATGTTGAATTTCGTCAACATTCTTCCCACTGTTACACACACACAGTACACACACACAGTACACACACACAGTACACACACACAGTACACACACACAGTACACACACAAAAATAAAAACAATAGACAAAAGCTGCGGCTCCTTCTAAGCCTGTTCTCTCTTTCTCTCGCTCTCGCTCTCTCTCGCTCTCGGAGGAGGAGGATTGTGTAATTTCATAGCAGCGAGCGATGAAGTCCCAGACAGGGAAATCTTAATCAGCATTCTTGGCATGCTATGGGAGCTTTGGCTCAAAGGATGTTTTGTTTGATTATTTATTTATTCTCTTTCTCTCTGCTCTGAAAGGAAAAGGGCAAGAGCAGCTCCAGCACTTTCTGTAGAGCTTTTTACAGCCTGTCAGTGCAGATTCTAGTCTCTCTTGTTCCTGTCGGTTTGGCCATCAGTGCAGTGTGGTGTCCTAGGGTATCCTATGATATCCTCCCTAGTCCTATTCTCTGAATGGGTTTGAACATGATACCCCCCCCCCTTCCTCAGTCTGCACAGAGAAGAGGAAGTTGTCCCTACTGACTGGCAC
The DNA here is from genome assembly GCF_057628025.1 of Oncorhynchus mykiss. Taxonomy (NCBI): domain Eukaryota; kingdom Metazoa; phylum Chordata; class Actinopteri; order Salmoniformes; family Salmonidae; genus Oncorhynchus; species Oncorhynchus mykiss. Next base: position 45,128,485 of record NC_143026.1, on the reverse strand, counting down.
TGACAGACACACAGGCACACACAGCCAAACACTGGACTCTCCTCTTTAAACACAGATGGACAAGAATCTGTTGGAAAAGTTCACCGTTAAGACTCTGTTTACTCAGATAGTTTTATTTATTTGACCTAATTTCCTATTATTTTTATCCAAGTGCTGAGTCATGTTCCTTAGGGCACAACGTAGCAAAACATTTTTCTGTGAAAACCCCCCCCCCACCCCCCGAAAACCAGCATTTAGCAGCGCCTCGTTTCGCTCCGTTTCTAACCGTTTTCTTGCCCTACTTACCACGACCCTGCTATAGTATCCACTATCCAGGCCAGTTGTATTCCAAATGTGAAAAATGACTCCTCCGAGTACTGGCCTGTCACTCGGGTGAGGCTTTGCCAGGTATTTATTCATGGCCTGTGCGGGGTCAAGGTTCTCCAGACACTACTCTGCTCTCTCAGATCATTATTTCCCGGAGAGGGCAACAAGTAGCATTCCGTCACCACACTGTCTGATGACCAGGAGACCAACATGGCCTTACATCACCTTGATAGTAAACTCTCACTGAAACAGTCTGATTTCCTACTTAATGGCTATAGAAATATAATTATATTTCCATGCCTCATCACCCCCCCCCCCCCCCCCCCCTCTGGATGTAAACCACCACAGAGACTGACCACTATGGCCTTAGGCTTACGGATTCATATATAAGTGGTCCTGTATATGTGGTTCCCATATATTCCTGGGATGCCTGGTACCAAGTAGTAAACCTTCCCAGAAACGGACTTCTATGATGGCTTGACCACCTATCAATGTGAGTCAAGTGTTTGCGCAGTAGTTTTTTTAAAGTGTTGAGCGAATCGTAGCCGTGTTTTATGTTGTTTTTTTTCCCCCCACATTTTTGACATAGCTGGACACTGTTCTTGTTTTCAAAAGTGTGTGTATTTCAGCTCAACTGGGAGTCAGCGGAAACCACAAAGGTAACCTTTCTCCCATTTGATTCCTGGATTGATTGTTATTGTTTTGCTCTCGTGCAGACTTTCAACATGGGACCCGCGTCCATGGTTGGACGTAGTTGTATTGCTTAATTTCTTTAGGCACTCTTTTTAAGTACAACTTTGGCCTAGTTTGTGGTCTCCACTTGGCTCTTGTTAGATGGAATGCAAAGCTTTTGGCAGATATTGGTGTAATTACATGGGAATGAAAACTATTTATTCAAAATCAGCTATCTTATACTATGCTGTACACCCGCGCATCAAGAAGGAAATACCAAATGAGATGATGTTACAGATATTTATTCACTGTCATGTGTTTTTCAATGTGTCCAAACCGCTGACCTCTCACTCTCTCTGTGTCTCTGTCTCTGTCTCTCTCTCTCTCTCTCTCTCTCTCTCTCTCTCTCTCTCTCTCTCTCTCTCTCTCTCCTCTCTGTTGGTTTCTGCTCTCCTCTGTCTCTCTGTCTCTGTCTCTCTCTCTCTCTCTCTCTGTCTGTCTCTCTCTCTCTCTCTCTCTCTCTCTCTGTCTCTCTCTCTCTCTGTCTCTCTCTGTCTCTCTCTCTGTCTCTCTCTGTCTCTCTCTCTGTCTCTCTCTGTCTCTCTCTCTCTCTCTGTCTCTCTCTCTCTCTGTCTCTCTCTCTGTCTCTCTCTGTCTCTCTCTGTCTCTCTGTCTCTCTCTTGTTGAAATGTTACTTGAAACGATGGTGTTAACCCTCTGTCCTCTCTCCTTCTATGTCTGCTTCTCTGCTAGATAAAGAAGTATTTTGAGCTGGAGCCTCTGGCCCGAGGGAAGAGCTGGATTCTAGAGGGCAGCTCAGTGGACAACATTGATGCCGTGAAGCAGAGCTTCACTCAGCTTATTGAGCTGCTGGAGGACAAGGACCAAGACACGGGCAGGATATGAGCCGGGATGTGCACATCTACTAGGAACTACAAATCCCACAGGAACTACAGACTCCACATAAACTGCACATCTACAGGGAACTACAAATCCCAGAAGACCTGCCGAGTACATGAACTACAATCCCCATAGGTCCTGTACATCTACTGGGTACTACGAAACCAACAGGTCCCACAGGACCTGCTGAGCTACAGAGACTACAAATCCCACAGATCTCACAGGACGTGCTGAGCCACAAGAACTACAAACCCCACACGGTCCTGTTAACCATAGGAACTATAAACCCCACGTCAGTCTGTAGTCGGACCGAACAGGAGCTACATCATAGCTACAAAGCCAACGGGATGGCAAACCACAATGGAGCAACCTGATCCCAGAGGAGTCATAGAGCATGGAGTCATTCCCCGCCACCGAGAACCTATGGGCCTCCAGGGTTTTCATGGTGAGAGGAGGAAAAGTCTACTACGGTTTTCTAGCTGCAGAGACCTAGTGGACTGCACGAAAGAAGGACCACATTTCGTGTTGGGAAATGCATTGCCTCCACTCAAAATAAATATCCCTATTTAAGACTTAAGCGAACACCAGTGAGACACTATCTGCCATGTGTTAGTATCATGCTTGTGTTTCACTCGTCACTGTGCTCTTGGATGACTAATAGTTGCACATCGCCACGAGACTGTCTATAGGAAGTGAACACGTCTGCGGGGCGTTTAGAGTCACTGGAATAGGCTTCATCTCTGTAGCACATTTCTTACAGAGAACGCATTTCGGCGTGCTTGACAAATACAGTATCGAAAGGGGAGAGCTAAGAACGCAAGTATGGGTTCTCTACAAATATACACTGAGTGCACAAAACATTAGGAACACCTGCTCTTTCCATGACACGGACTGACCAGGAGAATCCCGGCGAAAGCTATGGTCCCCTTTTATGAATCCACTTCAATCCGTGTGGGCGAAGGAGAGGAGACGGGTTAAATAAGGCTTTTTTAAATAAGCCTTGAGAAAATCGAGACATGGATTGTGTGTGTGTGTGTGCCTTTCAGAGGGTGAACGGGAAAGACAAAATATTGAAGTGCCTTTTGACCTGGGTATGGTAGTAGGTGCCAGGCCCAGTGGTTTGTGTTAAGAACTGCAATGCTGCAGGGTTTTTCACACTCGAACAGTTTCCCATCTATATCAAGAATGATCCACCACCCAAAGGACATCCAGACAACTTGATACAACTGTGGGAAGCATTGGAGTCAACATGGGCCAGCATCCCTGACGAATTCAGGCTGTTCTGAGGGCAAAAGGGATGCAATCGGTATTAGGAAGGTGTTTGTAATATTTTGTACACTCAGTGTATCATGCTCAATAGTGATTTGTCCCACAACGCGTTCTGGTCTGTAACAAATGTTTCTACTTCACTGCCTTAATGTGTTTTAAAGCCAAACCTTTTACAAGTGTTGGTTAGAACTCCACAACATCAATTTGCTGGACGCAGATAGAGGTGAGACGAGGCTTTTAATTCAAACTGAAAGGTTCTCCCTTTGTTTTCACTGAAATACATATTGTGTAGAATTAACTTTAGATGTTATGTTTTAAGAATTTGAGTAATTTGATAGTCTTGTTACTGAGGGGCAAAGCTCCTGCCCCTCTTGTGTATTAAGAGAAAGTGTAGTGTGTGATTGGATGCGGTTTGCACGGCACAGCCAATTCAATTGAAGTCAGGATGAAGATTTTCAAAGAATAGTACAGAGTCTTCACAGTGGACGGTGTGTTTCATGTACAGTGACGATGTTGCTACTGTCACTTGAATGTAAGAAAAACACACCTGTTACCTGAGCGTGTCAACACCTAATGTTGTCAATTAGTGCCTCAATGCTGTCGATCATGCATTATTATAACCAATGTTGTCAATCATCTGCGACTGCTGTTCTCTGCTGATGACGTCATGTGTTTGGTCGCCCCCCCCCCCCCCCCCCCCCCGAACCTTTGAGGTAAACCTCCGTGGTTACCAGACCAGCCGTGTGCCACAGGTGTGTCTCAAGAGTGCTAGATCTAGGATACCTGGTATATGTTTAGTCTCTGTAGAGCGAAGTATACCAATATCTAAACACGTTGTTGTATTTATAGTAACGTATCGATCAAATGTTTATACCCTGATAGCCAAACTCTTCAAACGGCCTATTTTCTAATTCATTTATATCTATATCAAGATCAATTTGTACATTTTGTTACAGATGGTTTTGTTATAATCTGCAAGGGCAGGCACGTGTCTGTGTTTATACTGGAAGAAGAAATTGCCATTTAACAGTTTGCTTTACTGGCTTAGTCTATTCTGAAGGTCTACTGTGTATATACATAATTTATGCATAACTCCACTTGGCAACATGGACAATAAAGACAACAACAACAAAAAAAGGACATTTGTGTTCACTCCATCAATTATTTCATTGTGTCAGGTTGCTAGGATACCTTAAGTATCAAGAATCAGAGCCATATAAAGAGGTATGGCTCTGTCAAGAACTATCTAATACTCTATTTCAAACCCTCTTTTGAATGGTGTACTGTAGATGTACTGTAGTATGGCTGCAGTTTACCAGATTTTAAAAAACGAAAGATCCTAAGAAAGATATTCAAACCTCAAGATGAATAGTATAATTTCATAAATTCTATTTTGTCACCAGATAATTATTTGTTATCTTTCTTTGAGCCCGGAAACACAAAGGAAAATATGTGAAATGATTGCTACCCATTGATGTTGATGATGATGTGTCACTGTAAAATGGAGCACCCCAATTCACCCCAGACCTCGAGGAATTTGACATTTACAAGTACGTTAACGTGCAACTTAAATACTAATTGTTATTCTGGAGTCATTGATAGGATGTTTTTAATGTTATTCTCTCGATCAGATTTAGTTTGACATTTGAAAAAGCATGATTTTTTAAAATTATTCTGTTGCATTTATTTCTTCCCCTGGACTAGACTGAGCTTATTGTGAGTAGGAACAAGGAAACCCTCTCCCCGCAGCCTGCTACACTGAGGCCACAAACCCTCTCCCAGCAGCCTGCTACACTGAGGCCACAAACCCTCTCCCAGCAGCCTGCTACACTGAGGCCACAAACCCTCTCCCAGCAGCCTGCTACACTGAGGCCACAAACCCTCTGCCGGCAGCCTGCTACACTGAGGCCACAAACCCTCTCCCAGCAGCCTGCTACACTGAGGCCACAAATCCTCTGCCGGCAGCCTGCTACACTGAGGCCACAAACCCTCTCCCAGCAGCCTGCTACACTGAGGCCACAAACCCTCTCCCAGCAGCCTGCTACACTGAGGCCACAAATCCTCTGCCGGCAGCCTGCTACACTGAGGCCACAAACCCTCTCCCAGCAGCCTGCTACACTGAGGCCACAAACCCTCTCCCAGCAGCCTGCTACACTGAGGCCACAAACCCTCTCCCAGCAGCCTGCTACACTGAGGCCACAAACCCTCTGCCGGCAGCCTGCTACACTGAGGCCACAAACCCTCTCCCAGCAGCCTGCTACACTGAGGCCACAAATCCTCTGCCGGCAGCCTGCTACACTGAGGCCACAAACCCTCTCCCAGCAGCCTGCTACACTGAGGCCACAAATCCTCTGCCGGCAGCCTGCTACACTGAGGCCACAAACCCTCTCCCAGCAGCCTGCTACACTGAGGCCACAAACCCTCTCCCAGCAGCCTGCTACACTGAGGCCACAAATCCTCTGCCGGCAGCCTGCTACACTGAGGCCACAAACCCTCTCCCAGCAGCCTGCTACACTGAGGCCACAAACCCTCTCCCAGCAGCCTGCTACACTGAGGCCACAAATCCTCTGCCAGCAGCCTGCTACACTGAGGCCACAAACCCTCTCCCAGCAGCCTGCTACACTGAGGCCACAAACCCTCTGCCGGCAGCCTGCTACACTGAGGCCACAAACCCTCTCCCCGCAGCCTGCTACACTTAGAGCCATAAGCAAGAGGAACTGCTCATAGTATTTCTCTAATGGTGACGCATTCAGTACAGTTTACGGTCAGGGCTTACCCCAAGTGTGTGTGTGTGTGTGTACATGCATGCGTGTGTGTGTGTTGTGTACAGTGATGAGTCATACAGTAGACAAGTATACAGTCAGGGCTTACCCCAAACAAACATATCTTAATTGTCCTGGCATTCAGATCAAAGAATATAAAAAGATAGAGACATCATATCCAAATAAGGACTTCCTGACAGAAAATGACCCTGTGACGTCAACATGGTATTCACTCGGCACGAAACGGAAGAATATATGTCGAAACGGTTAGGTACTATCTGAACATCTGAACTTTATCCAATAAACACTAATTTTAGTTTTCTGTTGCACTGTTTGCAACATTTTGCTACTATGTGCCCTGTGAATACGACCCATGTTTGTCAAGCTAAACAATAACATGGTACTTCTAATAGGGACTTCCTGACAAAAAAACGAACACCTGTGACATCTTGTCTGACAGGAGATAAATAGGGGGCTCCGAAATGATTGACACCCTTGATAAAGATGAGCAAAAATAACTGTAAAATAATTAAATCAATACTGAGCTGTATTTGTATTTAATTATATAATTATGTTTTAAAAAATATATATACAATTGTTTAAAGAAAGTGATTATGTTTAAAAAAAATAAAAAATACAAATGTTTAAGGTAGGGGTATAAATTGACACCCCTGCTTTCAACACCTTTCAATACCTCACTTTATGAGGATAACGGCACTGAGCCTTTTTTCTCAGATGTTTGATTAGATTGGAGAACACATTAGGAGGGATCTTAGACCATTCCTCCATACAGAATCTTTCTAGATCCTTGATATCCTTCATCTGCTCTTACAGACTTCCCCTCTTCAATTCAAACCACAGGTTTTCAAATCAAATCAGATCAAATGTATTAGTCACATGCGCCGAATACAACAGGTGTCGACTGTACAGTGAAATGCTTACTTACGAGCCCCTAACCAACAGTGCGGTTTCAAAAAAAAAGAAAAAAAGAATAAGAGATGAAAGTAACAAGTAATTAAAGAGCAGCAATAAAAGATCACAATATATACAGGGGGGGTGCCGGTTAGTTGAGGTAGTATGTACATGTAGGTAGAGTTAATTAAAGTGACTATGCATAGATGACAACAGAGAGTGGCAGTGGTGGGGGGGGGGGGGGGCAATGCAAATAGTCTGGGTAGCCATTTAATTAGATGTTCAGGAGTCTTATGGCTTGGGGATAGAAGCTATTTAGAAGCCTCTTGGACCAAGACTTGGCACTCCGGTACCGCTTTTGCACGGGTTTCAAGTCCGGAGAGATGGCCATTGCAAAATATAGATTTTGTGGCCAATTGATGTGTGCTTGGGGTTAATGTCTTTTTGGAAGATCCACTTCAGGCCAATTTTCAGCCTCTTGGCAGATGCAACCAGGTTTTCGACTAAAATGTCCTGAGTACTGTCCAAAGTTCATGATGCTGTTGAGTGTTGACCTTAACAAGGCCCCCAGGACCAGTGGAAGCAAAATTTCCCCGTTACATGAAATATCCACCACCATATTTTACATTAGGAATGGGGTTCTTTTCTGCTTCCAAGGGTCTTTTTTTTTGCTTCCAAGAATCCCGGGACCCTTGTTAAGGTCAACGGCATCATGAACTTTACCCAGTACAAGGACATTTTAGCCAAAAACCTGGTTGCCTCTGCTAGGAGGCTAGAACTTGGTCAAAAGTATATCTTCAAGCAAGACAATAACCCCAAGCACACATTAAAACCCACAAAGAAATGGTTAATTGGCCACAAAATCAACATTTTTTGCAATGGCCATCTCAGTCTCTGGATTTGAAACCCATTCAAAATCTGTGTTTTGAATTGAAGAGTCCATAAGTGCAGACGAAGGATATCTGTAATCTGGAAGGATTCTGTATGGAATGATCTAAGGTCCCTCCGAATGTGTTCTCCCTCATAAAACATTTTAGAAAAAGGCTCAGTGCAGTTATCCTCGCAAGGTGAGGAATTGAAACAGAGGTGTCAATCATTTTTACTCCAACCTTTTAAAAAAAATGTATTCTATCACTTGTTGAACAAAAATCTATTTTCTCTGAGCAATTGTGTCAGTATAAAATATAATTATATAATTAAATAACAGTATAGTTCGGTATTTGAATTATTTATTTTATCCAGTTATTTTTGCTCATCTTTATCAAGGGTGTCAATCATTTCGGAGCCCACTATTTATCTCGTGCCAGACAAGACGTCACAGGGGTTCGTTTTTAGTCAGGAAGTCCCTATTACCATGTACCATGTCATAGCTTGACAAACATGGGTCGTATTCACAGGGCACATAGTAGCAAAATGTTGCAAACCGCTGTGCGACGAAAAACTAAAATGAGTGTTTCTTATTGGATAGAGTTCAGAAGTTCAGATAGTACCTTACCATTTCGTCATATCTTCCATTTCGTGCCGAGTGAATACCGTGTTGACGTCACAGGGTAGTTTTCTGTCAGGAAGTCTTTATTTGGATATGTTGTCTCTTATCTTTTTACATTCTTTGATCTGAATGCCAGGACAATGGAGAGATGTTTGTTTGGGGTAAGCCCTGACTATATGACACTGTGTTCTATATTCAGTGCTATGTTCTTGCATGTCTAAATGGTGACATTCATACATGTAGGAGTTCACACTGCTTGGTTGATGACCATTTGATGGAGCTCTATATGATATGCGTGTCAGACTAAGTAATGTGTTCATGGTTGAAATGACATACATTAGTTGGCCTTGGTGTTGCATGGATTGATGGATCGAATCAATCTATTTTATAGTTATATAATACTGTACATAGGATATATAATCAATGTTACTGAACAGAATATAAACCTTCCCAAAATATGCAGTCTAGAACCACAGTTTGTAGGACAGGATAGAGAAATTCTTTCCTCATTTGTGCTTAAAGTCATTCTCTTTGTTTCTAGCTTAACGGAGCTTGAAAACATTCTCTCACTGCTGTGAAATGCTAATGACTTGAAATGAAACAATGGTACTTTTACTTTCTTCGATCATTCTTATAACAACACGTATTCTGTCTCGGGCGAGAAACTATATTTAAAAAGTAGTTAAGTCCATTTCCAATTGCTCCGACTGTCTCTGTCCCTGTCTGTCCCAGACAAATATTAGTATGCAGACAGATGAACACTTGGGATTAATCTGAAAACTTAGACCATGTCTGAACAACTTTACAAAGCCGTCTGCAAGACAGAAACTTTAAATCTGTTCTCGCTTTTATCCAGCGAGGGTCTGGCTAGACAGTGTTACACTAATCTCCTTTAAAAAGTCTAATCCTCCATTTCCAATACACCTGGACATTAGCACATCATTTCCCAGGAAAGTTTCTCAGCAAAACAAGACTAAAGAATGACTCTCACCCAGAATCACTTACTTTTCTGACACATCTCGCAACCCTGAGGAAAATATCAATCATAATGCCGTAATGTAACATTTCATATAATGTTCACAGAGTAGAAAACGTATTATACTTCTATAGACAATGGAATATTTCACGTATAGGTGATTAAAATAACATATTAATAAATGTAAATGACAAAAAAGTGATCCATGGGGTGTTATGGAATTGTGCTCTGTGTTCGCTCACTTCAGACACCTTATAAACAACATTTTAAACTGGGTGGTTCGAGCCCTGAATGCTGATTGGCTGACAGCTGTGGTATATCAGAACGTATACCACGGCTATGACAAAACATGTGTTTTTTCTGCTCTAATTACGTTGGTAACCAGTTCATAATAACAATAAGGAACCTCGGGGGTTTGTGATATATGGCCAATATACCACGGCTAAAGGCTGCGTAGCGTCATGCCTAATTGCTTAAGTATAGTACATTTATGCCTAAAACCTAAGTTAGCAGCTTTAAATAAACAAATAGATATCGCTGTGGCCCCTACCACAGTACAACACTGACATCCTTGTTGCAAAACTTTGGGTCAACGTGACCCAACTAACTGTCCATGTCGTACTAGACGTTTGCTCAACTTAATGGCCCCAATGAAAGAGGAGCAGCAGCATTCCGTCAATCTTTCATCTCTTCATTTAGAGAGGCTGATTGTATATGGGATCAGTGAGGCATGCACGCACACTCACTCTTATGGGACGTGTTAGCCCGTATTCACAAAGTGTCTCAGGATCAGCTTTGCTTTTTAGATCATAATTATGTGGACAGCGGGGACCTGATGTCCTGATCCTAGATCAGTGCTCGTACTCTGGGGGGCGCTTTCTGAATTTGAAGGTTTATTGTCATGACTCTTGCCTTTGGAGAAAGAACTGAGCGATTCCCGCGAGATGGTACAGCTGCCAAATCCAAATTGGCAATATTCAAAACATGTATTAAAAATGCTGGTCTAGATTTAAGGTTAGGATTAGGCAATAGGGTTAGCAGTGTGGTTAAAGTTAGGGTTTTATGACTTTGTGGCTGTGCCAGCTGGGGACCACTCTACAGAGCTGCCTCCAGTGTAAGATTCATGACAAGAAATGCCAACCTGCTCTGAATACGGGCCGTTGTGTGCACTTTGAAACGTGATCATAGGGAAGGGAAGTCAGAAATGGGATTTTCAGCTCATTTTAAACATCCTTTTCACATTTCCAGAGGACACCTTTTCTCGTTCCCTGTCAGATATAAAAGGCCAATGGGAAAAGTGTCTGTCGGGCCAAAGACTGCAGCCGGGGACTACCGCCAGTCCGCTGACCATATGTTCTGCTAATTGATGAATGCTTTTTTGCTGCATGTTGATTTTTGGTTTCAAAGTAAATTTTGCCCCATGGTGCGGTTATGTATGGGCAGGCATAAGCTACAGACGATGAATCCAATTGCATTTTATCGATGGCAGTTTGAATGCACGGAAACGTGACAAGATCCTGAGGCCCATTTTCATGCCACTCATCCGCCGCCATCACCTCATGTTTCAGCATAATAATGCACGGCCCCATGTCGCAAGGATCTGTACACAATTCCTGGAAGCTGAACATTTCCCAGTTCTTCCATGGTCTGCATACTTACCAGACATGTCACCCATTGAGCATGTTCGGGAAACTCTGGATTGATGTGTTCGACAGCGTGTTCCAGTTCCCACCAATATCCAGCAACTTTGCACAGCCATTGAAGAGGAGTGGGACAACATTCCGCAAGCCACGATCAACAGCCTGACCGACTCTATGTGAAGGAGATGTGTCACGCTGCATGAGGCAAGTGGTGGTCACACCAGAAACTGACTGGTTTTCTAATTCACGCCACTATCTTTTTTAAAGTTATCTGTGACCAACAGATGCATATCTGTAATCCCAGTCATGTGGAATCCATAGATTTAGAGTTTAATGAATCTATTTCAATTGACTGATTTCCTTTTAATGAACTATAACTCAGTAAAATAATTTTGTTCAGTGTATATTGATTTAACTGGACTAACAGGTTGTTACATAAATCTAATTTCAACATATTCATCAGAACTACAGTACCAGTCAAAAGTTTGAACACACCTACTCATTCAAGGGTTTTTCTTTATTTTTACTATTTTCTACATTGTAGAATAATAATGAAGGCATCAAAACTATGAAATAACACATATGGAATCATGTAGTAACCAAAAAAGTGTCGACCAAATCAAAATATATTTTAGATTATAGATTCTTAGAAGTAGCCACCCTTTGCCTTGATGACAGCTTTGCACACCCTTCATAATATACACTATCCAAGCAGAAGATACACCTTCAATTGTAGATATTTGGTTACGTTCATAATTCAATATCCAATTTGTTTACAAATGAATGCTTGATTTGTTGCATTCCCGTCTCCATCTCAACCAAAAATTGGTTAAAGAATAGTACTAAATCAAATCAAACTTTAAATGCGCTTCAAATCAAGTTTATTTCGATTTAGTCCTATTCTTCAAGTTAGAGTTTTGGTGGAGATGGAGACGTGAATCCATAATATTAATAATTTATAGATTCACTTTGAAATCAACCAACCATGTACAAGACAACATCCAAAGGTAAAATTATATTATTAATATAATGAATTTGGCATCCTAAGGGCTAATGCTAACTACTTCTAAACTTCCAAAGATCAAACCAACCATGGATGAATGATAGTGTACCTACTATACCTACTAAGCTTCCCTTTGAGTTGATGGTGTCTAATTGGGCAAATCAAATGTCAGTGTAGCCTACATAAACCCAACCTCACTCCGAATTTACTTTCACATACAGCTTGTGGAAGAAAAGTTAAAGGACTTACTTTCAACTGTTTAATGTTAATTAGGTTCTCTACGCAAATAAGTATGGAACCTGGTCAATGTCTAAATGTGGTGGGATGATAGCTCAGCTGAAACGAACACACATTGTTTAGAAACATAAGCAGGAAGAGTGTATTACCCCTCATATACCAGTAGGAGTCCCTGTTCGAGTAGAACTCGTTGGACTGTGGCTTCTTATTTTACTTAATATTTATCTTTATTTCAGCTGATAGCATTACGCTGAAACAATGACGTTGATTCAAACATACCATTTTACTATCAACATTGACACAAGGTCAAGTAAAATATGTCTACTCAAATATGAAATTCCACCATCCAATGTACAGTATATTGAATATAGGATTTTAACGTTTAAGTGGAATTTTTATTGCAATTTTAAAAGTTTGGGGTCACTTAGAAATGTCCTTGTTTTTGAAAGAAAAGCACATTTGTTAGTCCATTAAAATGTCAAATTGAACAGAAATACAGTGTAGACATTGTTAATGTTGTAAATGACTATTGTAGCTGGAAACGGCAGATTTTTTATGGAATATCTACATAAGCCAATTATCAGCAACCATCACTCCTGTGTTCCAATGGCACGTTGCGTTAGCTAATCCAAGTTTATCATTTTAAATGGCTAATTGATCATTAGAAAACCCTTTTGCAATTATGCTAGCACAGCTGAAGGCAGAGTTGCAAAGAAAAAGCCATATCTCAGACTGGCCAATACAAATAAAATATTTTTAAGATGGGCAAAATAATAGACACTGGACAGAGGAACTCTGCCTAGAAGACCAGCATCCCGGAATCGCCTATACTTCACTGTTGACATTGAGACGGGTGTTTTGCAGGTACTATTCAATGAAGCTAGTTCACAGCGTTGTATGAGATCTTCAGTGTCGTGGCAATTTCTATCATGGAATAGCCTTAATTTCTCAGAACAAGAATAGACTGACGGGTTTCAGATTGAAAGTCTTTATCTGGCCATTTTGAGCCTGTAATCGAACCCACAAATGATGATGTTCCAGATACTCAACTAGTCTAAAGAATGCCTTCAAAAATGTTTTCTAATGATCAATTAGCTTTTTAAAATGAACTTGGATTAGCTAACACAACTTGCCATTGGAACACAGGAGTGATGGTTGCTGATAATGGGACTCTGTACGCCTATGTAGATATTCCATTAAAAATTAGCCGTTTCCAGCGACAATAGTCATTTACAACATTAACAATGTCTACACTGTTTTTCTGATCAATTTTATGTTATTATAATGAACAAAAGATGTGCTTTTCTTTAAAAAGAACTATCCGGTTTCAGGTAAGACTGAAGTGCAGACTGTGTTGAAGTAACAATGTTTATTGTAACAACCTCAGCAGGCAAACGACAGGTCAAGGCAGGCAGGGGTCGATAATCCAGAGTAGTGGGGCCAAGGTACAGGACGGCGGTCAGGGTCAGGAATCCAGAGTAGAGGCGAAGGCACAGCATCAGGACAGGCAAGGGTCAAAACCAGGAGGACGAGGAACGAACAAGACAAGCTGGCAACAGACAAACAGAAAACACAGGTTTAAATACACAGGGGATAATGGGGAAGATGGGCGACACCTGGAGGTGGGTGGAGACAAGCACAGAGACAGGTGAAACAGATCAGGGCGTGACAAAAACAAGGACATTTCAAAGTGACCCCAAACTTTTTAACAGTAGTGTACATCTGATGATTTTGTTGAAATTAAATTGATGTAACAACCTGTTAGTCAGGTTAACTCAAAGTATTAAGTTGAAGTTTTACCCTAATTTCAATGTTGACAACGCTGGTTGAAATTAGATGAAAACAGTACTAGTTGATTACTTTTTTCAAATCCAGTGTATTTTCCGCATTGATTCCATTTCACAATACATTGACAAATTGCGTTGATTCAACCAGTGTGTGCCCAGTGGGACTGTACTGTTTCAATTTCAATAGATCCCCAGTGTTCGTTCATTCCTTTTCCAGAGTGTACAAGTGGTAGCGTACACGCTGTGCTGTGATGTGCTCCCAGCTCCCAGCCAGCCCCCTGCCCTGCGGAGACCTGCTGTGACTGACTTGATACAGTCCTTTTCCACAGAAAGCTACACATTTTCACACGTTTCTATTGAACTCCTAAGAGGAGCTCAGCAGGGCTCTGTGGCGTGTCCGGTTGGGTCTGTCTGCCAGGGCTAGTGGGGTCGGGTCTAGTCTGTCAGGGCTACAGGGGTCTGTCTGTGAACAGGAAAGAGGAAAGGATTCATATAACACGCTCATCTGGTCCGTCTAACTAGACTAGTCCAAAATGGTCCCCAGTTTCTGGCAGACGGCATTGTGTGTGGGCAGCACTTTGAGCACCCCGTCAAGCACTGTTACCGTCTAACACTTTTCGTATGAAACTTCAGCAACACCTCCTTTTTCGAGTCATTGGTTCACTCACTTCTCTCTCTCTCTCTCTCACTATGCCTGTCTGTCTCTCTGGCTATCTGTCTCTCTGTCTGTCTGCCTCTCTTTCTCCCCTATCTATCTCGCGCCCTCCCTCCCTCGCTCAAAATGTCCTCTTCTCCTATTAAAAACAGGCATGACATTCTGCAATCCTGTTTCAATGTCTACTGTATGTGCAATGTATGTGCAATCATTTCTAGAACTTTATAATCTATTAAAGTAACTTTAGTGATGAGTCACTGGTTCTCAGTGCAACCTTCCAGGTTTTGCCTTTCATGCTATGCCAAGGTCAGGACAGGAGAGAAGAGAGAGAGAGTAACCTCACCTCTGATGCCACCATGGGAAATGCTCCCACTCAGCTCAGCCTCGGCTCAGACTGTCGCATCAGCATTTCCATAATGTTGTTATATTAGCAGTGTGGACTCCCAGGCCCAGGCAGCATTTTCCAAAAAAAGACAGACAAGGACCAGTCACGGCACACACAGTACGATTAGGATCGCATTTACTGCTGCTGAAATGTGATTAGATGAGAGTCTCGGGTTCAGATCCAAGGCAGAGCAGGGAGAGGGATGGTGAGGCAGAGAGCTGCTGGGCTGGTTCATGTCTGTTGGACCCTGATGCCCCCGATCTGTTTCTCTCTCTCTCTCTCACAGACAGACAGACAGACCGCTTTTCACACGGCTGGGGAAACGATGCCAAACATGCTTCAGTCGATCAGCCACAAGTTGAATCTACCAGTTTAAATATGGCTGTGACTGAGTGACACAGTTCTGTCCTGCACATGGAGATAAATACAGTATCTATCTATGTGGTCCTTCAGCACAAGTAACAGATAACACTCAGGTAGTTGAGGAGAGAAACTGACTGACTGTCTGGCTGTGAATGTATTAATGCAAATCTGATGATGATGTAGAACACTAGACTGGATTGAGTAGACAGGAGAGGAAAGGTAGGTATTTGCTTTGTGTCGTGTGTAAATGGTAGACAAAGCACAAAAAGTTTGAGGGAAAAAATGATTTTATTCTTTACTCTCTTGCCCTGTACAAATATCATCATAATAGCTATTATGTACATTTAACATTCACATAAAAAATACAAAACTATATATTTATGACTGAATCTCTATTCAACATAATATAACAAAGTAGACCAGGGTTTATTCATCGATGTTTATCCCCACTGTAAATTTAGCAGCTGTTATCTTCTGAAAACAGATTTCTGTTTTGGACAAACAGGTAGTAAATTTACCGCAGCAGTTAAGTCATATGAATATCCCCCAAAAGTGTGAGGAAAAACAACATGCTTAAGTGTGATATATTGTATGTGACGAAGATTGTGTGGTAAGTTGCATTTTCTTGGCTCAGAGGGAGTGAGGTCATTCAGTGATTGACCGCACTGAAAAACATTGGCAAATCAAAGTGTGCAAGAGTATCAAATGGCACGTTATGAAATATGAAAAAGAAAAATAGTGTCAACTCAAAAATGAAATGAAATCCTACTCCGATGTTGTATAAAACAGAATACATACATTGTTTCAGTCACAGTATTCTCCATCCTCTTCCCCATAATGCACAAAAGCTATAACATTTCTGATGGGAAAGAGACTATTTGACTAAAAGTATTGGTATGCACTGGACTGGGACTAGGACGGGGTAACTTTTGTTCAACAAAAACTAGACAAAGCCATTTTCGTCAGCTTTGAGTTGTAAAAACAAAACCAGGGCCTTTCTCTCACAAGGGTATTATACATCAGTGAGCAAAAAGGTTCTCAATAAAATAAACTGGAACACACACAACTAGCTAGCCAACATTTCACAATGGAGGGACACGGTAAGATGGGGAAAAAAATCAAAATCTTTGCCCGACGACAAGCGGATGTGTACAGCTCAGATAAGAGAATTGCGTTACAGGAGTTTACATGAGAAGAACATCAACGTGGGTAGCATTGCACCTCAAATAAATAATACACTTTCTCTTTGGATAAAATGCGAGAGACAAAAGGGTATACACAGTAAGACAGACTGACACTGTAAATGTATAAATAATAATAAACAAAATATATAAATACATACAAGTAAACCAACGCACAGACGTTTCGAAATATACGATTGCTTAGTTCCTCTTCTCTTCCTATAGGTCCGGTTTCCCAAAAGCATCTGAAGGCTAAGTTCGTGGTTAGAACCATAGGTTCTTAGCCTTAAGATGCATCTGGGGAAACTGGGCTCAGCACAATAAATAATCATACACTTTATGTACAGTATGAACAGTATTCTGTGGCTGAACTGAAACACTGTTCAGCTATTATGAATGTTTATCATCCGGTCTGTGTTGGAGGACGTATTGATGTAGGAAATTCCTAGTGTTCCTGCTCTTTTTCCTCCTCTTCTTCGTCCTCCTCTTCCTCAAAGTTCCGTGTCTGATGATGACTAAATGGAAGAACAAAACGGTTCACTTGCTGTTGCATCAGTGAACATGACTACGGCACAGAATCTCACTGCAACATTTAGCTTCTTTTCCTTGACTTGACTCACTGGCGGTCTTCTCCTCCCGCATGGGACATGAAGCAAGGTGATTCTGGTTATCATAGAAGCTGGGTCCTGGGAGGCTGAGACGCTGGGGTGTTGGCTGGGCTGGGCTGGGCTGGGCAGGGCAGTGGTGGTGTATGAGGGTTAGTTGACTCAGTGGTTTAAACCTGGTTTAAACCTGAAAATAGAGAGAACAGAACAGAGCTCATATACTCATCCTTACAATACAGTATAATACAACTTCTGCGTTGTGAAACTCCGCTTTCAGCTGATGCACAAGACAGGACTGGGACCTATCCCATTTCTGCAAAGGACCACCCTGTTAGTGTGGTATTTGCCCTTTAAAAATATTTATCTTCATAACAAACATCCACAGGCAGATGTAGTCAAAACCCCATCCAAAAAACAAACCATCCAAAACCCAGTCCTCATAATCCACATGCTGAAATAATTTAATCACAGCAACATTACTGTTTACTGTTTACAGGAGAAATACAAGGCATTGTGGTATTTATAGGATGGGATACACTGAGAGACATTCATCCATGTTTTGAATTAATCAAACATCACGGGAACAATAGAATAACAGTCAATTTATGAGGGGGTCGGTCATAAGGTTTGCCTTTACATTGTATCTAACCTCATTCCCAGGCTGAGATAAAGACTGCACTATCATACTTGTACAAGCAAGTGACTTTGCCACAATCGCCACACTAAGACAACTTTAACATAACATCACGTTGTGAAAATAGGATGAGGGTTGGAGTTATTTTTATCCTAACTTCCACTTAAGTCAAATGTTAACTTAGTAACGCATTGATGTTACTTAGGATTTTCCACTCTATGATGACCTTGGGTAAACATTTGGGTAAACTGACTGGGTAAACATTTGGGTAAACTGACTGGGTAAACATTTGGGTAAACTGACTGGGGAAATGCATGTATTGGAGTTGGAGCCACTTTCTCCTAAGTTCTCAATGGATGCGTCGGTCTGGTCGAAAGTAGTGCACTATATAGAGAATAGGGTGCCATTTGAAATGCAACCGTGTACTTACAGTTGCAGGATCCTGAGTGTTTGACCTCCAGGAGGCGCTGCTGAGCACAGGCGGCCTGCCTCATGGAACACTCGCTGGGGTAGGTGTTGTTGTCACTGGCGCACACACTCTCGGCATGCCGACTATCTGGACACGCTTCATCGCACACGGAGCAGCGTCCGCGGCCACTCGCTTCATCCCACAGACAACTCTTTGCTCCCCGACACACAATGTCCTCGCATGACCTGGCGTCTGGAGAGGAGACGCACACAGAGAGCATCAGACACTATTGTTACACTCCCTCACAGGCCCAGGCCAGTGCAGATCCATTTTCTGACTCAAACAGACAGCATGATTCTGGTGATTGCGCCAATAGACTTAGTGCCCTGCCTGTGTGAATTAGGACGGACAGAACAGACACATTTTCTGATGCTTAGTGGACCTACTACCCCAGTATAATCTGACAAAGGTCTTTGTGACCGAAAGCTTGGCAGACCAAAGCAATAAAATCTTCATCAATCTACAGTACCAGTCAAAAGTTTGGACACACCCACTCATTCAAGTATTTTCTTTTTGTTTTAAACTATTTTTCTACATTGTAGAATAATAGTGAAGACATCAAAACTAGGAAATAACATATATGGAATCATGTAGTAACCAGAAAGTGTCAAACAAATCTAAATATATTTTAGATTCTTCAAATAGCCACCCTTTGCCTTGATGACAGCTTTGCACACTCTTGGCCTTCTCTCAACCAGCTTCACCTGGAAGGCTTCTCCAACAGCCTTGAAGGAGTTTCCACATATGCTGAGCACTTGTTGGCTGCTTTTCCTTCCCTCTGCGTTCCAACTCATCCCAAACCATCTCAATTGGGTTGAGTTCGGGTGATTGTGGAGGCCAGGTCATCTGATACAGCGCTCCATCACTCTCCTTCTTGGTCAAATAGCCCTTACACAGCCTGAAGGTGTGTTGGGTCATTGTCCTGTTGAAAAACAAATGATAGTCCAACTAAGCGCAAACCAGATGGGATGGTGCATTGTTGCAGAATGCTGTGGTAGCCATGCTGGTTAAGTGTGCCTTGAATTCTAAATAAATCACAGACAGTGTCACCAGCAAAAAAAACCTACACCATCACACTTCCTCCTCCATGCTTCACGGAGGGAACCACACATACGGAGATCATCCGTTCACCTAATCTACGTCTCACAAAGACATGGCGGTTGGAACCAAAAATATCAAATTTGGACTCCTCAGACCAAAGGACAGATTTCCACTGGTCTAATGTCCATTGCTCGTGTTTCTTGGCTCAAGCAACTCTCTTCTTATTACTGGAATACTTTGGTAGTGGTTTCTTTACAGCAATTCGACCATGAAGAACTGATTCACACAGTCTCCTATGAACAGTTGATGTTGAAATGTAACTGTTACTTGAACTCTGTGAAGAATTTATTTGGGCTGCAGCAGAGGTAACTCCTGGTCTTCCTTTCCTGTGGCGGTCCTCATGAGAGCCAGTTTCATTATAGCGCTTGAAGGTTTTTTGTGACTGCACTTAAAGAAACATTCAAAGTTCTTGACATTTTCCAGATTGACTGACCATGTTGTCTTAAAGTAATGATTGACTGTCGGCTGATTGGCTCAAACGCATTAAGAAGGAAAGAAATTCCACTAATTAACTTTTAACAGGGTATACCTGTTAATTGAAATGCATTCCAGGTGACTACCTCATGAAGCTGGTTGAGAGAATGCCACAAGAGTGTGCAAAGCTGTCATCAAGGCAAAGGTGGCTACTTTGAAGAATCTCAAATATAAAATATATTTTGATTTGTTTAACACTTTCTTGATTACTACATGATTCCATATGTGCTATTTCATAGTTTTGATGTTCTCACTATTATTCTATAATGTAGAAAATTGTCAAAATAAAGAAAAACCCTAGAATGAGCAGGTGTGTCCAAACTCCATTCGACAACTGATATATCAACTTCACGTACAACTCCACATATCGACGCTCTAGTAGTTACCAATGCATTTCCCTTCGTAGGCCACACCAATGGACCTTCCCAAGATGCACGTGGCTCTCCTCAGGTGGCAGGAGCTGGCGTAAACAACACCATCGTTCCCACACAGGTACTGGTCTGGGGACGTCACCTCTGGACACTGGTGATTACATGTCACACAGTAGGCGTTATTCGTCTGGTCCACGACACACGACGCGCTACCGGGACAGCGGACCCCATGACATGTCTCTGTGGATGGAAACACGCACACGCACACATAAACATTTAGAGGCATGACTGACTAATGTGACACTGTTCATGACATGTGAACCATTCAATTATACACAATTAGATCATTTCACTTCACCAATCTCAGATCACGCCAGGTGAGTATTCACTCACATGTGATGTTTGTTTTTCCCTTTGCTGCTATGGAGCAGTAATATATAAGCTTTCCTTACTGCCGAAGTTTGACTTAGCCTATGTGTGAAGTCAGATGACAGACTCCGCCTCACACTTCTGGTCTTTTTTTGGACCTGCAATACTCTAAAGTTTTCTAAACCAGCTGTTTCTATGCCCATACACCAGAACATGTGCTGAGAATCAGATTGGTACACCAGTCTACAATAGTTGATACTCAGCCTCACACACTCTGAAGTGTGTGCACCGTCTACCAGTGAGTGAATCCTGGCCCACTTTAGGCAGGGAGCCTAGTAATGCCTAGTCTACTGCCTCCAGGTCATACACAGTAAGTACAGTATGCCCCTTGTGCCATACATGGGAAAACAGTATTTGAACCTAAACCTGGTATAGTCTCACAAGTCAGACAATTGTTTCCGAAATAATACATATAAGTGAAGGACTGGAAATGGAAGATAAATCTGGCTGAAAGTTCCTCACTGAAAGTGAGAGCATGTCCTCATTTGACCCTGTATTAATGAACTGGCAGGGTTGCAAAATTCCTGAAACGTTTCCAAAAATTCCCAGAATCAAGAGGGAGTAAGCAGGGAGGGATCCTACAACTGGGATACTGTATCTGGAAAACGTAAGGATTTTGGCAAAGTTTCCCGAATTTTGCTAGCCTAATCCTGAGAGGGACTTACTGCGGCAGCGCCCGTGGTACTGGACCTCCAAGTTGGGATGGTTTCTGCACCGGGCCCTGAGCATGGTGCACTCGTCCCTGTAGGACTTTCCATCGGACCCACAGACGGACCCATGCCCTGTGACGTTGGAGCAGTCCGGAGCACACACACACCTAGGCTTGTTCCTCTTGTTCATCTTGCATCTCTTCCCAGGACCACAGTCGACGCTGTCGCATGTTTCTGAAATGGATGGATGGATGGATGGTTGGGTGGATGGATGGATGGATGGACGGACGGATGGAGGAACCGGTCATCATACATAATGGGTCCGTCTGATATAAGGACAAATGCCTTTATCAAAACCCATTATCACAGGATACTATGTGGGAGTTATTACTTAGCATTACATGCCACACACTTTATAACATGTTGGAGTTTTTTTTGCAAGAAGTTCCACCAGGTTTCCAGAATAGTGTTGCACCGCTGGCAATGAGGACATTCATCATTACCACACACTTTCACTCACCTTTACAAGGTATGCAATTAGGCGCGCCTCCATTGAAGATCATCCACCGGAACAGCGTGCTGTTGGGCACGTCTTCCTCGGTCCAGGCCGTGCCCAGACGACCACTCCGGCAGCAGTCCTCCCGGGTCATCCCGGACATGTAGAGCACCTGGCACCGGCCGTTCTTACCCTGCTGCAACCAGCAGTTACCGGCTGGAGAGAGACAGCCCATGTCCAATTAACGTCTCATATCACAGGTATAACGGTAAAGTAGAGCCTTATTTGAGCAGGCTACAGCGTAAACAACACCACATTTCCCCCTATAGCACCCCAAAACTTTGCTCTAAGCAAAGAAGTGTGTGTGTGTGTGTGTGTGTGTGTGTGTGTGTGTGTGTGTGTGTGTGTGTGTGTGTGTGTGTGTGTGTGTGTGTGTGTGTGTGTGTGTGTGTGTGTGTGTGTGTGTGTGTGTTTAGAGCAAAGTTCTACAATACAGGCTGTGCCAAATGTGTCTGATTGCGTAAAGTCCAATAAATCCCAACGCAGCGGGATTTCACCAAAGGACGCACGAGAGGAGCCGCGCGTAACTCCTCCTTGGGACTCACCAGTCCATCTGTCTCAGCTCAGCTCGCAGGACATTGACCCACTTGTAAAGGTATAGGGAGTCATGTTGACCAATCTCCATGTGCAATAGATTCCTTCTTCAGACTACCCACGCGTAATTTTATGACGGATAGCATTTTGCCATGAACTCCATTAGAGCCAACATCTTTTGTTTCAGACACAATCACCAATCGTTTAATACAAAATCACCCATATGTTCTTATGACGTATTTGAAAGATGCATTTACTGAGCTTGGTACCGCGTTTTCTTAGAAAATGTGGTAATTTGGAAGTGCAAAAAACATGAAAGTACATAACTACAACTGAATTCAGTCCAGAAAGTCAGAAGCAAAGATTTAACTCAAAGTTACACACCCATGCAGTCGCCTTTCCATGTTGTATGAGATGTCACTAGGTTGAATGAAGGTTCCCATGGACTGATGCACCAATGACAAATGTCGCCTACACACTAGACCTTAAAAAGTTATGCCATATCACATAATTAATCATAGCATACTCACCCTGGACTTTGTGGTCCTCCATAAAGTGAGTGAACCACATGAAAAGCGCAATGACGCCTTGGCGGAGCTGCGGTGTTTGTAGCATCCTAAACATGGGGACAGAAGGCGGACTGGCGTGAGCCACTAGACGCGCAGCGAAGAAGTTGTGTCTGTGCGCACGCAATGCCAACCCTCAGTGAGTGACTGTCAAACTGTCCGACTCCGTCTCTCTTTTTAAATCTTTAAAGGGGTCTCCTCAAGCAAAATATCTGAAGTGGGCGGTCTTCAAATTGGTGGGGGGTGGAGAGAGAGATATATTGTATTATAGCTTCCCCTTCATCAGGTAGTCTACTGAAGAGCAACTCAATATTGAGCGTGCATTAAAGACTACTTTGGGGGCAGGAGTACTGACGGTGGAGATGCGTGGCAAGACCACAATGTTGACCAGATAGGGCATTAATATCAGTCCCGAAATCACAGAAAATATCGGCTTTTCATTTATCTGACTTTCATTTATCTGCATGTCCAGCCCTTAGATTTAGCCTCGCAATTAAGTGTTTTCCCTTTTTCTTTTCAGGACAACCATGGCTACAAGTAGAACACAAAACAATTCGATATAAGTAGTTGCATTCATGAGTTGTACAAATGTCAATACAAAAGTAAGGTCTGCCAAAGCAAATTCCTGATAAAAATGTATGAATGAATATCAATGCTATGTGTATACTGTGTGGAGTTTGAGTTTGTGACAGCAACTATGTGAGCTTATTACAGTATTATAGACGTTATGTCCTGAGATTTTCTGTGATCTTCTATGTAGAAGAACCCCTTATTTGTTCATCACTCCTGTTTAGCGTCATAGAGCGAAACATGTGGTAGTGAGAGTATCATCTTTTCATGAATCGATTTGAATGGTTTGCAGCTCAAACCATTCGGACTCTACATACATTTTTGTAAAAAAGACCAAGCCAGGACTCTCTCAAACACCGCTCTAGCTCAGCCCCTGTTAAATCACACAGACTAATGGTTGGCATCGACAGATGTAGAAGAAATATACCAATCCAATGGTACAACCCGGAAGTCTGTAGCTCAAACACACAATGTTTAAAGGAGGTTATAGAAGTCCAAAACGTGCAGGCTTTAATGATGGAACTCGCACCTTTTTATTCAGATGTCATAAATTGTAGGCTACCTGTGTCATGAACTGTACAGATACTTGAACACCATACGATGTATATGTTTCACAGCTCACCCGCTGTTTGTTCCAAAAAAATGTGTTGAGTAAAATGTCATACTACCAGCTCAGTTTTAAATTGCCATTGAAATTCATTTGATGCAACAACAAAAAAAATATTACAAGAGTGATTTCTTGTCAAGCGAGAAATACAAATGGAGAAAGAGTTACTGGAATGGGCAGAATTATTTTTCAGTGGGCTAGTACCCCCAAGCATAGGCTGTGGCCTCAGCTCCAGTTTTGATGCGTTAATCTTTTTAAGTGCTCCATTGCAGTGTGAATAGATAGCGACTAACAGATGATAATAATAGCTGTTAGAATACCACCATTCCAATAATAGAGATTGGACAGTTGTTTGGCCCTCATTCGCTGGGGTCAAATATATAAATATAGGCTGACCAATCCCGTCTCCAAAGAGGCTTTTAAAGATAAACGTAATTCATTAACCAAAGTTTAGCTGCCCGTTGAACAGCCTTAGTGTTGCTTGTATATGGATCTTCCCCATGTGTCTCAACGGATCAACAGGTAGCATCTCACGTTGCATTCAAGGTTAAAGCTGGAGAATCTCTTCTCAATCGGAAATTACCTTAATATTTATATGGGGCTGGAGAAATGTAACCACTCTCAAATTAAGAGACAGCTGCTATGGATGCAAGGCCTTTTCCCATCCATGATATCAACATCGATATCAACATTATATTAATCATAATTTGAGGCTATACAGTGCTTGTTTACATTTACTTTGTTTACAAACATTTGAGTAAACAAGCTTACATTGTGGGTTCTGATGGGGTACGACAGTTGAACTAAGCTCACGAGGCATTTATACGTTTATATTCTTCAAGGATCAATTGGTACATATCATTACTGTCTAAGTCCAAAAATTGATATGGCAACTGTAGATTGACCCTTTAAATGGTTAATTTGACATTTACAACCTTTTGCAACCGATACATATTAGTACTAGTTTACATAGTTTAAACCTCAAATAGCAATACCAGAGAGGGACGTAGAAGTAGAGAGTATGGCATAACAGCTGTGAATGATAGGGGGAAAAATGTGGTTTTAGATTGTTTTCTTTGGGTCTAGCCTACATTTGTAATGTGTTATGGGGACATCTGGTGGCCTGTCTGTTAGTTTTGGAGTGAATGTTACGCTCCTCCTATTTCCTGCCTTCTAGTCAGCTGACTGCGAGTGAGTGTAACGTAGATATGCATGGAACAAATTTTTACCTCGCGGTCTCGCTTCTGCCTCCTTCTCAGAACCCATTGGAGGAGAAGCTCAGAGGGGCGGGATCTATGGCTATCTTATCCAATGGGTTTTGAGAAGGAGGCGAGGAGAGTGGACGCCCGGAGGTTGCAATTGAGATTCTCCCTTGGTAGTCTACGGGTCTGGAGTCCTGCAGCAGTAACATAGTAGTCTACATTAATTTATCAATGTTGCGGATACAACTTAATCCATGACTATCGAGGTAAGCGCAGTTGGCGGTTTGTATTTGCCAAAAATAAAACAAGTGGGGTGCAGAAGAATTTCAATATTATTCTAAACTGTCAGTGTCTTCATATCTGTCAACGGTAGGCCTACAGCAATGTGTGTGTTTTTACGTGTTCAATAGGTGTCAGTGTTCTATTTCGCCAAAAGTGCCGAGCTGACGGGACTCAAATCGGAGACGATCAGGGTCGCCTCAGAACTGACGACCGTCGAGCTGTGGCAAGGCCTTGTCAGCAGACACCCCAGGTAAATACGAGACCCTACAAGTTCAATTAGAATATATCTTAGTCATTTAACTCGTTACTTTATTAATGTCACGTATTTTCTTTATTCCCAAGACTATCTGCTGTGCGCGATTCAGTTGTTTTGGCTGTGCGACAGGAGTACCTGGCCCTTGGGGACGTGCGTGTGAGCCTTAGGGATGGGGATGAGGTTGCTGTCATTCCGCCGTTAAGTGGAGGATAAATTAAACATAATTTAGGTAAAAAAATGTATTAACATTTACTCTCTTAATCATGGAAGACAAATTCATATTGCATATGCAGTATTGTCCTTTTGAATTACTTTGCCTTTAGGTTCAGATTTTTGTCCCCTGCGGTAAATTAGACTACTTTTTTCACAATCTCCACCAATTTCAATTGAATGTCAAATGTCTGCTTCTTTTAGAGTCCTCATCCCTCATTCCTAACCCAGATGGCTGAGGCGGAAGGGGATCCCAGGGATCTCGTTAAACTGACACATGACAAACTTTCTGTGGACACAGTGTCAGACTCTGTCACCTGCCCTTCCTGTGGAGCCATCTCCATCTTCATAGGTGGGTAGGGACTACACACAGCTCAGCTCAACTACTGTTTTATGTCTACTGTTTTATCAGAACACTCACTGTTTTACTGACCAATGTAAGGTGTCATGGATATTTCTGTTTAAAACAAGGATGATTAAGCAGCATTGAGTGAGTAACCTGTGAGATCCGGATAGCCTCAGACAACAACATTGATGCATACGCTGATTCGGTGCGGGAGTTTATTAGCAAGGGCATTGGTGATGTTGTACCCACGGTGACTATTAAAACCTTCCCCAACCAGAGACCGTGGATTGATGGGTGCATTCGCGCAAAACTGAAAGCGCGAACCACTGCTTTTAATCAGGGCAAGGTGACCAGAAACATGACCGAATACAAACAGTGCAGCTATTCCCTCCGCAAGGCAATCAAACAAGCTAAGCGTCAGTATAGAGACAAAGTGGAGTCGCAATTCAGCTGCTCAGACACGGTCTACAGACAATCATGGACTACAAACAGAAAACCAGCCCCGTCGCGGACACCAACGTCTTGCTCCCAGACAAACTAAACAAATTATTTGCTTGCTTTGAGGACAATACAGTGCCACTGACACGGCCCACTACCAAAACCTGCGGGATCTCCTTCACTGCAGCTGACGTGAGTAAAACATTTAAACATGTTACCCCTCGCAAGGCTGCCGGCCCAGACGGCCTCAGAGCATGCGCAGACCAGCTGGCTGGTGTGTTTACGGACATATTCAACCAATACAGATCCCAGTCTGCTGTTCCCACATGCTTCAAGAGGGCCACCATTGTTCCTGTTCCCAAGAAAGCTAAGGTAACTGAGCTAAATGACTACCGCCCCGTAGCACTCACTTCCGTCATCATGAAATGCTTTGAGAGACTAGTCAAGGACCATATCACCTCCACCCTACCTGACACCCTAGACCCACTCCAATTTGCTTACTGCCCCAATAGGTCCACAGATGACGCAATCGCAATCACACTGCACACTGACCTAACCCATCTGGACAAGAGGAATACCTATGTAAGAATGCTGTTGTAAGAATGCTATGACGCTACACATTTAACCCCATAGTACCCTCCAAACTCGTCATTAAGCTTGAGACCCTGGGTCTCGACCCCGCCCTGTGAAACTGGGTCCTGAACTTTCTAATGGGCCGCCCCCAGGTGGTGAGGGTAGGAAACAACATCTCCACCCCGCTGATCCTAAACACTGGGGCCCCACAAGGGTGCGTTCTCAGCCCTCTCCTGTACTCCCTGATCACCCATGACTGCGTGGCCATGCACGCCTCCAACTCAATCATCAAGTTTGCAGACGACACTACAGTGGTAGGCTTCATTACCAACAACGACGAGACGGCCTACAGGGAGGAGGTGAGGGCCCTCGGAGTGTGGTGTCAGGAAAACAACCTCACACTCAACATCAACAAAACAAATGAGATGATCGTGGACTTCAGGAAACAGCAGAGGGAGCACCCCCCTATCCACATTGATGGGTCAGTAGTGGAATGGGTGGAAAGTTTTAAGTTTCTCGGCGTACACATCACAGACAAACTGAAATGGTCCACCCACACAGACAGCGTGGTGAAGAAGGCGCAACAGCGCCCCTTCAACCTCAGGAGGCTTAAGAAATTTGTCTTGTCACCAAAAACACTTAGATACACAATCGAGAGCATCCTCTCGGGCTGTATCACCGCCTGGTACGGCAACTGCTTCGCCCACAACCTTAAGGCTCTCCAGAGGGTAGTGAGGTCTGCACAACGCATCACCCGGGGCAAACTACCTGCCCTCCAGAACACCTACAGAACCCATGTCACAGGAAGGCCAAAAAGATCATCAAGGACAACAACCAACCGAGCCACTGCCTGTTCACCCCGCTATCATCCAGAAGGCGAGGTCAGTACAGGTGCATCAAAGCTGGGACCAAGAGACTGAAAAACAGCTTCTATCTCAAGGCCATCACACTGTTAAACAGCCATCACTAACGTTGAGTGGCTGCTGCCAACATACTGACTCAAATCTCTGGCCACTTTAATAATTAAAAATCGGATGTAATAACTATATCACCAGTCACTTTAAACAATGCCACTTTATATAATGTTTACATACCCTACATTACTCATCTCATATGTATATACTGTACTCTATACCATCTACTGCATCTTGATGTAATAAATGTATCACTAACCACTTTAAACAATGGCACTTTATATAATGTTTACATACCCTACATTACTCATCTCATATGTATATACTCTACTCTATACCATCTACTGTATCTTGCGATGGCATAGGCCATCGCTCATCCATATAAATGTTATATGTACATATTCTTATTCATTCTTTTACACTTGTGTGCATAAGGTAGTTGTTGTGAAATTGTTAGATTAGTTGTTAGATATTACTGTGCGGTCGGAGCTAGAAGCACACTCGCATTAACATCTGCTAACCATGTGTATGTGACCAATAAAATTTGATTTGAATTTGACATGTTTAATGGAGGTGGTTCGATGAATGCCTAGCTTTTAGTTCAGCAGGCTAACACAGAGTTGTGGCACATAGTATGTTCAGTCCAAGCTGAGGCCATAATGCCAGTGATGATTGTGATTCATTATTTCAGGGACGACGAGGGACAGTTTTGAAGGGATGAAAGTGATGCAGCTGGAGTATGAAGCCTATATCCCCATGGCCGAATCAGAACTCAGGAAGATATACACTGACATCAGGGCAAGATGGCCGACTGTCAGGCACATCTGTGTTCATCATCGACTGGGGTGAGATTCACAAATCTCTTACTGTCTCATTCCTGGTAAACTACCCACCCACCCACCCAACCAACCAACCAACACAACCAACCAACACAACCAACCAACCACTTAGTTACTACTGTATGTCGGACTGTGGGTGGGGGAACTGTGACACTAACTATAGGATAACTATGCTATAAGACATGTATTCTTTTATTTTCCAGGGTGGTGCCTGTGACTGAGGCCAGTGTGATCATCGGCATCTCGTCTCCTCACCGGGGGGACTCTCTGGAGGCAGTGCAGTACTGTATAGATACCCTGAAAGCCACCGTGCCCATATGGAAGAAGGTGAGCAGGACCTGATCATGTGGCTAGAGACGGAAAAGCGCAGAAGGGTTCCTATTGTTATTACTGAAATACACACATGAACACAATGTTGTTTCTGTAGTCGATATTGTTACTGCACAGGTATCGATTCAACTTCTTTTAAAAGTTTTTACTAAATGTATGTATGGGTACGATGTAGTACAGAATGGTCATGGGACATAGGGTAATCATTAAAGGGATACTTCAGAATTTTGGCAACGAACCCCTAATCTACTTCCCCAGAGTCAGATGAACTCGTGGATACCATTTTTTTCGATCTCTGTGTGCCATTTGACGGAAGTTGTTAACTAGCGTTAGCGCAATTGCTAACTGGCGTTAGCTCAATGGCTGGAAGTCTTATGGTAACTGTTAGCATACTCGTAGATACCATAGGCTTCCAGTCATTGCGCTAACACGGGTTAGCAAAACTACCTCTTAACTTCCTTCATACTGGATGCAGAGACATAAAAATGGTATCCATGAGTTCATCTGACTCTGGGGAAGTAGATTAGGGGTTCGTTGCCAAAATTCTGAAGTATCCCTTTAATGATTACCCTATGTCCCATGACCATTCTGTACTACATTGTACCCATACATACATTTAGTAAACACTTTCAATTAAGTTGCTCATATACTTGTGCAGTAACAATGCAATTACTACACTTCACTGCCAAAATCCCGAAGTTTAACTTTATGTAAGAGTTGTGTGAACTTCCACAACTAAACTAATCATTGTCAAGTGACTCAGTCACATGGCTGCAGAGCCTGTCTGAAGACACAGTTTGAATTAGTGCAATTAGTTCCACAGGAAGCTAATGCTGGGGGGATGTTTTCTGTCTTTGGTAGGAGGTGTATGAAGCTGACGAGTCCTGTTGGAAAGAGAACAAAGAGTGCCAGTGGACATGCCAGAGTTGACCTCTAACCTCATCTAGGAGCTTTTTTTATGCCAAATATTAGGTAATACACACTGTATCCGTTTTTAAAGCTGTCCCTAATCCAAAAATATAGTCAGTCACACCTTTATGTACGTAAAGTTTTAATGAAATAAAATGTACCATCAGTATATATACAACACTTTCAAACGTTTGAATGCTATAAAATGTTCAGGAAAGAAGTGGCATGTACCCATTGAAAATATATCTGGAAAAATAACAGTGGGACATTTTTTCTCGTAAACATTCTCTCAGAGGGTTTAGTCTTTGCTACTGCGCGTACCTTCACACCGAGCTTCGCTTTTCTCCCAATCACGATACAGTAACTTTACAAATAAACAAATGAACCAGCACACGCTTCCAATACTTTATTTTCTACTTTCGCTGTGTAGGGAATACGTAAAACACTTTTTAAATGGATGATAATGTATCTGAATGATACATATTTCATATTTAAGTCACACAATAAATAGTCTCATTTTCTACACATTCAAAAACGGCCTTTTGCTCTGATATCGCAAATAGTAAATACATCCATTTTTATATGAATCTGATCTGAATACAGTGTATTTTCTAAAGCCGGTGTCTTCACAGTTGTACGGCTTGTAGTAACTATACAGTGTTGTCTCTGGAAAACCGCGACTGAGATACTCAGAGGCAGGAAGTGCACCAGTGAAAGTAGGAAAGAAGGGTTGTGGATTCTGTTCAAATGTTGCTATTAGGTACACACACAAAAAAAAGGATGCCTCAGCATCAACAGAATGTCAAACCCCTCCCATTGCAAAGGGAAACGCTGAGAATGCCAACATGTGATAACCATGCCGATTGTCTACAATCTCTTATGCGTAGGCTATTTTCCATATCCATTTGAAAGGCTATTGATAATATACTTCTGTGCTTTCCAACCAATTGCACAGTAAATTGCACAGTAACATCCAGAGAGATGACAAATGATTATACACAAGCTTCTTATCCAACAATAGGCCTATGACTAAAAAAGCAACAATTATTTGAACAAAAATAAACCAGTACCCAAGTATGAATTCAGCGAGTAAAAAATGCACCGTAGATTATTTACTTTCCTATAGAGGATCCAAGATGGCAGACATAATCGGGTCTTTGTATGGATGTGTTTGATGGTCAGAGGGCCAATGTCTTTCTGCTCACTCAAAACACTCCATTCACTTCACAACCCAAACCATTTTAAAGCCACCAACCCAACCAGACAGCCCCTTTCCACTAACAAGCCCTTGGCTCAATATGTATGTACAACTCATGTTTGTTCAGTTACTGTTTATGTGTGGTTGTGGTCCGTTGGCCATTATGTGTTCTCAGTCTGTAGGCACATTGTCGTTTCCGAGATGGGTTCTTTCCCGTGCCTGGTTCTCACGCTGCTGTGTTCTCCAGTCCCTCGGTCTCTGCCTCATCCTCCTCAGTGTTTTGCATCAGCTGCTTGTACTTTCTCCGGAAGAAGCCAAACTGGGGGAGAGGGAGAGAGAGAAAGAGAGAGAGAGACAGAGGAAGAGACAGAGAGGGAGAGGGAGAGAGGCACACAGACGTAAAAGATGACATGGTAGTACTTCTTGGTCTTGGTAGGATAAGCTCAGAGCATCTGCTGTGAAGAGAGTTTTACAGCAGTAAAGTCAACAAAAGACTGAATGCATACAATACCTTCCAAAGCAGGCCAATAACCAGAGCCAATAGCAGCAGGCCTCCAATCACACTGCCCGCAATAACGCCTACAGGCACATCTCCTTTCACCCCTGGTTTACTGATGGTGACGCCAACCTGCAGACAGGACAGGAGGCGGGATGTATCACGCTTACGAACAGTCAGGCAATACAAGTCTTGTAGCTGTTAATATGCTGTTCATCCTAGATCCAGGAGAGGGCAGTGTAGAACTTGTACAAAACAACAAAAACAAGGCACTTCATATATATATATTTTTTTAACAGATTCTCTCTGGGTTTCAAAGATATTAGGTGAGGCTGTATTCAAATGTCTTTGATGTATTAGTCCTGTACCGTCAGGTGCTTGTGAGAGACGACCAGCAGTTCAGGCTCGGAGGTCTCTATCTCTGTGCTCACAGTCAGCACAGTGGACTGGAAGGATGACTGCTCGGAGACAAGACAAGAGGAGAACGAAAGAGGCAATGAGGCAACGCCGCTCCATGGGAGGAGGAGCAGCAAGCATGTAAATGACGAGGAGTAGATGAATGTGCGATCTATACGTACAGCAGCAAAGGTACCGTTCCATATCCGTGTGGTCACGTTCACGAAGAAATCGCTCTTTATCCCCATGTCTTTCAGGACACACTTCATAGGCTGGCACTTGGCTGTCTTACAGTTCTGGAAATATCAGAAAAACAATAGGACATGTATTCAGAGGAGATCATCAGATATACACTGTGACTCTATCTTTGTCTCTGTCTGTCAAAAGAACACACACACGCACACACACACACACGCACCAGATCCTCTGTGCCCATTAGGTTCTCCTTGGAGAAGGATGCTGTGTAAGGCTTCTCACTGATCTTCAGAGGGTTGACGAGGCTGGTTACTTCACAGCTCACTTCGCCAGCCTGCAGAACAGCAACAACATTTGTATTCGTATTGGTCAGGTGGCACGTCCTCGGGCTGGATTCAATCAGTTTCACTTGCGACAACCCTCCCACTCTGTCTGCCGAATTCTCTCTCTTTTGCTCTTGATAGGATGCCGGGGTGCGGAGGGTTGTCAGCGAAATGGGACATTCTCCACGCAGACACACTGTTAGATTTTGGTCGTGGCATTTTTGTGGCTGTTTTGTTTGTTTGTTTGCTTTGGCACTATTCAACACCCCTCATTATTGCATGTATGCACGCAACCACTTACACTACTGACTACACACCATTGTTACTTGTTTATAGTTTACTTTAGTGAATAAATACATTTTTGTTATTCCTTCATCTCCACGTTGTCTCCCTTTTTGTTACGGGCTACGAGCCAGTTCGTGACACACTGAAGTATCGCGGAAGATACACGTTAAAATGTAAAGGTAATTTCCGATTGAGCTGTAATATGCAATGCAGTGTCCGACCGCGGGAACGGGGAATGCAGTGTCCGACCGTGGGAAAGGGGAAGCAGTGTCCGACCGCGGAAACGGGGAATGCAGTGTCCGACCGTGGGAAAGGGAATGCAGTGTCCGACAGCGGGAACGGGGAATGCAGTGTCCAACCGCGGGAATGGGAATGCAGTGTCCGACCGCGGGAATGGGAATGCAGTGTCCGACCGCGGGAATGGGAATGCAGTGTCCAACCGCGGGAATGGGAATGCAGTGTCCGACCGCGGGAATGGGAATGCAGTGTCCGACCGCGGGAATGGGGAATGAAGTGTCCGACCGCGGGAACGGGGAATGCAGTGTCCGACCGCGGGAAAGGGAATGCAGTGTCCGACCGCGGGAAAGGGAATGCAGTGTCCGACCGCGGGAAAGGGAATGCAGTGTCCGACCGCGGGAAAGGGAATGCAGTGTCCGACCGCGGGAATGGGAATGCAGTGTCCGACCGCGGGAATGGGAATGCAGTGTCCGACCGCGGGAATGGGAATGCAGTGTCCGACCGCGGGAACGGGAATGCAGTGTCCGACCGCGGGAACGGGGAATGCAGTGTCCGACCGCGGGAACGGGGAATGCAGTGTCCGACCGCGGGAACGGGGAATGCAGTGTCCGACCGCGGGAAAGGGAATGCAGTGTCCGACCGCGGGAACGGGGAATGCAGTGTCCGACCGCGGGAACGGGGAATGCAGTGTCCGACCGCGGGAACGGGGAATGCAGTGTCCGACCGCGGGAAAGGGAATGCAGTGTCCGACCGCGGGAAAGGGAATGCAGTGTCCGACCGCGGGAATGGGAATGCAGTGTCCGACCGCGGGAATGGGAATGCAGTGTCCGACCGCGGGAATGGGAATGCAGTGTCCGACCGCGGGAACGGGGAATGCAGTGTCCGACCGCGGGAACGGGGAATGCAGTGTCCGACCGTGGGAAAGGGAATGCAGTGTCCGACCGCGGGAACGGGGAATGCAGTGTCCGACCGCGGGAACGGGGAATGCAGTGTCCGACCACGGGAACGGGGAATGCAGTGTCCGACCGTGGGAAAGGGAATGCAGTGTCCGACCGCGGGAACGGGGAATGCAGTGTCCGACCGCGGGAACGGGGAATGCAGTGTCCGACCGCGGGAACATTGCCTTTAATTGTCAATCGCGCTCTAAAGCGGATCTTCAGCACTACGGATTGAATAGAGCCCCGCGTTGCGCTTAATCTGTTTCGCTCTGTTTTCTCTCTCCTGAGCACAACCCAGCTGTATTCCAAAACAACACTGGCACGGGACCTGGCAGCAAAGACTATTGACACAGAATACGAGGGGCACAAAACTCTGCCAAAGCTAGTTATTTGGAGACAAGGCAGGTTGACTGGTTATTTATACCCACAGGTTCTGTTTTGACTCCTGTCACGTACAGCAATGGGTTCCCTCTTGCTGTAGCACTGGGCAGTGAGACTGTGAGGTAGGCCAGACTGACTGGGAAGTTCCCTGTAGAGACCTAAGCAGAAGAGAAGACACTTCTAATTGACGCGTCATACTTCTCTTACCATTTCTACCACAAGGGGAAAGGAAGTATTTTACCCCAGACTGGCAAACCAGTGTACATTGTAAAGTACTCAAAGGACCGTGTAGCTGTGTGCGCATGATATCTCACCTTCAGAGAGAATTTGAA
Source organism: Oncorhynchus mykiss (assembly GCF_057628025.1). Taxonomy (NCBI): domain Eukaryota; kingdom Metazoa; phylum Chordata; class Actinopteri; order Salmoniformes; family Salmonidae; genus Oncorhynchus; species Oncorhynchus mykiss. The sequence continues at coordinate 45,093,302 of NC_143026.1, read as the reverse complement.
CTCCGGACCGATGTCATTGAAGGTATTAACTGCGGTCTTCGCTTCATTGTCCATGTCAACCACATAGAAGTTGAGATTGGCTTCCCTGGAGAGGGAGATCTCTGAGTCATAGTGGACAGGGACGGAGATAGAGGCTTGGTTGTCTGACGGGTTCGCCTCTGTGCTGTCACTGTAGAGAGGAGAAGTAAGCCCGTGCAACAGAAGAAGACCCAGAGTCCTTACAGAGAACACTACATGATCAACTGTGGTTGGTACACGAACGAGCAAACAGGTGCTACCTTAGAGCTTCAAAGCTCACGTCGGCTTCGGTCTGCAGTTGATTCAGGTTGAAGTCAAAGTTGATTCCAAACGTCACCTGCAGGGAACAGTGTATTGTTTAGGAACGGCAACCCCGGCCGACAGAGACCTACACACGCGACGGCTGTCTTGTCGTTTGTCGTCAGGTCTTACCTCTTGGTTCTGCCTTAAAGCTGGGTACCCCACCTGGCATGAGAGGGTAAGAGACTCCTTGGTGGAGGTGCACTTCACCTCTGTTCCATCACTCTGAAATGAAACACAACGTTAGGTAAATGCTTACTGATAAATATCAAAATAGCCCTCCTCTAGGGCATGCGTATGTGTACAAAGCAAAGATCCTGATGCATACTGGAGGACTGATGGAGGCGTAGAAGAGGTTTTTGGAGTACGTGGCCGTGACTTGGGTGTTGTACGCATTCTCCTTCTTGTTGGTCACAGACACAGTGAAGGAGAGCCTCTTGTCCTTGAAGCTGACCAGCATCCTAGATGAGCTGCAAAACACAACACTCGTTTTACTCAGAACAATACTGAGGGGGTCAGAATGAATGTATAATTCTACCTGTATGTGCATGGGGGAAATGACATGCTGTAGAATGAAGACACCACAGTTTGATGGGGGATCCATGAACAGATCTCATGGGGCCATATATGGTGTCACCATTAACTGGAGCAGTGAAAATAACATATGTCCCTCTGACTGGCCAATGTTTACGACCTTACCACTCACTCTAAGAGGTGCTGTCTGTCTGTCTACTGTGTGTCATAACGACCTTGTCTGTCTGTCTGTCTGTCTGTCATATAACGGCTGGTATTCAAACAAATCACCCTGCATTTGACTGTTAAAGGTTATTTATGTTTGAGCCGCATCTGTAGTGTTTACTGCAAATGCCGTCTCTGTGAAAGTCAAGGAAATTGCTTCTGAAAGTCAAGTGCAGTGCAATGTCGGCACATTGGGGTTTGCTTGAATCCCGGTCTGTGTCATTCAACTTATAGAGGAAGTGTATTCCCACTAAACCAGACCAACAGAACAGGACTTATTTGTCTGTTCCCATAGAGAAACATATGGGAATACTTGTCTAATAATATGATACATGTTATTCCTGAGCTCTTGGAGGAAGAGTGTAGGTTGAGAGTAGCCTGGTTTAACCAGACTGAATGCTGTGCTCAACATTGAGCCCGGTGTTCAGTCTGGTTTTACTAGGCTAGGTTGAGAGAGTGTCAGATTTCACCTGGGAATCATCTCTCCTTTCTTCAACTTCAAGAGCAGGTCACTCAAACACACATCGTCAGAGCCACAGTCTTTGGAGAATGGGATCTGTTGTAAGAGTTCACACGACATAAAATCAAATCAAATTTTATTTGTTACATGCGCCGAATACAACAGGTAGACCTTACAGTGAAATGCTTTCTTACAAGCCCTTAACCAACAACGCAGTTTTAAGAAAATACCTAAAAAACAAGTAACAAATAAAAGTAACAAATAATTACAGAGCAGCAGTAAGAAAACAATAGCGAGGCTTTATACAGGGGGTACCGGTACAGAGTCAATGTGCGGGTTAGTCCAGGGCACCGGTTAGTCCAGGGTACCGGTTAGTCCAGGGCACCGGTTAGTCCAGGGCACCGGTTAGTCCAGGGTAATTGAAGTCAAATGTACAAGTAGGTACAGTTATTAAAGTGACTACGCATAGATAAGAACAGAGAGTAGCAGCAGCGTAGAAGAGGGGGTGGGGGCTATGCAAATAGTCTGGGTAGCCATTTGAATAGGTGTTCTGGAGTCTTATGGTTTGGGGGTAGAAGCTGTTTAGAAGCCTCTTGAACCTAGACTTGGTTCCGCTTGTCGTGCGGGGCCTAGGGCCTTCTTTTGACACTGCCAGGTATAGAAGTCCTGGATGGCAGGAAGCTTGGCCCCGGTGATGTACTGGGCCGCATGCACTACCCTCTGTAGCGCCTTGCGGTCGGAGGCAGAGCAGTTGCCATACCAGGCAGTGTTGCAACCCATCAGGATGCTCTCGATGATGCAGCTGTAGAACATTTTGAGGATCCATGCCAAATCCTTTCAGTCTCCTGTGATGTGGACGCCAAGGAACTTGAAGCTCTCAACCTGCTACACTACAGCCCTGCTGATGAGAATGGGGGCGTGCTCGGTCCTCCTTTTCCTGTAGTCCACAGTCATCTCCTTTGTCTTGATCACACTGAGGGAGAGGTTGTTCTCCTGGCACCACACGGCCAGGTCTCTGACTTCCTCCCTATGGGCTGTCTCGTCGTTGTCGGTGATCAGGCCTACCACTGTTGTGTCATCGGCAAACTTAATGATGAGTGAACAGGGAGTACAGGAGGGGACTGAGCACGCAACCCTGAGGGGCCCCTGTGTTGAGGATCAGCGCGGCGGAGGTTTTGCTACCTACCCTTACCACCCGGGGGCGGCCTGTCAGGAAGTCCAGGATCCAGTTGCAGAGGTAGATGTTTAGTCCCAGCATTCTGTTGTATTGGGAACTGTGGAGGAGCCTTATCCCAGTTCAACCCCAAACCTAGCCTCAACCACAACTGTAACACTAACTCTGGCTTCATGTCCACATCCCATGTCCACCCTAACACTCAACCACAACCCAAAACCTAATCCCAGCTTCATGTCCACGTCCAGTTCAACCCTAACCCTAGCCCTAACCACAACCGTAGCTCTAACCCCTAGTTTCATGACCACATACTGGTGCAACCCTAACCATAGCCTCCTCCACAACCATAACGCTACCAACAGTCTAAAACTACAATATTTTCATTCCTACTAACAACTGCAAGCAATTGCAACATCAACATATATTTAATGTACATCCCATATTATTGATATTTTAATTGAGTGGTAACTCACAAAGAACTCCCAGGCAGTGGGACTGAGAACATCCAGAACAGGACTGGAGTCTGGGTCCTGCAGAGTGATGTCCACACGCAGACCGATTGAGCTCACAAAGTCAGGGGCCTCCTGTCAGACAGACAGTAAGCAAAATATAGGAGTTTATGTATTAGTTTCATTCATTTGACTACAAAGCTAATTCTCATCAGCGGGATCAGAACTCAATGAACTTATTGGAATTGTATAAGTATCCAAAAGAAAACAACAAGATAATACAGAAACGTAGTGGGCATTGTTTTTTTTCCATCATTATACATACAGTGCCTTGCGAAAGTATTCGGCCCCCTTGAACTTTGCGACCTTTTGCCACATTTCAGGCTTCAAACATAAATATATAAAACTGTATTTTTTTGTGAAGAATCAACAACAAGTGGGACACAATCATGAAGTGGAACGACATTTATTGGATATTTCAAAAAAATTTAACAAATCAAAAACTGAAAAATTGGGCGTGCAAAATTATTCAGCCCCTTTACTTTCAGTGCAGCAAACTCTCTCCAGAAGTTCAGTGAGGATCTCTGAATGATCCAATGTTGACCTAAATGACTAATGATGATAAATACAATCCACCTGTGTGTAATCAAGTCTCCGTATAAATGCACCTGCACTGTGATAGTCTCAGAGGTCCGTTAAAAGCGCAGAGAGCATCATGAAGAACAAGGAACACACCAGGCAGGTCCGAGATACTGTTGTGAAGAAGTTTAAAGCCGGATTTGGATACAAAAAGATTTCCCAAGCTTTAAACATCCCAAGGAGCACTGTGCAAGCGATAATATTGAAATGGAAGGAGTATCAGACCACTGCAAATCTACCAAGACCTGGCCATCCCTCTAAACTTTCAGCTCATACAAGGAGAAGACTGATCAGAGATGCAGCCAAGAGGCCCATGATCACTTTGGATGAACTGCAGAGATCTACAGCTGAGGTGGGAGACTCTGTCCATAGGACAACAATCAGTCGTATATTGCACAAATCTGGCCTTTATGGAAGAGTGGCAAGAAGAAAGCCATTTCTTAAAGATATCCATACAAAGTGTCGTTTGCCACAAGTTTGCCACAAGCCACCTGGGAGACACACCAAACATGTGGAAGAAGGTGCTCTGGTCAGATGAAACCAAAATTGAACTTTTTGGCAACAATGCAAAACGTTATGTTTGGCGTAAAAGTAACACAGCTGAACACACCATCCCCACTGTCAAACATGGTGGTGGCAGCATCATGGTTTGGGCCTGCTTTTCTTCAGCAGGGATGATGGAGTTGGAGTCTGATGGAGTCTGCAAAAGACCTGAGACTGGGAGATTTGTCTTCCAACAAGACAATGATCCAAAACATAAAGCAAAATCTACAATGGAATGGTTCAAAAATAAACATATCCAGGTGTTAGAATGGCCAAGTCAAAGTCCAGACCTGAATCCAATCGAGAATCTGTGGAAAGAACTGAAAACTGCTGTTCACAAATGCTCTCCATCCAACCTCACTGAGCTCGAGCTGTTTTGCAAGGAGGAATGGGAAAAGAAATTCAGTCTCTCGATGTGCAAAATTGATAGAGACATACCCCAAGCGACTTACCGCTGTAATCGCAGCAAAAGGTGGCGCTACAAAGTATTAACTTAAGGGGGCTGAATAACTTTGCACACCCAATTTTTCAGGTTTTGATTTGTTAAAAAAGTTTGAAATATCCAATAAATGTCGTTCCACTTCATGATTGTGTCCCACTTGTTGTTGATTCTTCACAAAAAAATACAGTTTTATATCTTTATGTTTGAAGCCTGAAATGTGGCAAAAGGTCGCAAAGTTCAAGGGGGCCGAATACTTTCGCAAGGTACTGTACATACAGTGCCAGCCAAAAGTTAGGACACACCTACTCATTCCAGGGTTTTTCTTTATTTTTACTATTTTATACATTGTAGAATAATAGTGTAGACATCAAAACTATGAAATAACACATATGGAATCATATAGTAACCAAACAAGTGTTAAACAAATTAAAATATATTTCATATTTGAGATGCTTCAAAGTAGCCACCCTTTGCCTCGATGACAGCTTTGCACACTCTTGGCATTCTCTCAACCAGCATCATGAGGTAGTCACCTGGAATGCATTTCAATTAACAGTTGTGCCTTCTTAAAAGTTCATTTGTGGAATTCATTTCCTTCTTAATGAGTTTGAGCCAATCAGTTGCATTGTGACAAGGTAGGGGTGGTATACAGAAGATATCCCTATTTTGTAAAATACCAAGTCCATATTATGGCAAGAACAGCTCAAATATGAGAAACGACAGTCCATCATTACATTAAGACATGAAGGTCAGTCAATCCGGAACTTTTGTACAATCGCAAAAACCATCAAGCGCTATGATGAAACTGGCTCTCATGAGGACCGCCAAAGGAAAGGAAGACCCAGAGGTACCTCTGCTGCAGAAGATAAGTTCATTAGAGTTACCAGTCTCAGAAATTGCAGCCCAAATAAATGCTTCACAGAGTTCAAGTAACAGACACATCTCAACATCAACTGTTCAGAGGAGACTACGTGAATCAAGCCTTCATGGTTGCTGCAAAGAAACCATTACTAAAGGACACCAATACAAAGAAGAGACTTGCTTGGGCCAAGAAACACGAGCAATGGACATATGACCGGTGGAAATCTGTCCCTTGGTCTGATTAATCCAAATTTGAGATTTTTGGTTCTAACCGCCGTGTATTTGTGAGACGCACAGAGTAGGTTAATGATGATCTCCGCATGTGGTTCCCACCGTGAAGCATGGAGGAGGTGTGATGGTGTCGGGGTGCTTTGCTGGTGACACTGTCTGTGATTTATTTAGAATTCAAGGCACACTTAACCAGCATGGCTATCACAGCATTCGGCAACGATACACCATCCCATCTGGTTGGCGCTTTGTGAGACTATCATTTGTTTTTCAACAGGACAATGACCCAACACACCTCCAGGCTGTGTAAGGGCTATTTGTCCAAGCAGGAGAGTGATGGAGTGCTGCATCAGATGACCTGGCCTCCACAATCACCCAACCTCAACCCGATTGAGATGGTTAGGGATGAGTTGGACCGCAGAGTGAAGGAAAAGCAGCCAACAAGTGCTCAGCATATGTGGGAACTCCTTTAAGACTGTTGGAAAAGCATTCCAGGTGAAGCTGGTTAAGAGAATGCCAAGAGCGTGCAAAGCTGTCATCAAGGCAAAGGGTGGCTACTTCGAAGAATCTAAAATCTAGAATATATTTTGATTTGTTTAACACTTTTTTGATTACTACATGAGTCCATATGTTATTTAATAAAGTAGATGTATTCCCTATTATTATACAATATAGAAAATAGTAAAACTAAAGAAAAACTGAGTAGGTGTGTCCAAATGTTTGACTGGTACTGTACATACAAGTAAACATTAATCTTGGTAATGTTCCTGAAATAAGATCAATTGATTGATTTTTAAGAGTTTGTTAAAAGGATGTGTCCTCCATTATAAATGAACACAGTAATTCAACAAGGCCTGACAAAGGAGAAAAAACAGACACACCTCATTCAGCAAATCAGCATCAAACCTTTTCATATTATCTCTCTTTACCTGGACAAAGACCTCTAGTGTCTCACAGACCTCCCCGGTGGAAACCCGGATGTCTTTCTGCAGGACTCTCTCTGAGTTCCTGAACTGACCTCTGGAGGTGACACGAGACGACTGGAGCTCAGCATCCAGGGTCAGGTTGAACCTGATAGCTGAGGTGAGAAGTAGCACAGGCAACAAGACACAATTAGAGGGAGATACTAACACAGAGACAGAGAGAGAGAGAGAGAGAGAGACAGAAGAAAAGAAGCAGGGCTTACCCACAGGTCCTACAGGTATCTTGGGCCTGAAGGTGGCGCTGAAACAGACTGAGGTGTTGAAGCAGGACACCAGCCTCCCACTGACCCTGCACGTCTTACTCAGGATGCTGACCGTGTCAGGGTTGAAGGTTGCCCTCGCTGTCACCACGGCCATACCGCGAGACCTGGGAGAGGTCATAATCAGTTAGTCATAATCATATAACTGGCTCTTTTATGTTTTTGAATGACTACATCTACTGAGAGATGCTTCAATCACAAGGCAACTTGAGTCATGAGTCAACTTCAGATTGGTTAATGTGTTGATTAACTGATTGGCTCATTGGTTGACTGATTGATTGATTGATGTATTGATTGTATAAGTGACATCAGCAACTACGTGGAAGTGGTTAGCAGCAGTGTCAGATCCAGATGGGAATGGTCAGCATAATCCAATCTCTTTAAACCAAATCCACCCAGCTGTTTTGCTCTCTAGATGGAGTGGGAGGAGGTGACAAGACTAAATGCTTTCCCACAGTTATGTAAGAGAAGGCTTTCCATGAGGCGGCACATCTCACTCAGTCAACTAAAACTGGAGGAGATACAGTAAGTATAAGATGTTTCTCTCAGAGCCTACTGTAATTTCATTTCTTCGGGTTTGGAGTTATTGTGAACCAAAATAAGTTGTTCAGCTGCCAATGTGCTGATATCAAGTCTAAAGTAAACGCTGTAACTCGAGTAGATAACTTGTAGATAAATTTAGTTGTTTTCCCGAAAGAGCAGGGTTAAGAAAAAAATATCTATATTTTTTAAAAGGGAAAGAAACGACTGAGCGAGTCTCACCAGAGCTGGACCACCATTCCATAAGCCCCCACTGAGACATCTGGTATGGTATCATCGTTTAAGTCGGAGCTGGCGTCCATGGACCTCCCGAAGTATCGCAACGCAGGGTCCAGCTTGGAGCCCAGGATTTTCTGAAATGAACAGGATAAAACATGATTTTTACCCTTGATCCCACATCAGATGCTCACGTTGGCTAAATTCCATCAGATTGAGAAACACCCAAAGCGTCAGATGTAGACACAACAGGTTCAGTTGTGACATGGCGGTGGGGCAGGAGTGGGAACATGTCTTGGCTCGAAGGCCATGTCGAGATTTAGAAACTCAACGGGAGGTCGCACAGATAAAAAACAAATTGCAGGCCAGAAAAATGTCAATTATTAAAAATATATAGATCTATTATCATTTTTACATACTTTCTATGTCGTTTTAGACGTTCAAGTGTGGCCTTTTTCAACCCAAAATACCAACCCCCCCCACCATAAAAGTTATTTTTATTTATTTTTTATTAAAACCTCCCGTGGGCCGGATTGAATGGGCTCGCGGCCCGTAGTTTGCCCACCCCTGTGCTAGCGAGTGACAAGAGCTGGGATAAGGTTGCGTTGAGTGATAGCACAATCCTCAACCCGCAGCTACCTGGGAATACTGTGTCCTGAGTCTCTTCTTGTCCCCGTTGAAGACATAGATTACACCTTTATTGTTGTCTTCCAGTGGGGCTCCCACCACCACATCACTGTAGCCATCCATGTTGAGGTCAGGCACCGCTGAGATAGACATCCCAAAACGAGCGTTCTCCACTGGGGACGGACCCTTCAGGAACCCCTGAACACTTAGGATGCCCTAGAAGCACCAATGGAAAACAAACCATGAATATTCGTGTACTTTAAGAAAGCGTGACTTTCAAAAGATCTTGAAACCACTGTGCTCAGAGAATGCCGTGTGTACACCTAAAATTAAACCATTAGATGGAATGTACAGTGGTGGGTTTGCACTCAAAAAATATAAACAGTTTTAAGGAAGATCTGTCTGGCTGACTTGGTGTACAGTGCACCAAGTCAGCCAATGACTGGAACGAATCGCAAAAATCGACTTATATCTCCCTCACTGACTTTAAACATCAGCTATCTGAGCTATCTGCTATCTGCACATCCAATCTACCTACCTCATCCCCATATTGTTTTAATTTACTTTTTTACTTTTTTGCTCTTTTGCACACCAGTATTTCTACTTGGACATATTCATCTGCACATCTATCACTCCAGTGTTCATTTTCTAAATTGTAATTACTTCGCTACTATCGCCTATTTATTGCCTTACCTCCTCACGCCATTTGCACACACTATATATAGACGTTTTCTATTGTGTTATTGGCGGTACGCTTGTTTATTCCATGTGTAACTCTCTGTTGTTGTTTGTGTCGCACTGCTTTGCTTTATCTTGGCCAGGTCGCAGTTGTAAATGAGAACTTGTTCTCAACTGGCCTACCTGGTTAAATAAAGGTGAAAAAAATCAAATGTGTGGCTTACCTTAGTGAAGGAGAGGAGATGGACTTTCCCAATCTCCTTCTGCTGTTCGTTCATGAACATGGGAGCTCCAACCAGTAGTAGATCAGACACACCATCTTTATCCACATCCAGAGGACAGAGTACGCTGCCGTAGTAGGAGCCTATCTACAGAATCGAAAGCGCATACAGCAAACTATTAAGAGGAACATATGTTTTTAATCAATGAGCAGAAACAAAGGATGACGACGTTTACGAAGCAGATGGGAACAAATCGGACAAGTCAGATACGATAGATCATTGGAGAGAGAGAGAGAGAGCGAGATATATACTGTATGATAGAGATAGTAGAGAGCCATAACATCTGACAACACACCAATTGACGTGCTCTTCTTTTCAATATGGTTCATTTAGCAAACACTTCCATCCAAAGCGACTTACAGAACTGTCCCCATTGTCAACCGCTCTTCTCTTCCATTTTAATCAGAGAGCCTTACCTGGTCTCCTCTCTGGGAGTCGATGACGGTGGGCTGTCCCTTGCCGTTGATGATGTACACTATGACCTGTCCAGTGTGGTTGGACCGAGGAGCGCCAGCCACATAGTACTCTATGCTGCCATCATTCAGCGTTGTCACAGAGTAGCCTGTGCAGAACAGCCAAACGGGATATTATGGACAAACGTGTAACAATGTCCAGCGCTAGTAGTCTTACTGCCAGTCACACTGTAAATAAAGATATCTATTGTTTGAGCTTCAATACACATTCAAAGGAAGTTAGAAATTGTTGGAAAAGCAAGATACCTTAGAATGGCTTGGTGTTGATGAACTCATAATACAATAGCACAACATCAAATGAAGATAAAGGAGACAATATTGACTCGTAGATGATTGCAAGCTCACTTACCTAATAGTGAGCTGTGGTTTCTGTCCTCTAGGATTCTCTCAAAGGCCGTCTTGGGGAAGATGTCCGATTTCTGGGTGGTGTAGTGAACCACAGTACCACTCCAGCCATAGGCCCCCACTGCACCCAACATAATCATGTTCTGTAATGAGAGCGAGAAGAGTACCTGTTAAAAACACACTAAGCCATGTTCAGGTACTGCTTACGAATGTGTTACGAATGTGTTACATAGACACCCGTGAAATAAAATGCTACCAAATAGACTAACTGATTTAAAATAAGAGTTGGGGGTTTGTATCCCATACCTGCTTCTTGGTTTGGTGGGCACTGAATCCCACTTGGGACATCTCCATCTGAAAGTCACCACCTTTCCCAGTACCTAACCCCCACAGAAAAAACAACGGACAGGTTAGGTCAAGTGCAATAAAGTGGCCGTGCTGCTATTTCTGGTTTTGTAAATGGTAACTCCTTCTTGTTCGAATGGACCGTGATACAAATTCAGCGTTGCTTTAGAACACAACTTTACCCTCGATGTTGAAGATGCGGTCTCCCAGAGATCCAGCGATCTCGAGCAGAGCCTCCTCAGCTGATACGTTGAAGAAATACCTGTCTGTCGGGGTGCTGGCGATGGACTTGATCTCCGCAATCAGGTTCTTAGTGTCAATGTCATTCCTTATGTAATACCCAAGGACCTAGAAGAAAAAAAACATAATAAAGAATTAGTTTTAAAATCATTGATATTAGAATGAAAGGGAAGATTGATATACCGTAATAATAATAATGCCATTTTATAGGGGTATCAAAGGTCTCAAACAGTAAATGTTAATACCTCACACAACACTGTACGTACTGTATATCCAGGTGTCTTTTGCTAAAGAGATTTTATGTCAACGAGAGACTCACCTGGATGAATAAAGGTTCAACCAAATAAGTGGGATATTTACTCACAGCAATACCAAAGCGGGTGATCTTCTCACTCTCACACTTCCTGATGACGTCGTCTCGGAGGTTCTTGTCGTGAGACTCTCCGTCCGTCACCACCACCATCACTTTGCTGGCTCCGGGTCGAGCCCCGTTCCCGGGCAGGAACGCGTTCTGTCTGAGACACGAGGTCAAAAAAGTGTCCCATCTCAACATATTCCAACCCAATTCAATACCCAATGTAAAGAAAAAGCTTCTAAAACGTTTGTTCGGAACACATTTCATTGTGTTGTATTCCATTCTATTCCATTCAAGTGCTCAATTCTAACCCCATTTGGGGAGGGGGGGGGGGGGGGGGGGTTCAGTATGCACAGAGAGATTCTAATCCTTTTGTTATTTTTTATAAATATGTTGAGTCAACAGAGTCAGGATATATATATTTAAATTACATGAGGGTCACGATCACTTGTAGGATATTTTTGTATTTAAAAAAAATAGTTTTTGTGGGTGGATCAGCTTTAATATTGTGGAATGATTGTTGCTTTCATCAATGTAATTGTCTGCATCATTGGGATGTAGGATCTTAATTTGAGCCACTTTTCTACAGCAAATAATCCTGCAGCAACAGAAAATGTGAATTATTATGTGGCTTCTAATTACATTTCTTTGTAGGGCTTGATCTGACATTTTAAAGTGGAAAGTTTGACATTTTAAAGTGGAAATTACAAACTTTAGAAGCCTTTGTAAACCTTGAATAGACTACAAGTTTGCATTTCCTGCTGCACAGGAAAATTTGCAGCAACAAAAGAGTGATCCTAAGGACCCATTGACTGGTAGAGAACAGGAGGAAATGCCTTAGGCTTGCCTCCCTAATGGCACCCACATAGTGTACTATTTCTGGCCAGAAGTAGTGCACTATGTAGGGAATAGGGTGCCATTTGGGGTGCAGAATTTAGACTATGTTGACACTGCAAGAATAGAAAGTGTTGTAGACTGAGACACACCGAGCAAATTCAATGGCGCGGAAGGTGTTTGTCTCCAGGCCTTCCCTCTGGAGAATGTTCGCTGCAGCCGCAATGATCGAGTCTTTGGTTTTGTAGGCGTTCAGATGGAATTCAACGACTGGCTCAACCCCGTACTGTATAATACTTGCCTGAAAACATGAACATAAAGTCAACAAAAACAGATAGGGATAGATCATTTACTCGGGCCAAGATTCAATCCGACTGCGGGTGGTCCACAATGCAGCTTTTAAAGGCGATCTCCGACTGAGCTGATATATGCAGTGTTAACCATGAATGAGATCTCTGCGGATGGGGGGGGGGGGGGGACGACATTGCCTTTAAAAGATGCATTGTCAATAACCTCGACAAATGGCAAATTATATACATTGATAACTGTGAGCACACTTACCTGAGTATTATCCGGTCCAATATCTAAATTCTCCAACAGTTTCTTGAGGAAAGCCACAACTGGTGGCCAGGGATATATACTGTTGGATCCATCCACAATAATAGCAATATCCATTGGACCCCCACAAGCTGGAAAGACAAGATAAGAATTGAGTTCATGTCAACACGTGCATTTTCCATGGTAATCATTCATAACTCCAACCACGAAGGGGCGTTAAATATGACATACAGTAGGACTGAAAGCTAGAATCCTTAGTTGCCACATCCATTTTTCTACAGCTGTGTACCCATTGGTTCTTGAAGAATAGAACTTAGAAATGCCTCACGAGCTTTAGTTCAACTTTTTGGTACCCTATCAGAACACAAAATATAAGCTTGTTTTACGGCAATGTGTACACTTGTGAACAACATAAATGCAAATAAACAATACAGACCCTCAAAATGTGGTGGAAAATGTACACCCGCGGCTCTTTCTAGGAAGTTGAGAGTGGTTACCTTTCTCTAGCCCCACCCCTTAGCTTTTTAGCACAACGGGGGTGGGGAGGACGCTTTGTTATTGTTTCAAATGAGGACTCAAGCTTTAATTTATACTTTTAATCAATGGTGAAAACAATACATAACTCGTAGGCTAAGGATGTTTCAAATGAGGAAGGACTCTTACTTTGAAGGGCGGGTGAGAACGAAGACAGGGGTTTGAAGAGAGGGTTCACTTCTGCACAGATCCCTGGGTAATAATACTGGCTGCCACACTTCTGAGCCCACAGAGGTCCACATGTCTACCAGGAGAACAAGATATAAGGTAAAACATCCAAAGCAACATTACATTCAGGCTATCAATCCCAAGTCCCTAAACATGTGGGATTGATTGACTGATAAGATCTTATATGAACTCTCCAGCTGCAGTGACGTTAAAGCTGTTGATCATGATGAATCTATCTTGTGTGGCTGTAAATAATCAGATGTAATCATTCCAAAAGTGTTAACCATGAATCGATCTTGTGTGGCTGTAAAGAATCAGATGCAATGATTCCAAACCTGTTAACCATGGATGTATCTTGTGTGGCTGTGTGGGTGAAGATTAGGGTTAGGATAGCTAGAAGTTCGATACAGATGTAGTGGTGTATAAAAACAGGTTTACCATGAACTTATCTTCTGTAGCTGTGTGGGTGAGGGTTAGCCCCAGACTCATGTTGACATTGATGTTCTTCACTGTTGACATGCTGACTGAGTCTGAAGTACAGGAGAGAGAAAATACATTGTTACAGTGTCCTTGTATTCGGTAACGAATACATTCTCATGGTGCAATTACAGTGCTCAACATTCATGAAAACGCACAATGAGATCTTGCAACACTCCGAAGAACACAGTTCCTTTTCTAACCACAGTGGCCATCGCTCTGACTGACAGACTGATTTGACCGGGTTCAAATGGGATTTAAATGGAATAATGTGGGGAAACACAAGCTAATGCTAGGAGATACAGCGACTGCTAAAAAAGGGCAGGAGTTTATAGAGATACAGAAGGGGAGAAGGAATAGCTAGCCTGGGCGCTAGCCTGGGCGCTAGCCTGTTTCTGCTCCCTTGCCAACACTTTATGGAATGTAATGCCAATTCCATGTTTAGTTTGACAATAAGAGCAATGGAGTTGGCAAGAGCACAAACAGATCTGGGACCAGGGCTAATGAATAGCTGGAGCTGTTTGAATGTCGTATGAAACGCATAAATGTCTTACTCTCCAGGTTGAGTATGAAGTATGTGTGAAGTATGTCTTACTCTTTAGGTTGAGTATGAAGTATGTGTGAAGTATGTCTTACTCTTTAGGTTGAGTATGAAGTATGTATGAAGTATGTCTTACTCTGTAGGTTGAGTATGAAGTATGTGTGAAGTATGTCTTACTCTTTAGGTTGAGTATGAAGTATGTATGAAGTATGTCTTACTCTGTAGGTTGAGTATGAAGTATGTGTGAAGTATGTCTTACTCTTTAGGTTGAGTATGAAGTATGTAGGAAGAGCACGAAGTGTGTCTTACTCTCTAGGTTGAGTATAAAGTATGAATTAAGAGTACGAAGTGTGTCTTATTCTCTAGGTTGAGTATAAAGTATGTATTAAGAGTACGAAATATGTCTTACTCTCCAGGTTGAGTATAAAGTATGTATTAAGAGTACGAAATATGTCTTACTCTCCAGGTTGAGTATAAAGTATGTATTAAGAGTATGAAGCATGTCTTACTCTCCAGGTTGAGTATAAAGTATATACAATATGAAGAGTATTAAGTATGTCTTACTCTGCAGGTTGAGTATAAAGTATGTATTAAGAGGACGAAGTATGTCTTACTCTCTAGGTTGAGTATAATGTATGTATTAAGAGTACGAAGTATGTCTTACTCTCCAGGTTGAGTATAAAGTATATACAATATGAACTATGTCTTACTCTCCAGGTTGAGTATAAAGTATATACCATATGAAGAGTATGAAATATGTCTTACTCTGCAAGTTGAGTATAAAGTATATACAATATGAACTATGTCTTACTCTGCAGGTTGAGTATAAAGTATATACAATATGAAGAGTATGAACTGTCTTACTCTGCAGGTTGAGTATAAAGTATATACAATATGAAGAGTATGAACTATGTCTTACTCTGCAGGTTGAGTATAAAGTATATAAAATATGAAGAATGTCTTACTCTGCAGGTTGAGTATAAAGTATATACAATATGAAGAGTATGAACTATGTCTTACTCTGCAGATTGAGTATAAAGTATATACAATATGAAGAGTATGAACTATGTCTTACTCTGCAGGTTGAGTCTCTGGCAGCCTGAACTGGACCCTCTGATCTCACACTTGTAGATGTCTCCTTTCCTGTCCTGTTTGTATCCACTCCAGGGAGAACCAACCAGCAACCTGGGGGAACACACACGCATGCATGCATACAGACAAGCAGGCAGGCAGACAGACAGACAGACATTTGCATACTGATTACATAATAATTACAATGGCATGTATGTCTAAATTACACACAATTATTGGTAGCTCATACCATTGTAGGTATGTTAGGGAATACACTGATGTTACTGTCCTTGTACTTCATATTTGGATACAGTACATACATTCACAACAAGACAATGGCAGTTACAGAGTTTTTCATTATCTACAGATGTGGAAGGTAAACACATACTCTACCAAGGTCATCATTGACAGTTAACCTTAGGGGGGAAAGTATAATAAACACCTTAACCCTGAAGGGCAAAGGACAGCGACATTTACAGTGAAAGGATGTTTTCAGACTCTGCCTGTTGCATGAGAAGGAGAGAGCCATAATGACCAGTGCCAGTGCTGTTGGTGGCTCAGGATCCATGGTGTTACTGCCATGTGAGTCAATCAGTCAGGACACACACGGCCACTATATTACACAGCATGACGTCAGACCAGCCTACCACACTAGAAACAAGTCACACTCATTATCCTTTCTTGAAGCCCACTCCATTACACATCACTGAGGAAAGCCCCACCTTGCTAGACTACTTTTATTTGTTTTAATTAGGCAAGTCAGTTAAGAACAAATTCTTATTTACAATGACAGCCTAGGAACAGTGGGTTAACTGCCTTGTTCAGGGGCAGAACAATAGATTTTTACCCTGTCAGCTCAGGGATTCGATCTAGCAACTTTTCAGTTACTGGCCCAACGCACTAACCACTAGGCTACCTGCCACCAACTACAGTGTGAACAGAGAGACCACTCAGCAGCTGATCTGTAAACTATTTCATATTCTGCTGGCTTTGAATCTTCAGTCATGACCGAAATTATCGGTACCCTTGATAAAGGAGAGCAAAAAAAGGCAGTATAAAATATATAGTACAATTACTGAGCTTTATAAAACGGGTTAGTTTGGATCCTGGATGCTGATTGGTTGATAGTTATAGCACCACAATCCCCACATTCCATGTGTAATGCCTGTTAACAGTTCCATTAGATTTATCACAACCCAGCCAGTCAATTTATACAAAACAAAAATATAGACTCATCATGTAAAGTGTTGATCCCATCAGCTGAAATAAAAGATCCCAGAAATGTTCCATACGCACAAATAGCTTTTTTCTCTCAAATTTTGTGCACAAATTTGTTTTCATCCATGTTAGTGAGCATTTCTCCTATGCCAAGATAATCCAACCACCTGACAGGTGTGGTATATGAAGAAGCTTTTTTTTACACAGGTGCACCTTGTGCTGGGGACAATAAAAGGCCACTCTAAAATGTGCAGTTTTGTCACACAAGACAATGCCACAGATGTTTTAAGTTTTAAGGGAGCGTGCAATTGGCATGCTGACTGCATGAATTAGAGAATAGAATTAACGACCAGCCTGTTTGGTTACAAACTTCAGAACCTCAGAACTAATAACTGGATTTTTGGCCGGGACTATATTATCTGGTGGAAGGGTGAAATAAAACGAATTTACTCATTAAAATAACATTTTTAATAATGTTTTTAATGTCATTCATCGTTTAAAAAAAAAAACATATTGGCACCATTTTATAAAAGCAATAAGGCCGTCGAACCCAGGCATTGTCGTGTGATAATAACAAATCAAATCAAATTTTATTTGTCACATACACATGGTTAGCAGATGTTAATGCGAGTGTAGCGAAATGCTTGTGCTTCTAGTTCCGACAATGCAGTAATAACAAGTAATCTAACTAACAATTCCAAAACTACTGTCTTGTACACAGTGTAAGGGGATAAAGAATATGTA
Organism: Oncorhynchus mykiss; assembly: GCF_057628025.1. Lineage (NCBI taxonomy): Eukaryota > Metazoa > Chordata > Actinopteri > Salmoniformes > Salmonidae > Oncorhynchus > Oncorhynchus mykiss. The sequence goes on along the minus strand of NC_143026.1, from coordinate 45,075,962 downwards.
CATAAGGATATATGAATGAGTGATGGTACAGAGCAGCATAGGCAAGATACAGTAGATGGTATCGAGTACAGTATATACATATGAGATGAGTATGTAAACAAAGTGGCATAGTTAAAGTGGCTAGTGATACATGTATTACATAAGGATACAGTCGATGATATAGAGTACAGTATATACGTATGCATATGAGATGAATAATGTAGGGTAAGTAACATTATATAAGGTAGCATTGTTTAAAGTGGCTAGTGATATATTTACATCATTTCCCACCAATTCCCATTATTAAAGTGGCTGGAGTTGAGTCAGTGTCAGTGTGTTGGCAGCAGCCACTCAATGTTAGTGGTGGCTGTTTAACAGTCTGATGGCCTTGAGATAGAAGCTGTTTTTCAGTCTCTTGGTCCCAGCTTTGATGCACCTGTACTGACCTCGCCTTCTGGATGATAGCGGGGTCATCCTTGATGATCTTTATGGCCTTCCTTTGACATCGGGTGGTGTAGGTGTCCTGGAGGGCAGGTAGTTTGCCCCCGGTGATGCGTTGTGCAGACCTCACTACCCTCTGGAGAGCCTTGCGGTTGAGGGCGGAGCAGTTGCCGTACCAGGCGGTGATACAGCCCGCCAGGATGCTCTCGATTGTGCATCTGTAGAAGTTTGTGAGTGATTTTGGTGACAAGCCGAATTTCTTCAGCCTCCTGAGGTTGAAGAGGCGCTGCTGCGCCTTCTTCACAATGCTGTCTGTGTGAGTGGACCAATTCAGTTTGTCTGTGATGTGTATGCCGAGGAACTTAAAACTTGCTACCCTCTCCACTACTGTTCCATCGATGTGGATAGGGGGGTGTTCCCTCTGCTGTTTCCTGAAGTCCACAATCATCTCCTTAGTTTTGTTGACGTTGAGTGTGAGGTTATTTTCCTGACACCACACTCCGAGGGCCCTCACCTCCTCCCTGTAGGCCGTCTCGTCGTTGTTGGTAATCAAGCCTACCACTGTTGTGTCGTCCGCAAACTTGATGATTGAGTTGGAGGCGTGCGTGGCCACGCAGTCGTGGGTGAACAGGGAGTACAGGAGAGGGCTCAGAACGCACCCTTGTGGGGCCCCAGTGTTGAGGATCAGCGGGGAGGAGATGTTGTTGCCTACCCTCACCACCTGGGGGCGGCCCGTCAGGAAGTCCAGTACCCAGTTGCACAGGGCGGGGTCGAGACCCAGGGTCTCGAGCTTGATGACGAGCTTGGAGGGTACTATGGTGTTGAATGCCGAGCTGTAGTCGATGAACAGCATTCTCACATAGGTATTCCTCTTTCCCAGATGGGTTAGGCAGTGTGCAGTATGGTTGAGATTGCATCGTCTGTGGACCTGAAGTGAGTGCTACGGGGCGGTAGCCGTTTAGCTCAGTTACCTTAGCTTTCTTGGGAACAGGAACAATGGTGGCCCTCTTGAAGCATGTGGGAACAGCAGACTGGTATAGGGATTGATTGAATATGTCCGTAAACACACCGGCCAGCTGGTCTGCGCATGCTCTGAGGGCGCGGCTGGGGATGCCGTCTGGGCCTGCAGCCTTGCGAGGGTTAACACGTTTAAATGTCTTACTCACCTCGGCTGCAGTGAAGGAGAGACCGCATGTTTTCGTTGCAGGCCGTGTCAGTGGCACTGTATTGTCCTCAAAGCGGGCAAAAAAGTTATTTAGTCTCCCTGGGAGCAGGACATCCTGGTCCGTGACTGGGCTGGATTTCTTCTTGTAGTCCGTGATTGACTGTAGACCCTGCCACATGCCTCTTGTGTCTGAGCCGTTGAATTGAGATTCTACTTTGTCTCTGTACTGACGCTTAGCTTGTTTGATAGCCTTGCGGAGGGAATAGCTGCAGGTCTTAGTCGGGAGATAACACACAAATAATCCTGGGTTCTAGTGCTTATTGTTTAAATACCGATGCTCCAAAAACATTTCAAATGTAAATATTTGATTAAACAAGTAATAAAAAATTATCTAAAAATGAACGGCAACCCTGTTTTCAATACTTTGTGCACTCCCCCCTTGCGAGGATAATTGCACTTTGATTCCTCCATGCAGAATCTTTCCAGATCCTTGATATCCTCTGCGCTTATGAACTGCCCTCTTCGAGGTTTTCAATGTGGTTCAAGTCCGGAGACAGAGATGGCAATTACAAAATGTTGATTTTGTGGTCAATTAACCATTTCTTTGAAGATTTCGATGTGTGCTGGAAGAACCCCTTGCAGCCAAGTTTCAGCCTCCTGGCAGTGGCAACCAGATGAATGCCCTGGTACTCGGTATATTTCATGATGTCGTCGACCTTAACAAGGATCCCAGGACCAGTTGAAGCAAAATAGGCCCATAACATCAAAGATCCACCACCATATTTTACAGTGGGTACGAGGTTCTTTTCTGCATTATGCATCCTTCATTTGAGGCCCAACCCACCACTGGTGTGCATGGCCAAAAAAGCTCTGTTTTCGTCTCATCGGACCATAGCACCCGGTACAAATCCAAGTGCCAATGCCGTTTAGCAAACTTCAAACATTTACATTTTGTTGGTTGCTTTCAATAAAGGCTTTATTTTTTTAATGGCAACCCTTCCAAATAGCCAATTGGCCTGAAGGTGGCTTCTAATTGGAGATTTGGAGATGGCCCTTGGCCTTTTCTTTGCCTCCTAAATTATTTCTCACTGCGCGTCGGGGCAAGATACACTTGGGTCCGCTACCAGGGAAGTTTACCACCGTGCCAGTGGTTTTAAACGTCCTCATTTTGGCCATAATGGCGGTAAGCGGTGTATTTTTATTTTTTACACATGGTCTGTCAACAACCATTTGTCTCTTTTAATTTGGGAGTTCTGTGCCTTTTCCCATGGTGACAGATGACAAACGGATTTGACACGCGTGTTCTCTATTTCTGTCTCTCCATTGTTTTCAGTGTACAATATCGCTCAGTATTTGTATTGTTTATTTTATACAGTCTTTTTTTTGGCTCATATTTATCAAGGGTGCCTATAATTTCAGTCATGACTGTATATCTTTTTTTGGCCAGGACACAGTGTGTTGGTGTGATATTAAACCGAATAAAGACAGGATAGAAGCCCAAAGCATGACCTCTGGTATCAGTAGTATGCAGGAGAATAGGCTTGTCAGATAACAGCACTTCCTCGACCATGCTAGTTTCTACAGATATTAACATGTATTCCACTGGTTACAGCTGAAGAAACATTTCAGTTCCATTGTGAACTTGGTACACGTTTGCCAACGGTTGGCATTCGTGTTTCGCTGTGGTTTCTCCGAATATCCCAAAACTCCCAGACGCTCCTACTGACTTTGTGTTAGAGCCAAAGCCCTCACTGCGTGTCGGGGCAAGCACTGTTCCAGTGGTTTTAAACATCCTCATTTTGCCATAATAGTGGTAAGCTGTGTATTTGGTTTAGAGTTTTTTTTTTTTTATGTTTACACATTGCCTGATTTCTGAAAGTCAACAGCCATTAGTCTCTTTTACTTTGTGAGTTCGACGCCTTTTCCCATGGTGACGGGATGACAACTAAAGAAACATTATGAACTTGGTACACGTTTGCCAATGGTTGGCATTCGTGTTTCGGTGTGGTTTCTCTGAATATCCCAAAACTCCCCCACTGACTTTGTGTTAGAGCCAAAGCCCACATTCTGAGACAGGAGGCAGCCAATTAGACAAAGGGAGAGAACTTTCACCTGGCCATCTCTGTGATGTCATACACTCTGGCTTTCAACGCAACAAGGCACCTCTTTTCTCTGGGGTTACGAGGTCTTTATGCCTCTCATTTCAAATGGGGTATTTATCAAGATTACAAATGACGAAACCGTAAACCTCTTTCCACTGTCATTTTGTCAAAACCTAGTCTCGTCCACCAGCCAGCTCTCTTCCTGTTGAGTCAGTCCGGGGACGAGGTTAGTCAAAACCACATTCAATTGAAGTCCACTTAAGTCCTTGACGCAATTATACAACCCATCATCAGCGTAAGAGGTGGACATCTAGTTATTTGTGTTTCTCAATCATTTCCCAAGTTAAATGTTTCTCAGAGCCCTTTCCTTTGTTAACAATGTTTCCATCCACGCATAGTTAATACGCCATAGGTTAACCCAGGCTCAGTCTCCATGTTTGTTTATGATGGGAAACGAAAGGAAAGCAGCTATGTCCCTGGAGAGATGTATTCAAAAGGAAAATGTCTCCTCTGAGATCTCCCGGATGCAGACAGGCGGCACTACGGACTACAGGAAGTGTGTGTGTGTGAGCGAGACGTGAACCCAAGAACCCTGTCTGTGACGGTCTGCTCTGTGGTGATCAGCAGTATAACTCTATAATGTGAGTGTGTGGGCATGTGTGTGTGTGTGTGTGTGTGTGTGTGTGTGTGTGTGTGTGTGTAGTATAGTGTTGAAGTGCCTAGATCTTGCTCTGTTGCCAACCCTGCTGAGGGTCATGTGACCTACTGTAAGAACAGGAACAGCATTAGCTTGAGAAAACGGATGCCCACCGCAGGGGTTCCAAATCCAGCAGCTACACAACAGTTCTGGATCTCTCAGACCCAAACGAAGCTCGGGCTTGTTTTTAGCTCTCCTGTCCCCTGTACGGCGTGCGAGAGTGATTTGGACACAGTGCTACTGTACATCAGCACAGCGTAGTGCAAGTGTGCATCTGTGGAGGTGCTGAGATGCTGTTCTTACCATGTCAGAACGTAACACTGTCTAGCACTTTCTACCACTCTGTACTGCTTGTGTAGGGCGGCCTATGCATGACTCCGTAGTCTCGTCTCACCATTTTCCCTGGTGATTTCTGAACTGTTTCACGGTGTATCCAAACTCCTCGAGGGCAGGTCCAGAGAATACCTTGGCTCCTGCCGTCCCCACATTAAAGGATAGGGACCGGGGGATGCTCCAACCTGCAGAGGGAGAGAGGGAGAGCGAGAGAGAGAGAGAGAGATCACACTGCTATCATAAATAACACTCTCCTCCACCACAAATATGCTGCAGCAGCGAGGTTCAGGGTTGTGTAAGACGGGGGAGATGAATTGAATGTCAAAAACAAAAACAAAAAAACACCACACCTTCTTCGTCTGTGATATGTGCTATGAGGTGCTTAGCTTTTACGCGTGTGCGCATGTAAGTGCGCGTGTGTGTGTTATCCTTGTTCCCAGGATACTATGGCTGTACCAGGAATAACAACAAATTCCTAATACCAACGGCAATGTAGTACTGTGCAGTGTCAGGTTTTGCGATAGTAAAGATGTCAGAGACATTCAAACACATCCTTCAAGGCATAACACCTTAGGCATCCATAGTGAAAAGTAAAGAAAGTATTTTTCCACCATGTGAACTGAAGCTCAAAATATAACGACAGTGGTAATAACACTCAACTCTGGTTTTTAGACGACCTTGCTAGCATTTATCACAATTCACACATACAGCAGACCGAAGTGCTCTCATTGTTCTATTGTAAAAGCAAGGTAAGAATTCCAACGGCCTTACATTTCCCAACAGCGCTTGAAGATGGATTCGACTAGAGACCGGGATCTGGCTGCGTGTGATCCCCAATCTGGACGAGTCGAAGCACGACAGTGTGCACAGATTGCTGGTCTAAGGTGCAGACGTGTCAGTGCAGTGGCTGCTTACAGAGGACACACAGTAGCCGAGGGGGCCTACTGAGATGAGGGTGAGTGATATCAATCCACTGGCGAGGCCTTTCGGGACGACAGAACGACGAGTCACGTCACGGCGCCATCCATAAGGTCTATAACAGAGCCGACGCTGAACAGAGAGACGCCGAGTAAGAATAAAACACTTTTCTTTTTGGAGCTAACACCCGTTCCCTTTTCTCGCACTACACTTGTCTTGTCTTACCAGCACTGACTTGGCTGATAGCTGCTTTATTGAGGAAAGGTTTTACTCATTACTTGTCTTACAAAACTACAAGTCGCTCTGGGTAAGAGCGTCTGCCAAATTACCAACACCAAACACCACACTCAGGTTAAGTTCACATACCATACAGGGCCTAACCTAACACAGGCCAGGTGAACTTTACCCTTCCAAACAAATAGAGAAATAGGGATCCCGGTTCTGTAGTTTGCAGCATTTTCCTCCATACTACTAGACAGCTAAGATATGATAGTATAGTCACTTAAGTGCTATCGTGGTTCAGCATGCCTTCAATGAGTCAGGTCACATCCAAACACTAAAACAGGGCTGTGAGAGGGCCAAAGGCTCCAAGTGACACCATATTCCCTGTGTAGTGCACTACTTTAGACCAGGCTATTCCCTATGGGCCCTGGTCAAAAGTAGTGCACTACATATGAACTAGGATGCTATTTTGGATGCAACCTTGAGATGAATCCACCTGCTAGAGTGGCGGGGCAGAACAGGATGTGAGCAGGTGACGATCACCTTATTAGTCACACGCGTGAGTTGTGGTCACACTGATGGATGTTTCTTGGCTACTAAATGATTTCCGTCTGTGTTATTTCATTGTGCCGATGTCTTCGCTGTTATTCTACAATGTAGAACATTGTAGAAGGCTGCATGTAGAACATTGTAGAAGTAAAGAGAAACTCTGGAATGAGTAGGTGTGAGAGAGAGAGAGCGAGAGATACAAAGAGATATACAGAGAGAGATACAGAGAGAGATAGAGATACAGAGAGAGTCCCCACTGGCCCTGGGTAAACCTTGCTGATTCAGTCCCAATGTGGTTCCAGCCGGCTGGGTGCATTGTGTGCAGCAAGCTGGATAACCCACTTTAGATCCCTGCTCTGTGACTGACTGAGCACCTCATTGGACAGTGGCGGGGTAGTGGAGGACTCTGGTGAATCCATGTCTATTGGGAGTTTATTTGATTTGATTCGATTTATTAGGATCCCCATTAACCGACGCCAATGGCAACAGCTAGTATTACTGGGGTTCGACATATAACGAGAAAGACATTATATACAAAATACTTTACAATTTGCATACATTGAAAAATATGATCATGCAGTGTGTGTGTGCATCTATCAGTTACACATACATGCCAGTACATACACACAACAAGTAGATCACATGGGGGAGAGGCATTGTGCTGTGAGGTGTTGCTTTATCTGTTTTTTGAAACCAAGTTTGCTGTTCACTTGCGCTATATGAGATGGAAGGGAGTTCCATGCACTCATGGCTCTGTATAATACTGTATGTTTCCTTGAATTTGTTCGGGACCTGGAGAACTGTGAAAAGACCCCTGGTGACATGTCTGGTGGGGTAAGTGTGTCTGTCAGTGCTGTGTGTAAGTTGACTATGCAAACAATTTGGAATTTGAACACATTGATGTTTCTTATAAAAGCAAGAGGTGACGCAGTCAGTCTCTCCTCAACTCGTAGCCAAGAGAGACTGGCAGGCATAGTGTTTATATTAGCCCTTTGATTACATTGAAGATCAAGACGTGCCGCTCAGTTCTGGGCCAGCTGCAGCTTGACTTGGACTTTCTTTAGAGCACTTGACCATATGACTGGACACAATAATCAAGATTAGAGGTCGACCGATTAATCGGCATGGTTTCAAGTTTTCATAACAATCGGTAATCTGCATTTTTGGACGCCAATTATGGCCGATTACATTGCAACCCATGAGGGAACTGCGTGGCAGGCTGACCACCTGTTACGCGAGTGCAGCGTCAAAAGGACCTTGTGGCTGCGATGAGCCAAGGTAAATTGCTAGCTAGCATTAAACTTATCTTATAAAAAACAATCAATCTTCACATAATCACTAGTTAACTACACATGGTTGATGATATTACTAGGTTATCTAGCTTGTCCTGCGTTGCATATAATCACTGCGGTGCCTGTTAATTTATCATCGAATCACAGCCTACTTCAACTTCGCCAAACGGATGATGATTTAACAAAAGCGCATTCACAAAAAAAGCACATTCGTTGCACAAATGTACCTAACCATAAACATCGATGCCTTTCTTAAAATCAATACAGAAGTATATTCTTTTAAACCTGCATATTTAGTTAAAATAAATGCATGTTAGCAGGCAATATTAACTAGGGAAGTTGTGTCACTTCTCTTGCATTCAGTGCAAGCAGAGTCAGGGTATATGCAACAATTTGGGCCGCCTGGCTCGTTGCGAACTGTGTTTCTTCCTAACAAAGACCGTAATTAATTTGCCAGAATTTTACATAATTACGACATAACATTGAAGGTTGTGCAATGTAACAGCAATATTTAAACTTAGGGATGCCACTCGATCGACAAAATACGGAATGGTTCCATATTTCACTGAAAGAATAAACTTTTGTTTTCAAAATGATAGTTTCCGGATTTGACCATATTAATAACCAAAGGCTCGTATTTCTGTGTGTTTATTATAATTAAGTCTATGATTTGATATTTGATAGAGCAGTCTGACTGAGCGGTGGTAGGCAGCAGCAGGATTGTAAGCATTCATTCAAACAGCACTTCACTGCGTTTGCGAGGAGCTCTTAGCAATATTTGATTTACAACGCTGTTTATGACTTCAAGCCTATCCACTCCTGAGATTAGGCTGGCAATACTAAAGTGCATAAGAACATCCAATAGTCAAAGGTATATGAAATACAAATGGTATAGAGAGAAATAGTTGACGCGTCATAATTCCTATAATAACTACAACCTCTAATCGGTCGACCTCTAATCAAGACCAGAAAAAAATAGAGATCGTGCTGGTCATGTCAGGTGGTCAATCAAATCTGTAGTCCCTGAACCAATATATGCTGTCCTTTTCACCATCTCTAACATTTCAAACAGCTGCATGACATGATAGCGAACATGGCTTGTTTAGGCGGGTGAGAACTGCAGTCGGCATCTCTCCCAGGGAAAACAGGGAGGAACCATGCCATACATTAATATACAGTTGCCTAACTGTGTCATTTTAACTACGCTTTGAAACTCTTCGGGCAAGAGTCGAAAGAATGAAGTCGGTGGCTTTCTGAATGTTGTCGCAGCACGCTCTTCTACACACCTCTACAAACCTCTGCCAGAGAAGTAGGTGTGTCCTCCTCCTTCGCACAGCTCATTGTAAACCTCATCATGAGGATACACTGTATATACAAAAGTATGTGGACGCCCCTTCAAATGAGTGGATTCAGCTATTTGAGCCACACCCCTTGTTGACAGGTATATAAAATCGAGCGCACAGCCATGCAATCTCCAAAGACAAAACATTGGCTGTAGAATCGCCTTCTTGAAGAGCTAAGTGACTTTCAACGTGGCACCGTCATAAGATGCCACCTTCCAACAAGTCAGTTCGTCAAATTTCTGCCCTGCTAGAGCTGCCCCGGTCAACTGTAAGTGCTGTTATTGTGAAGTGGAAACGTCTAGGAGCAACAACAGCTCAGGCACAAAGTGGTAGGCCACACAAGCTCACAGAATGGGACCACAGAGTGCTGAAGGGCATAGTGCGTAAAAATCATCTGTCATTGGATGCAACACTCATTATCGAGTTCCAAACTGCCTCTGGAAGCAACGGCTGCACAATAACTGTTCGTCGGGAGCTTCATGAAATTGATTTCCGTGGCCGAGTAGCCACACAAAAGCCTAAGATCACCATGCACAATGCCAAGTGTCGGCTGGAGTGGTGTAAAGCTCACTGCCATTGGACTCTGGAGCAGTGGAAACGCTTTCTCTGGCGTGATGAATCCCGCTTCATAATCTGGCAGTCCGACGGATGAATCTGGGTTTGGTGGATGCCAGGAGAACGCTACCTGCCCCAATGCGTAGTACCAACTGTAAAAATTGGTGGAGGATGAATAATGGTCTGGGGCTGGTTTTCATGGTTCGGGCTAGGTCCCTTAGGTCCCTTAGTTCCATAGCAACAGTTTGGGGAAGGCCCTTTCCTGTTTCAGCATGACAGTGGCCTCGGGCACAAAGTGAGGTCCATACAGAAATGGTTTGTCGAGATCGGTGTGGAAGAACTTGACTGGTCTGCACAGAGCCCTGACCTCAACCCCATTGAACACCTTTGAGATGAATTGGAACACCAACTGCGCTCCAAGCCTAAGCTCCAACATCAGTGCCCGACCTCATTAATGCTCTTGGCTGAATGGAAGCAAGTCTCAGCAGCATTGTTCCAACATCTTGTGGAAAGCCTTCCCAGAAGAGTGGAGGCTGTTATAGTGGCAAAAGGAGGGACCAACTCCATATTAACACATGATTTTGGAACGACATGTTCGACGAGCAGCTGTCCACATACTCTTGGTGATGTAGTGTATGAGCATGCCTGGCTGACAATCATTTTCATAGCTTCAGGCAACAGAATATCTCACCGGGTTGCCAACCCAGCTCTCACCTGAGAACACATGGAAATGCAATAGAGCCTGATCTAACCTGCAATAGTGCTGCTTTCCCAACACTCTTGACGTTCAACTGCAGAAAACACTCTCTTTCTAAATCTAGCGGATAACTAGTCCTAAAATCACAATACACCGCACTCCAAATGCAGTCTTCTATTCCCGATATCCATAATATCTTAAATATTTTGGTACCCCTCCAGCCTCATCTGTACTGATGTTTTCAAAGGAATGTCACTGAGAGATTGAAGCAACGTTATCTTGTGCCCAGGTATCTCAGGGGAGCCTTTAGAAACATTTGTATACTTTCCATAGAGAGCCAACTAGCGTAATCATAGCGTTGATACAATTGCATCAGTAGCCTGTATTGCACTGGAATATCTCTGGCAGTTGACACGTTTAGCAAAATAACGTTTTCTAATCTTAATCTAAATCCATAGAAGTGCAAAAGTACTTACATTGGATCAAAAGCAACGTCAAAACAGTCCTCTTTGGATTCAACTCCATCGTTCCAAGAATGAGAGAAAAAAAACTAGGTGATGAAAGCGGGCGCCTCTTCGTTCCCTGTACAGTTTTAACTTCAGCAGACCTCTCACGGTTGTTGAAGTTCAGAACGGGGCGCTCGGGTCGGTTGACACTAGTTATTGAAGCCACAAAGTAAAAATGGATATCATAAAAATGTATGGGGGAAAAAAGCTTTTTGGTCTTAATATAAGGTTGTGGTTAAGGTTAGGTTTAACATCAGATTTTTTAGAAGAAACATTTTGGAAATAGGCGAGGTTTAGCCAGAGCTATGACTTTGTGGCTGTGGTAACTAGTAACAGCCTGCTCGGGACGGCAGAGACAACGAGGGTACTGACATTTCAAGGAGTAGCATACAAATACAGGACTACGCTTTTATGTGGAGAGAATGACACCAACATGAACAAGCCCCTTTTAATATCACATGTTAAGCCCATTTTAATATAACTTTTCTGAGTGAAAAGGCACCTATGAATTAGGGCCGGCCCTAGCCATTTGGGGGCCTTAAGCAACATTTTTTTTTTACATTTTGTAAACTGGAGCATCATTGGATTTTCTTTCACAAAACCCCTTTCTAATTTTGGAGACTGTGGTTGTGTCTTTATTTTCTTAGTTACTCAACATGAAGTTTACTAGCAAAGACACATCTCACGTGATGACATCATAATATAACACTGCACCTACAACAGTCACACTGTGGGATGTGGTGAGGTATGTGTGGTGACAGTGTGTGAAGTTCTCTGGGACCATTCTATACAGGCAGGAAGTGCTTTATCTTCTTTAGACTCCTTATAAGATCATCCGTTCAAGATAACTATCTGCTGTATACTGTACGTAGGCTGACGTAGGACAACAACCTATCCCTCAATGTCAGTAAGACCAAGGAGTTGATCGTGGACTACAGGAAACAGGAGGGGGGGGGCAGGCAGGCACGTCCCCATCCATTCCCTAAGTTCTAGACCTCAGCTGTATCTGGTAATGAATGGTGTGGCTGTTGAACAAGTTTACGAGACTAAATTACTTGGTGTTACCTTAAATTGTAAATTGTCATGGCCGAAACGTGTAGATTCAATAGTTGTAAAGATGGGGAGAGGGCTGTCTCCAAAAAGCAAGTCCTGCAGGCTCTAGTTTTGTCTAATCTTAATTATTGTCCAGTCATGTGGTCCAGTGCTGCAAGGAAAGACCTAGTCAAGCTGCAGCTGGACCAGAACAGAGCGGCACGCCTTGCTCTTCACTAAGGACTTCAAAATGGTCCACACACTCACAAATAGTTGTGAAGCAGGCATGACAGTGCCTCTTCCCTCTCAGAAGGTTGACAAGATTTGGCATGGGCTCTCAAAATCCTCCAAAAGTTCAACAGCTGCACCATTGAGAGCATCTTGACTGGCTGCATCACTGCTTGGTATGGCAACTGCACCGCCCTCAATCGCATGGTGCTACAGAGGGTGTTGTGGACACCCCAGTATATCACTGGGGCCGAGCACCATCCCATCCATGACCTCTATATCAGGCGGTGTGTTAGAATGGCCCGGAGAATTGTTCAAAACTCCAGCCACCCAAGCAATAGACTGTTCTCTCTGCTTCCAGACGGCAAGCGGTGCACACTCATTTGCTCACACGCGCGCACACACACACATGTGCGCGCACACACACTTCATTTGCTCATACACATAACATGCACACACATTCATACTGACTCCACACACACACACAATCATGTACACTGTTGCTACTCTGTTGATCATTTGTCCTGATGCCTAGTCACCTTACCACTATACATATCTACCCTTCCCACTCCAGTATCCCTTGTAAATATGGTATTGACACTGACCCTGGAACTGACCCGGTATATCCGAAGTATGTAGCTTACTTACTTTCTCATGTTCTTCTTATTTTATTTCTGCCGGGGGCACTACTTTATAGTACTACTGCTATTGATTACTGCATTGTTGGGAAAGAGCTGGCACGAAAGGCATTTCACTGTACTTGTGCACATGACAATCAAACTTAGTAATGCAGTACCTGCTTCAATTCAAGCGCTTAGTGACTGACACACCCTCTTTTTTGTCTTTCAACACAGACATGGACATTCGCCAATGAGTCATCGTCATGATGCGGTAGTCTGATTTAGGGGATTTGCATTATGTCCGCGGGCTATATGCTTCCAGATAATACGGTACAGAAGTGTGACAGGGGACTCTTGGACTATTTGTTACTCAAGCCCACCCCGCCCCTGACCCCCGTCCATTCATAGTTACCTCCCTGAAAGAATATACACCATTTCCTCAAGCTCTCAAAAAGTCTCCAACTATTCGGTCAGGTAGTAAATGTGAACATATTTCTCCAAACTTGTTTGGACCTGAGTATCAGGGTGTGTTTGTTACAATCCTCTACAGCAACTGACATACCATGAGACAATACCAGCTGCACTACAGTAATATTCTGACCCATGGATTTGATCTTAGGACAGTGACGGATACAGTACCCTCGGAGCTACCCTTCTGAGATAACACTGGTGTTGTTTACAATGTGTTTGAGATTGTATTCGTTGAACACACTGTTGGTCTAGCCACTTCACATCAAAAGAGGTTGAGAGACATAGTAAACAGTATTACGGAACTCCGAGGCAGAGCGGTGGTCAGGGTTCTCTCTCTCTCTCTCTCTGTCTCACTCCACAGATCCCCAAATAATACCCATGTGGTGTTATATACCTGACCCGAGACAGATAAATTAAACAGAACCACAGCTCTCGGCATTTACAGTGAAGTGGCAGGTTTCACAATAATATGGTCATGAATTCCTGGAGGATGAAAACACAAACTGTGGGTGTCTGTCTGTCTGTCTGTCTTTAGTTATTGTTCTTTACAAGACACAAACACCTAGAACACACAAGCATAATCATAATGGAAGCTGCCTTGCCCCTTTCCTTTCAATCTGAAACCATGAAGCCCATCCTGTGTGTGTAATGGGGTCAGTATGCCTGCATTGCCCAGACTGCCCACTGACTGTGAACAAGATCCAGCTGAAAGGATTAACTGATGTGTACAGTAATCCCAAACGCATGAGCAACCTGTCTGCAACAAAATAGCTGGCTTGCTGCCTGCCCTTCGGAGAGAAAACATAGACTTTTTAGCACACAGCAAAAACTCACCCGCTATAGCCTACAATTATACTAATTCAGTTTTATGGCATGATTTACGCCATTGATGTTCAACATTAAAAAACAAGGCTTTATTTTTTTTTGCATAAGATCCTTGACAACATGTGCAATGCTTTCTAAATGCTTTCAAATCTGTGCTAATGAGAGTACATACAGTATGACAAACCAGTGCATTAAGTGGACATTTCACAGCAGTGTGTATGACTGGACCATATCAGTCAGATGCAGGCTCAGCCCCCTCCCTCCATCCCACCCACCCTCCCTCCCTCCCTCGGTCAAAGTGGACTGAGACGATAGATCAGTGATCCTCAAACCTGCTCCTGGAGAGTCAAAGTAATGCAGGTTGTTATGCAACCTTAGCGCCATCACACCTGATACAACAACCCCTTGAGACAGACTGTTAACATGAATGTTATTAAATGTCAAATCGAGAAGCTGGTCAGCACACACAAATTTGGTTCTGGGTTTCAGAGTACGGTTACTGATTCAACTCATCCGTAATCAAATCTTCAACGCCTTCATCGGCTGACTCCATCACCGCCGAGCTGTGACAAATAAGTTATCCAGAAGGGGACAGGATGGAGGATCGCTGTGTTAACATTATCTTACACATTTGACAGACATTTGATCTTTATTACTTGTGCTTTCAAAAGTGATGAGTGTCTCGTATATACAATGCAACGTATGCAAAATATGGGAACAAAATGCAGATAGACTCAGGAGGAGGATAAGCCAAGGTGCATAAATATCAAAAGAGGTGGGGGGGATGCAACTCACATTCACGAGTGTCACATGGTGAGGGTGATTTCAAACCTCTACCGGTCCGTCATAGGCTGTCAAATCACCCCCAGTATGTGACCGTCAATCGCCCAAGTTTCCCCGATTTTGACCGTCTTCATGACAAACGTCTTTTTGTTCGGCGCTACTGTCAAATGAAGACATCAGGAATCAGGTTACACTCCACTGAGAGGCTTTCTGGGTGACTGTAGGCTACCTCACGAATCAATCTCCCAAAATAAGAAAAGACAGAAAAGAAAGAGGAGCCAAAAAACTAAAATCTTAGCGGATGGAGGCTAAATTAATCTAGTTCCAATACACATTTTGTTGGACATTTCGATTTTCGATCAAAATATAAGACCAATGTTTTTATTTTAAAATACTACGTTTGTTTGTTTTATCTAATTCAGATGATGTCAAAGCTCCATATACTCCATATTATTAAGGCCGAACATTTTCATTATACTATCACCATACTATCATACAGTACGTAGCACCTGAGAAACGTTGGAGCAAATGAGTTATTTTCTCTCTATTACTGACATATACACTCTTAGAAAAAAGGTGCTAAGTAGAACCATACAGGTTCTTCAGTTTGTCCCCATTGGGGAACCCCTTTCGGTGCTGGTTATAATCCTTTGCAAAGAAACCCCTGTATATGGTTCTACCAAGAACCGTTTTATCATCATCATCTAAAGGTTCTTCCTTTTATCTTTGGAGGGTTCTTCCTAGTACCCTTTATGAATGGTTCCACCAGCCTTATTAGCCTTCACCTTTAATTATTTATGACAATATATTACATATATCATAAGGCCTTTCTTTAAGGGCCTAGTTCTACCAGAACACAGTGGTGTTAGGAATCTCCTGGTTTACATGCCACATCAGGCCTGCAAGTCACATTATGCTGGCTTGCAAAGTGATGTGTAATTCCTATTGGAATCCAGCCAGAGTTAGGATAGCCAACAAGTGGAATTATTAATCAGCCTCAACCTGCATTCAGAATGACTGCCAGGGTAGGGAAGTCTGAATACTGAGACTTCCTCAGTCATCTAAACTGGAACAACCATCTAAGTAACAAATCCAACCGATTGGATCAGTTTAGAAAACAGTATGTTATTTATATTTGTGTAGCATAAAATGTATTAGCCAATCAATATACATGCAAAAACAGAGATATTACAGTAAAAAAATATAACAAATACCCCTGCATGCTGGGAAATACTATATATGGCTCTATGTACAACCCTTCTTGCCTTTCTTCCAAAAACAGTTCTTAGCATGTTAAAGTTTCTAGGTAGAACCCTTTGCCTTACAAATAACCCTCGACTTCCGAAAAGGGTTTCTTCTGATCAAAAATGGTTCTTGGTAAAAACCCTATCCCTCTACAAAGAACTCTTTTGGAACCCTTTTTTTTCTAAGAGTGTAAGGCCTTCTTGATACATGCTGGATTTATGTCCGTTTTAGCTCAAATTGTTGCAAACAACTTTATGTACAAGCTTTACATTCACTTACATTAACAGCACAATCAAATGTTTTCCTTAATACTGTAAAGGTGCAATCTGTAAATTCTCTACCCCCATGTCGTGACAAGATGAATACAAGTATTTATGTCAATAGCATCTATTCCTCCTCTTCTTTTATACAGAATATATTCTTTTGGTGGGTACACTCGCATGCACCTCTTTACTATTCGGAGGAACATTTTTGTTAAAACATACAACAACAAAAAAATCGAACTTAAAGACTGAGCTTGTAAGACTAGAACATTTTGCAAATGTCCGTGTGTCAAAAGCAAACATTCTGCTTAGAAGATGAGGAATGTGCCAAAATAGAATTAATAACACGTTTTAAGACATACCATAGGTTGACAGTGTTTCATTAAAAAGTATCAAACAACTAGGACACAGGATTCGAACCCATCGCAGATTGTCTGTGCAAACCCACCAGAGTTCACGTGGACTTGGGCAACTTTGGTTTAATGCCATAGTCTGGGGTGTTTTTAGTGGCATTGGGATGTTCTAAGTAAACCTGAGAATGTTTTGTTCTGTTGTATAAAGCTGATAAGGTTGTGGCATCATATGATCAGTTCTGAGTCAGGATGCCATACATCTAGGTCTTCTGATGTCTCTTCTAGCTTAGGTCCTTAAGGTCCAGGTCTTGGTACCCAAGTTGGATAGACGGAAGACCACAGTGTACAAGTTCAATGTTTCCCAAGGCTTCTCTTTCCACGGAACCCGGACCAAGTTGTTATTACGTCTGGTAGACCATGTTGTTCATATAGATGGGCCACATCACTTTCAGGTGAATAGGTTGGTGCAGAACCATAGATAAACTCTGGCTTTTCCTCTGACCTGATGGCATTCAGGTGAATGGGTTGTTGTGGTATTTCCTACGGTATCTCCTCTCACTGACCTGATAAAAGACCTAAAGACAGTGGGGCACAGACAGACCTACAGGGTGGTGGGAAGGGTTAATTCTTCATGTCCTCCTTCTCCATGTCCTCCATGGATTTTCTTTTGAAAAATCCAGCCTGGTAAACGGAGCAAAGGAGAAAACATGGAATTTACAACCCAATTCAATCCAAGTCTGAAGTTTGATTTGGATTTGAAATGGATTTGGATTTGAATGGAAATGGATTTGGATTTGAAATGGATTTGGATTTGAATGGAAATGGATTTGGATTTGAATGGATTTGAAAGTGTATTGCACACATGGTCACACATGTTGAACCTCTCTATAATGCAAGCCTGTGCTATGTTATCTCTTCCCGATTGACACAAGCAGACAGAAGGTCGTGAACACCCACATACCTTCCATAGGGCGAAGATGACCAGTGCCAGAATGAGAAGTCCTATTAGGATACTGACTATAATGATCCACAGCGGTATACCTCCCAAAGCCTCTTTAGACACCTGGATCTTCACCTGAGATAGAAACGAGAGTGTTACACGGCCCAGAAAACCAACAAAAAGGACAACAAGCAAACACATCAAATCGCATGAAAATGTATAGGTCATTGCTCTCACATCTCTGGCGTGATTCGCGGTGCTCAACATGAAGAGATCCGTGTTCTGGTTCTCCAGGGTGGCATGAACTATCATATGAAGGCTGGTGAACTCTGCCTGCTCAGCAAAGAATTGAATCAGATGAGTGAATCAGAATCAGTCAAAAAACACAATCATTCAATCTTTCATTCAATCAATCAATCAGTCAATCAATCAATCAATCGATCACTCCATTATACTCACTTTGATAAAGGTGGGCTTCCACACCCTGAAGGTAACATTGACCTGGCTGTTGTTGACGTGAGGGATGGAGCAGTCAAATGACTCACATGGGTGGTCCTTACAGCCCTGCAAAGAAGAGGATACACACTGTGAGACACACGCACAAGCGCAGACGCACACACACACACACACACACACACATTGTTGACTCACCACCAGGAAGTCACTGAGGGTCTCTTTTTTAAGGTTGAGAGTGTGGACATTGTTGTGGTTGATCTTTAAAGGGTTAATCAGATGGCCGGCATGGCATCTCACATCCTGTGGGAGACAGACAAGATCCACCGACAAATCAACCATCAGTCAATCCATCACATTGGATCGAGTTGATCCACACCACTAAAATTCTGCAGTCTGCTTGAATTCACAGTGTGATTATCTGTTGACCGGCAGAGAACCCCGTGCAGAGTCTCCCTCTATGCTACAGCACATGTACCACAGGGAGAGAGAGAGAGGCCTTACCTGTGAGGAGGTGACGTGAGTCAGGTAAAGCAGGATGTTCTCTCTGGGTGAGAGGTACGGGTACTTCACCCTTAGCTTCAGAGGAGGAGTCGCCATATCCACATCCCTATTAATCTGGAGGTTAGAGATACGGTTTAATAGCGGGAGCCGGGTTCACTGAGATTTCCCCCACCACCCAAACTCATTCTCGTTTCAGGGGATAAATGATGTTGAGAAACTGGTCAATTGTAATGAATGATTTCTATGAGCAGCGTGACGTGAAATGGAGCTGTTAAAGAATACGTACATCTGAATCTGTCTTCTCTGCTGCCTTCTCTGCTCTGATATCTGCATGATCAGTGTGTGGTTGTGAGTGTGTGTGCTGTTGTAGCCCATTTACTTGCAAAAAGTCGGCATGAATTCAAAGTGCTGCATGCGACCACGCCATGCAGACAGCAAGTAGGCTATACAGAGCATCGCTTAAAAAAGACGGCCATAGTCTATAACTAAACGGCCATAGTCTATAACTAAACGGCCATAGTCTATAACTAAACGGCCATAGTCTATAACTAAACGGCCATAGTCTATAACTAAACGGCCATAGTCTATAACTAAACGGCCATAGTCTATAACTAAACGGCCATAGTCTATAACTAAACGGCCATAGTCTATAACTAAACGGCCATAGTCTATAACTAAACGGCCATAGTCTATAACTAAACGGCCATAGCCTATAACTAAACGGCCATAGTCTATAACTAAACGGCCATAGTCTATAACTAAACGGCGATAGTCTATAACTAAACGGCCATAGCCTATAACTAAACGGCCATAGTCTATAACTAAACGGCCATAGTCTATAACTAAACGGCCATAGTCTATAACTAAACGGCCATAGTCTATAACTAAACGGCCATAGTCTATAACTAAACGGCCATAGTCTATAACTAAACGGCCATAGTCTATAACTAAACGGCCATAGCCTATAACTAAACGGCCATAGTCTATAACTAAACGGCCATAGTCTATAACTAAACGGCCATAGTCTATAACTAAACGGCCATAGCCTATAACTAAACGGCCATAGTCTATAACTAAACGGCCATAGTCTATAACTAAACGGCCATAGTCTATAACTAAACGGCCATAGTCTATAACTAAACTTCCTCAACAAAATAGTGTGGTGACTTTGAGAGAACTTTGAGTTGATTCAATTGCAACAAGTACAAAAAGAAAATGTTACATTCACGTGTATATTTCTCCCATTTACGGTGGTGTAATCATGTTCGATTTTTTCCCCCCCTGGGATTATAGGCTATGCTTTTATTTCTTTATTTATGAATTATTGTTTTTTTTGTTTGTTTTGCCCCTTTTTCTCCCCAATTTCGTGGTATCCAATTGTTAGTAGCTACTATCTTGTCTCATCACTACAACTCCCGTATGGGCTCGGAGGCTGAAACCCATGCAATTATCTCGGGGAAGAAAATTGCTAAACTCTCTGGAAAAAATATCAAACCCTAGTCAGAGAGAATCAGTAAAGTCACAGGTCTTTCAGTCACAGTTGAATCACATTTTAGCTTCTTCAAAAGCTGAGGCAACTCAGAATACGTGTCTTACTTTTGGGCACCACTTGGTCTCACCAGACTCAGGGCACTCTGACTAACCTGGTCTCACTATAGTATGAAACATGGTATTTCCATCATCCACATCTATACCATGGTAAAGATTAGGCAACACCATGGTGTTATTTAGGTGCATGGCAGTACCGTCATACTCAAAAGCTCAAATCATGGTACATTTCCATGATTCAGATCTATACCGTGGTACAAATGATGCAATACCACGGTAATAAGTGATAAATAGATGTAATACCAAGGTACATAGTAGTACCGTGGTACATATTTGTAAGAGATGTCTTACTTTTCGGGCACACCACTTGCCCATATCTAAACAGGTATTAGTCTCTCACTAGACTCTGACTAACCAGGTCTCACTAGACTCTGACTAACCAGGTCTCACTAGACTCTGACTAACCAGGTCTCACTAGACTCTGACTAACCAGGTCTCACTAGACTCTGACTAACCAGGTCTCACTAGACTCTGACTAACCAGGTTTCACTAGTGTATAACTGGGATGATACTGTATGTATGTACAGTACCAGTCAAAGGTTTGGACACACCTACTCATTCAAGGGATGATCTTTATTTGGACTATTTCCTACATTGTAGAATAGTGAAGACATCGAAACTATGAAATAACACACATGGAATCATGTAGTAACCAAAAAAAGTGTTAAAAGATCCAAAATATATTTGAGATTCTTCAAATTTCTTCTTTTTGCCTTGATGACAGCTTTGCCCACTCCTGGCATAGTAACGATAAAGAAAAACTCTGGAATGCATCGGTGTGTCCAAACTTTGGACTGGTGCCGCATGTCTTACCGTGTAGCTGATCTTGACCTCTTCTCCTATCACACTGGTGCCGTTGAAGACCCTGGGGTGCTGCTCTCCCTCTTTCACTATGATGTGGTCCTCCTTCATGTGCCTGTCACTGAGAGACGGAGGAATGAGGAAAGGAGACGGAAAGATTTGGAAAACGGTCAAACGTTTTTTTGGGGGGGGGGGGGGGGACCTGTGCAAATAAGAATGCACGCTGCATGTGTTGCAGGCGCTGTCTGTACTCACGCTGTGAATCTAAGTCCAGCCTCGTACTTCACAGGGATGGAGATTTTCACAGAGTTATCAAAAAGGGTGCTGTTCACTTCGTCGCTGTCACTGTAGTAAGGGGAAAGCCATTGCATTTGAATTTTGACATTACGATACTTCTTTTGATCGCTCGTATATTTTCTGTTGTCGTTTAGATTTAGTGTGACACCATGGCTTACTGTACCTGGTCGCAGTTACGTTGATCTGAATTTCCTTCCAGATATGTGCAGGGTTGACTTCAAACAGGATCTTAAAGACCTCCTGCAGAGAGAGAACAAGCAGACACATCAGCGGCCTGAAGTCCATAGTGAGTCTAATGGTATTGCAAAATGTTGCGAGGATTGTCTTATATATACAGTCCCAGTCAAAAGTTTGGATACACCTACTCATTCAAGGGTTTTTCTTAATTTTTTACTATTTTCAACATTGTAGAATAATAGTGAAGACATCAAAACTATGAAATAACACACATGGAATCATGTAGTAACCAAAATTGTTATGCAAATAAAAATCTATTTTATACTTGAGATTCTCCAAAGTAGCCACCCTGCCTTGATGACAGCTTTGCACACTCCTGGTATTCTCTCAACCAGCTTCATGCATTTCAATTAACAGGTGTGCCTTGTTAAAAGTTAACTTGTGGAATTTCTTTCCTTCTTAATGCGTTTGAGCCAATCAGTTGTGTTCTGACCAGGTCGGGGTGGTATACAGAAGATAGCCCTATTTGCTAAAAGACCAAGTCCATATTAAGGCAAGAACAGCTCAAATAAGCAAAGAGAAATAACAGTCCATCATTATTTTAAGACATGAAGGTCAGTCAATGTGGAACATTTCCAGAACTTTTCAAAAACAGTCAAGCGCTATGATGAAACTGGCTCTCATGAGGACCGCCACAGTAATGGAAGACCCAGAGTTAGCTCTGCTGCAGAGGATACGTTAATTAGAGTTACCAGGCTCAGTCCAAATAAAAAGTAACAGACACATCTCAACATCAACTGTTCAGAGGAGACTGTCAATCAGGCATTCATGGTGGAATTGCTGCAAAGAAACCACTACTAAAGGACACCAATAATAAGAAGAGACTTGCTTGGGCCAAGAAACACGAGCATTAGAGCGGTGGAAATCTGTCCTTTGGTCTGATGAGTCAAAATTTCAGATTTTTGGTTCCAACCGCCGTGTCTTTGTGAGATGCAGAGTAGGTGAACGGATGATCTCCGCATGTGTGGTTCCCACCGTGAAGCATGGAGGAGGAGGTGTGATGGTTTGGGGGTGCTTTGCTGGTGACACTGTCTGTGATTTATTTAGAATTTAAGGCACACTTAACCATCATTGCTACCACAGCATTCTGCAGCAATACGCCATCCCATTTGGTTTGCGCTTAGTGGGACTATCATTTGTTTTTCAACAGGACAATGACCCAGCACACCTCCAGGCTGTGTAATGGCTATTTCACCAAGAAGGAGAGTGATGGAATACTGCATCAGGTGACCTGGCCTCCACAATCACTCGATCTCAACCCAATTGAGAGGGTTTAGGATGAGTTGGACTGCAGAGTGAAGGAAAAGTAGCCAACAAGTGCTTAGCATATGTGGGAACTCCTTCAAGACTGTTAGAAAAGCTTTCCTCATGAAGCTGGTTGAGAGAATGCCAAGAGAGTGCAAAGCTGTCATCAAGACAAACGGTGTCTACATTGAAGAATCCCAAAAATATATTTTGATTTGTTTAACACCTTTTTGGTTACTACATGATTCCATCTGTTATTTAATAGTTATCATGTCTTCACTATTATTCTACAATGTAGAAAATAGTAAAAATAAAGAAAAACCCTTGAATGTGTAGGTGTGTCCAAACTTTTGACTGGTACTATATATTTACAAAACAAGATATGGAGGATTGGAAATGATGTAGACAATTACATTGATGGAAGCTACAATCTGCAATATTAAAGCTGATCTACCCCCAACATTTTTTTTATCAATAAATAAAACATTTAAAATATTTATAAAGAAATATATAATAATAAAGAAACGTCTTACCTCTACATTGCTTTTGAGGAATGGATATCCCACAGCACACTCAACTTTGGTATTATTTAGACTACAGTCTTTTTCTTTGGGCTGCGGAGTAAAGGGAGAGATGTCAAAACATACTGACAGAAATTATGACTGTGAAATGAAATCTGGATGTTCAAGACAGTAGAAGTAGAACGAACTGCAAAAATCACTGAAGCTGGAGACTCATATCTCCCTCACTAGCTTTAAGCACCAGCTGTCAGAGCAGCTCACAGATCACTGCACCTGTACATAGCCCATCTGTAAACAGCCCATACAACTACCTCATCCCCATCCTGTATTTATTTATTTATCTTGCTCCTTTGCACCCACAGTATCTCTACTTGCACATTCATCTTCTGCACACTTATTTGTATTGCTTTTAATCTTTTTAATGAATGTATCTTATTAACACTTTGTTCTAGCTAGCTATTTGTGTAGGTAGCTATCAAGTAAACGCAATGATCGAGTTACTCTTGTCATTTTATTGTTTTAAGTCTTTTGCTTGTAGTGTGATTTGTCTGTTTAATTGCTATATTGTAATTACTTTGCCACCATGGCCTATTTATTGCCTAAACTCCCTTATCTTACCTCATTTGCACTCACTGTATATAGACTTACTGTTTATTCCATGTGTAACTCTGTGTTGTTGTATGTGTCGAATTGCTATGCTATATCTTGGCCAGATCGCAGTTGCAAATGAGAACTTGTTCTCAACTAGCCTACCTGGTTAAATAAAGGTGAATATATATATATATATATACACACACAGTGCCTTGCGAAAGTATTCGGCCCCCTTGAACTTTGCGACCTTTTGCCACATTTCAGGCTTCAAACATAAAGATATAAAACTGTATTTTTTTTGTGAAGAATCGACAACAAGTGGGACACAATCATGAAGTGGAACGACATTTATTGGATATTTCAAACTTTTTTAACAAATCAAAAACTGAAAAATTGGGCATGCAAAATTATTCAGCCCCCTTAAGTTAATACTTTGTAGCGCCACCTTTTGCTGCGATTACAGCTGTAAGTCGCTTGGGGTATGTCTCTATCAGTTTTGCACATCGAGAGACTGAAATTTTTTCCCATTCCTCCTTGCAAAACAGCTCGAGCTCAGTGAGGTTGGATGGAGAGCATTTGTGAACAGCAGTTTTCAGTTCTTTCCACAGATTCTCGATTGGATTCAGGTCTGGACTTTGACTTAGCCATTCTAACACCTGGATATGTTTATTTTTGAACCATTCCATTGTAGATTTT
This sequence comes from Oncorhynchus mykiss, assembly GCF_057628025.1. NCBI lineage: Eukaryota > Metazoa > Chordata > Actinopteri > Salmoniformes > Salmonidae > Oncorhynchus > Oncorhynchus mykiss. The sequence goes on along the minus strand of NC_143026.1, from coordinate 45,051,450 downwards.
GCTTTATGTTTTGGATCATTGTCTTGTTGGAAGACAAATCTCCGTCCCAGTCTCAGGTCTTTTGCAGACTCCATCAGGTTTTCTTCCAGAATGGTCCTGTATTTGGCTCCATCCATCTTCCCATCAATTTTAACCATCTTCCCTGTCCCTGCTGAAGAAAAGCAGGCCCAAACCATGATGCTGCCACCACCATGTTTGACAGTGGGGATGGTGTGTTCAGAGTGATGAATTGTTTTGCATTGTTGCCAAAAAGTTCAATTTTGGTTTCATTTGACCAGAGCACCTTCTTCCACATGTTTGGTGTGTCTCCCAGGTGGCTTGTGGCAAACTTTAAACAACACTTTTTATGGATATCTTTAAGAAATGGCTTTCTTCTTGCCACTCTTCCATAAAGGCCAGATTTGTGCAATATACAACTGATTGTTGTCCTATGGACAGAGTCTCCCACCTCAGCTGTAGATCTCTGCAGTTCATCCAGAGTGATCATGGGCCTCTTGGCTGCATCTCTGATCAGTCTTCTCCTTGTATGAGCTGAAAGTTTAGAGGGACGGCCAGGTCTTGGTAGATTTGCAGTGGTCTGATACTCCTTCCATTTCAATATTATCGCTTGCACAGTGCTCCTTGGGATGTTTAACGCTTGGGAAATCTTTTTGTATCCAAATCCGTCTTTAAACTTCTTCACAACAGTATCTCGGACCTGCCTGGTGTGTTCCTTGTTCTTCGTGATGCTCTCTGCGCTTTTAACGGACCTCTGAGACTATCACAGTGCAGGTGCATTAATACGGAGACTTGATTACACACAGGTGGATTGTATTTATCATCATTAGTGATTTAGGTCAACATTGGATCATTCAGAGATCCTCACTGAACTTCTGGAGAGAGTTTGCTGCACTGAAAGTAAAGGGGCTGAATAATTTTGCACGCCCAATTTTTCAGTTTTTGATTTGTTAAAAAAGTTTGAAATATCCAATAAATGTCGTTCCACTTCATGATTGTGTCCCACTTGTTGTTGATTCTTCACAAAAAAAGACAGTTTTATATCTTTATGTTTGAAGCCTGAAATGTGGCAAAAGGTCGCAAAGTTCAAGGGGGCCGAATACTTTCGCAAGGCACTGTATATATATGTGTGTGTGTATATATGTATATATAAATACATATATAGAAACTGTTATGAAGACAGCGAGGAACCTCACCTCGACCTTGACGTAGTTTATGTTTTCAGTAAAGCTCAGCATCACTTTGGTGTTGTACGCATTGTCTTTGCTGTTTCTAGTGGTGATCAGAACGTGGAACTTCTCCTTGTTCGCTTTGATCACAAGACTGCAAAGAATAGGAAAGTTACTACTGTAGCAGGGTAAATGTAATTTGGGCATTTCAACTGAAGTAACACAAGGGGGCGCCAAAGTACAATTCAAGGGCAACATAACTGCTACTGAACTGTCACATAACTGTTGACAGTTTGATGGACTGAAGGAATACAATCATTGTGATAATACCTTTGTATACTTGGCACAGCCTTCAGCGATAGGTCAGCTATGCACTTGTCATCGGTCCCACAGTCCACCAAAGGAATCTGAATGACATGTGCATGGTTACAAGAAATACAAAACATGTACAAGACAGAACTAGCAAGAAAGCAGTCAAAAACAAATTCACTTGCTTAGTAGTTGCATCAAGAGACAGTGAATTGTCTCTGTTCTTGTTTGCTTTTGACTGAAATAGTGAAATGCATTCCTAACATTTGATCAAGATCAAGTGTCTGCTCCCAAGAATGACAATCTGGGATTTTATACAATGTCTTAGGGAAAACGTAGCGCTTTCGTGTGATAACTGTGTGTGTGTGTGTGTGTGTGTGTGTGTATGTACTTGTGTATTTGTTCCAACACCATGTCCTGTTACTGTATAGTGAGGGCACACTCCTCTAGTGTAACAGAAGAGCATCCTCCGTGACCCTGAGTAGCATGTTGTACCAGAAACACTGTATATAACAGTGGAGGCTGCTGAGGGGAGGACGGTTCATAAAAATGTCTGGAAAGGAGCGAATGGAATGGCATCAAACACATGGAAACTCATTTCGCTCCAGTCATACCACGAGCCCGTCCTCCCTAATTAAGGTGCCACCAACCTCCTGTGGTTGACGAGATGGTATTGTCTCCGCCCTAATAATAGGAGTCGTCTCAAAAACGGGAAGGCAAGTGGTCAGCTTATCGGTCAGCTTATCGGTCAGCTTATCGGTCAGTTTATTGGTCAGCTTATCGGTCAGCTTATCGGTCAGCTTATCGGTCAGCTTATCGCTCTATTCCTGTGTGGACAGATGTTGACGGGAGTGGACCCTCTCACTTCGCCGCTTCCTCTCTGGTTGTACTGAGAGTGGTGCGGTGTGTTTGATAGCATGAGAACTCAGTTCTGAGAACCACTGAACACTTTAATAAACAGACATGTAACTTGGATGTCATCGCACTCTGTCGTGTGTTGAGGAATTTGAGGCTTCAAGGAATCCCTGTTCTACCACCGCGTTATTCTCCAGCCACATGTTTCGGCTCTCCGTCCGTCTGGCAAATAGCTCATAAGAACTATGTGTGTGTGGGAGCGCCACTATGGAAACAGGACAACTGCCTGTCAGTGTTTTAAAGCTCATAAGCCTCTTATATGAACTAGTGAAGGATGGAGGACAGCTGTTGCTGATGATAAGTGCTGCAGAGAGCATGACTGCATGACTGTGTAAAGTACTGATTACTGACTTCTCTGCTCACACATTGCATATTCACCACTGTATTGTGTGATAGCTGAGGTATAATTCAATCAGTAAGGTAGGAAATCAATGTGTGCACACATGTTAGCCAGTGAGGGCCTCTAGTGGCTACAGAGGGAAGCAAGCCAAGGTATACAAAATTCATGGCAAGCCAAAAGTTACTGGTGTGTGTGTGTGTGTGTGTGTGTGTTAAATCTGGCGCATTGTGGTTTATTTTACCGTTTTGTTAAGTGACGTTGGTAGATCTCCATCCAGAACGGGACCCGTGTCCTCAGCCAGGCTAAACTCTAGGGAGACCATGATTGGGTCTCTGAAGTCCAATTTAGCCTAAAGGGAGGAGGGGCTAATGTAAATACATGTACAATGTATCCAGGGGCATCATGCACCATTTATTTTAGAGCGGGGCGTGATGTAGGTGAGGAGGGAGGGGTGGTGGTTGGAGAATCAGGGATAATTTGGCATTTTTCAAACATCTGAAACAGCTTTACCTGTAAGCTAGAGACATAATTGTTATGCCTCATTCTATGTAAAAAAAATAAATATATATGTCTATTTCTCTGCATAGGTTATCTAAGTATACCTCTATATCTGTTCAACTGTCATTTTAATTATCATTTCTAAAGTTTAGCAACATTTCCAGCAGGCATGTCAGCTAAGATAGTTAGACAAGCTAATCTAACTTGAGCGATAGCCTGAAATGGCTTGGTGGCTAGTTATGAGGTTGGGAGATTGGGAGCCTATCTATCTGGCTAGCTAAAGCTAACTTCATCCAATTGCTAGGTGGCTAGTATTACAGAGAAACAACTAAATCTTTTTTGGTTTATGTATTCATCAAGAAGGAAACAAGAGGCAACGTTGCTTGATCAAATTCATTTACAAACGTACCTCCTGCCCTTCACCGGCTGCTAAAAATCTAATCGAACGCAGTGTGTGTGTCACTCTACACTCTCTCTCCTCCTCCACTGAAGATACTGTATGCACTAGAGCAGGGATGGGCAACTTTGATGGGGGTGGGGGCCACCAAAAATCTGAACTCATCATGACGGGCCGCAGTAGACTAGCAGGTCTGTGTACCCACATCCATACCCACATATACAGTCAGAGCTGGCCCTAGCCTTTTGGGTGGCCCTAAGTGAAATGTTGTTGGGGGGACCCCCCCCCCCCCCCCAACAACTTGCATTCAAAACATTTTAACGACCCCCTTCCTGACAGCGGAGAGTTTTCATTTCCTGTAATTCTATCAGAACCCTCCAACCATCCACCAGCTCTCCCTCATTCTCTCTCTCTTTTCTTTTGTCTCTCTTTCAAACTCCTCTCCTCTCTACCCGTCTCTCTCCAACGTGCCTATCTCCCTCTCTATCTCATCCGGTTTCTCTTTCTCCTATTTCTCCCCCTCCCTCTTACGCTTATCTCTCACCCGCTCTCCCTCTCTTCGTCTCTCTCTCCCCTCCATCGCCTCCTCTCCCTACCTCTCTCTCTTCACCTCTCTCTCTCTCTCTCAGAGGTCCTGCTGGTAGTTTAATAGTCATTCTCTTCACATTGCTTTGATCAGTAAAGCGCTGGTTCTGGTTCCCATTACAGTCAAGTAGCATTACAGCATTACATTACAGTCATGACTTCTGTCATTTAAAAGCTCTCTTCTTTTCATCTGGCCTCCTCACTAAAACCGTATAATGTACAACTATCTGATACAAAACAACCAATAGAACAATTAACAATCAATGTAAAGTGAATCTATTTTTAGGCCACTTTTAAGCTGAAATGTTTGTATGTACAGTAATGGGCCTTTTGTGAAAGTGGTTGTTTTCCCTTTGATCAAGGGAGGGAGATATTTCTCCGCTTTCATGTTAAGAGCGTTCCTACCTAACCTGGACTCAGGGATAGACGTAACATAGTAAATGTAAACTGTCTCCCACCATTTCGTATAATATGTTACGAATTACAATTTGTATGATGTGTTATGAATTTGCAAAACGTATGATATGTTCCAGATTGTTGTGGTTAACGTTAGCTTGGTGGCTAACATTAGCTAGGCTAGGGATTAGGGTTAGGGGTTAGGGAAAGGATTAGCTAACATGCTAAGTAGTTGCAAAGTAGCTAAAAGTAGTAAGTATTTGCAAAGTTGCCTACTTGCTAAAATACTAAAGTTGTCTGTGATGTGACTCGAACACGCAACCTTTGGGTTACTAGACTTTTACATTACACGCCCACACTGTCTCTGTTGTCTTTCTCTCTCTATCTCCCCCCAGACTCCCTTCTGCCTCTCTCTCTCTCTCTCTCTCCATGTGGACCAGGCTGGGTGAGGAAGGATTTACTTGCCTTCATGGCAAATAAATGCTCCACACACAGATTGTCTATGATCTTGGCGGTGGCCTGGGCCTTCCTCTCACTTTTCTCGTCTATGTTGACAAACGCAGCCCTCGACTTCGCCCTCAGAGAGTCCAGCGTCAGGCTGTACTTAATGGCTGAAACACAACAAACACCAGTCATGATTAGGGTTGCAAAACTCCAGCAACTTTCCCAAAATGCCTAGTTTTTCTATAAATCCTGGTTAGGGTTAGCTACAGCAACCTCAAAATGAAAGCTTTCTATTTTACTCCTTTTTACTGTTCTTATCGAGAGTCCGCTTTAATTCGCTGCATATTATTGAAGGAGGTTTACACTGTAAACATGTTAGCATACTGTATGAAAGGAAAAGGGTTGATCAGACTCTCACCTGTGCCCGAGTTAGCGTCATCCTTCTCAGACTTGACGCTGTAGCTAAAGCAGACCCTGGTCTTCACACACACAGTTTCCCTCCCGCCCAACATGCAGCCTTTAGACGGCTGCTGTAGGTTGATCTTGCTCGGGTCAAAGGTCATGTTGGCATAAAGCTCAGCCACATCCTTGGACCTGGATGACAAACACCAGATTTATGCAGCGTTCAAAAATAACTGGGAACTCGGGAAACATAATGACGTCAGTGATCTTCAGGTCGGAAAGTCAGAGCTCTAGAAAGAGGCCCGAGTTCCCGACTTGGAATTCCGAGTTGGATGACCGGTCAAATCGATTTATCCCAGTCGGTGCACATTTTTCTCCTAGTTCCCAGTTGTTTTGAACGCACTGAAGTTGGAGATTTCCCAGTTCCCAGTTGTTTTGAACACGGCATTAGCACATGGAACTGGCACATTCAAGTTACAAAAGTGAATGACCTGTGAATTAAACTTAATTAATACACGTTTCCAAAAAAGGAAAACTGCTTCCGTTCCTTTTAATAAGTAACCCCCAAATAGATCATATGAAGCACATTATTCATGTCTTCCATGAAAAGAGGTTTGCGACCGCGCTCTAAACCACATCGCGGGCCCATGGCAGCTCTACAAAGGAATCCATTATGACGGAGGTCACTGGTTTCCGTGGCGTAACTGAGTTCTACAGCTGCAGTATCAAACTGTTAGCGCCACAGTTAGCGTCCACTGCCATGGACGCTCTGGAATTAGGGAGTGACTCTCCAACAGTCTACAGCCCCGCTCTGTTAAGCAGAGGTCCAAGAGAGGAGGAAGAGCTGCCAAATCATGTTTTAAAATCTTTGCCTGCTGGGATTTGGAGTTTTTCACACAGCCCTGGTCGGCCCCGGTCAGCTAGGCTCGTTCCAGCAGAAACTGAGTGGGTGTGAGGGATCCCTGGATGGGGGCCCTGTGGTGTGTAGAGAGCTCAACTCCGTTATATGAGATGGGAGGAAAGGAGTGAAGAGGGTTCAGCTCCATGAAGGGGCCAGGGGGTTTGAACATAGAGAGGAGGGGGTTGTTGGTTCAAATCCCGAGAGGGACACAGCTGTGTAAACCAGATTGACAGTCTTTGATAGATGAGCTAAAGATATAATAATACAGTTGTGGGAGATGATATGAGGTTACTGCTATTACTAATAGTTCAAGTGGAGTGCTAGAGTGAGTGTGTGTGTTCCTGCTTACATACGCGGCATGAATTTTATGTTTTGACTCTAAACGCAGAGGCACTGAACACTCACCAGAACAGAGAAGCACCTCCCAGACCTCCGATGGTAACGTCTATGATTCCATCTCCGTTCAGGTCCATGACTCCATGGATTGACTGGCCAAAGAACTTAGTCTTCACCCCGTCTCCAGGACCTGGGATACGCTGAAACCACACCAGCACACACACATTCAGAGGTCGAACAGGAATACTTCCACGGTATCTACTGTAACTGCATATCTACTGCAGAGTGTCCATCCACAAACCCCTATCCCACACATTGATTACAGATGAGGACCAGTGGTGGCTGGTGGAGGGAGAAATCTGAGGATATGGTTCACATGTGTTCCATTCATTCCATTCCTGCCATTAGAATGAGCCCGGCCTTTGACTTCTGGTGACACCAGACTCCACAGACGGGGAACAGCCTGACCACCTGGTCTTTTCTTTCTTCACCTGGACGTATTTCTCCTTGATTGTCTTCTTGGCTCCGTGGTAGATGTAGACGGCTCCTCTGTGGTCATTCTCGAACGGTGCCCCGATGGCCACGTCCCGGTTCCCGTCCAGGTCCAGGTCGCTGACCTCGGCGATGGCGGTGCCGAAACGGGCGCCACACGGGTCATTCTTGCGAACGTTGGTGCAGCCATGGGAGTGGGCCGAGGTACAACACGTCTGGTTGTCCGGCTTGAGCGTGGCCTGGTGCTCAAACATGCCCTTCTGGAGGTGTAGGGTGATGGAGAGAAGGAGAGAGAGAGAAGGAGAGAGAGAGAAGGAGAGCGAGAGAGAGAAGGAGAGAGAGAGAGAGAAAGAGAGAGAGAGAGAGAGAGAGAGAGAGAGAGAGAGAGAGAAAAAGAAGGAAGCAAGGGGGGGAGACAAATGTTTGAGCATTATCAGACCCTTGTTCTAATCCAAAGCCATATTTTTTTATAATGACTTTGTATTGTATCAGACAAACATCCCCGAAGTCTGATCTCCAACTAGATAGTTACATTCACTTATTAACCTTCACGGAAATACATTTTTCATTGAACTTAATTTACGATGACAGGTCAAAGACACACACAGTGCACCACACACCTCATTGAGTTTGAAGACGTACACCTGTCCCTGTTCCTCCCTCTCTGGGCCCATGTACATAGGAGCTCCCACCAACAGGATGTCTGTGTACGAGTCCTGGTCAACATCCACCGTCTGGAGAACGCTGCCAAAGTAGGAGCCAATCTACAAGGAGACAGACAGGATCCATAGAACGGGCGTGGAACTTCTAATCCTGGATTATATAGTCCATGGGTCAAACGACATTATAACCACTCAACCGTAAGTCCAAATACATGCTTTAATATAAACCTTTACTTAGCCTCTTCTCAATTCCATGCTCAAAATTAAGTAGAAATACTGCGTGATCTAATGCCTTGACATAAGTGAACTCTTGTGAATTCCAGAAATTAGAATACATTATTTTCCGCTCACTTTGCAGTATCTCATTTCTATCTAATGCATACCAAAGATGTCCTAAAACTATTTTTTGTTGTATTGGTTAAAAAAAAAAAAACGTATAGTCTCTTCCCACACCCGCTGTGTCTAACCACATTAACCCATGCGTTTGACAAAGCAACTACAGTACATAACGTAAAGATGTTGCTTGTAACGCATCGTGATGGCGGATGGTTTGAGGATTGATCACCTGCTCTCCTTTCAGCACTTGTGTGACTGTGATGTGTTGCCCATCCAGTTTGTACACGATGACTCTGCCTGTGTGGTTGTGCCGCGGTGCCCCCGTGATATATAATACACCATTAGGGGTTGATGCCGACTGCACATCATAACCTGCACAGTGGGCAGATATATACATACACACACACACACACACACACACACACACACACACACACACACAGCATAAGAACACAGAGTCTCTATTAGAGGGTTATTTGAGTACATTGGTCTCCTGGCATTAGTTTAGTTTAGTCTCAGTGTTAAGAGGAAGCAGTAAAACACCAGAGAACAGAGAGGTGTGTGTGTGCGCGCGTGTGCCTGCATGAGTGTGTGTGTGTGTGGTTAGTTTTTCTGAAGAACACTATACCACAGACAGTTGATATGTCAGACACACTCAGTGTTTGTGTTCGCCCGGTCTGAGACGAACAGCCACCCAGATTGTTCTCCGTGACACCTTTTTTAAATAACATTATTCTCTAATCCCACACAGCGTCTTCCCTACAGCCCGTAAAAGGTAGTACTGTAAGCCCTGCGGGTCTGTTATTTCAGTTGGAGTATAAGCATATCTGCGTCCCAAATGGCACCCAATTCCCTATATAGTGCACTACTCTTAACTAGAGCCCTACGGGCCCTGGTCAAAAAAGAAGTGCAGTATAGAGGGAATAGGGTACTAGTTGGGACGTAGACCATGTTTCTGTCTACTGTAGAGTAATGGGGCTGGTAGTCCACCATGCTACCCTGGGCTGTTTATACAGGAGCTGGAAGGCACTAAGGACTTAGCCCACTGTCCAGTTTCCAAAGTGTCAGTGCAGGTTGTTATTGTACAGGTTGTCATTCTACCGTAATCTAAATAAGAAGCTGTTCTTCTTAACTGTCTTCAATTCAAATGCCATGCGTGGAGTGGCTCATATAAAACAGTAGGTCTAGACTTACACACAGCAACAGAGGACAGGGCAGGAATTCAACGTCATAAAACAGCCATGTATGGTTAAATAAAGGTTTAAATAGGTAAATAAATACAGTGTCATCCATGCGGGTGGTTTGTCTGGTCGGGCCTGGACTTTACCCACGTACCCCACCAGGCTGTGTGTGTGTGTCGTTTGTACTTACCCACATACCCCGCCAGGCTCTCCTTCCTCTCGTCCAGGGGGTCATGGAAGTCTGCGTTTAGGGGAACCATGGTACCCTGGTCTGTGTGCATCACTACTGTCCCGTTCCACTCATACGCTCCCACTGCTCCCAGCATCACACCCTCCTTTGAATGAATGAATGAATGAATTGTATTTAACAACTATAAAATACATTTCCCTCAGCCATGTGAGTACAACAATATGTACAGTATCAGTCTTCTCAATAATCCTGTTTTTCCAAACCTACACACCTGTGACAGACATCATTTTGTATTAAGGACTATAATAACATGTATTTACAAAGCCCTTTTTTACATCAGCAGATGTCACAAAGAGCTCATAGAGAAACCCTGCCTGAAACCCCAAATAGCAAGATATGCTGATGTAGAAGCACAGTGGCAGGAACCTAGGAAGAAACCTAGAGAGGAACCAGGCTCTGAGTGATGGCCAGTCCTCTTCTGGCTGTGCCAGAGGTCAGCACCTCAGGAGTAAATGTCAGTGGGCTTTTCATAGCCGAGCATTCAGAGGTCGAGACAGCAGGTGCGGTAGAGAGGGAGGGAGAGAGAGAGAGAGAGGGACGAAAAAAAGCAGGTCCGGACAAGAGCACATTGTTCCTAATACAACAAAGCACACATAAAAAAATTAAAGAGTCAGATGAGACAACAGCTCATAGAGATACTAGAAATCTAATCTGCTGTCTTTGTAATGTCGTCTTCTGTGACAGCATGGGCAGTGACATTAAGGGCCTCCATCCAACTCTTTGGGACAATTATGCTACAGCACAGGAAACAGGAAGAGACCCCCCCCCCCCCCCCCCCCAGGAAGTGGAAATGCTCATTCGAGTGAAGGCTGAACAGACCAGTGTCACAATGCAGGCAAGTCAACTAAGAACAGATTCATGTTCGCAACGACGATATCAAGTCTGAATGCATTGCAGTGTCAAGTAGCCATTTCCCCCACAGAACCCCGTTTCATGAATACAGGAAGACAGGACAGGGTAAAGTATTTCACAAGACGGAACTGGGTCATTCCACGAAATAAGTGCCTTTTGGGTCCATTTGTTTTAATATGGTGAAACTATTCCTTAAAAAAAATGTTTTTTCAAAAGAAACAGTGAACATCTAATAGTCAATTCAGTAAAAGCAGGTGAGCTGGTGTTTTGTGGTGGAAAACTGAGCGGGTTGAAAAGAACATGTCAACCCTGTTGGCCATAGATACAGGCTACGAATGTTTTAACGATTACGTTTTTTTGCATTCAATTGTCACCCTCTGTTGCCCACAAAACGCTTCCATTAGCACTGTCACAATGGGAGTTTTGGCTGATTTAAGAACAAATTGTCAACCATTTTACAGTCAACCTTGTTACTTTATTTGGCAGTTAACATGCACTTACTATAGTCATTTTTATTTTATTTGACATTTTGAGATGGGAAATCTTTTTATTAAGCTGAACATGTGTTCTTCATGACAGAATGTAAAAATGAGGTGAAACCAAAAGTTTAGGTAGAACCCTTTTGGTTCCAGGTAGAACCCTTTCCACCAAAAAGGGTTCTCCTATGGGGAGAACCGAATAACCCTTTTGGAACCTTTTTTTTTTGTAAGAGTGTAGCGCACGTTCACTCCAACTCATCGACAGAGGGGAAATGCCTGATGAATGCACATAAGGTTTGGGAGAAGGAGAAAAAAAAAGGTTTTTGTTTGTTCAAAGTGAACATCCTCTCACGGAAAAGGCATCTCTTGTTAGTTCTCCTCTCCTCCACAGCACAGATATCTCTGGGCTGAGAGAGGAGAGGAAAGAGAGGACAGAGGGTACCTCTTTAGTTGGATCATGGTGAACCAGCACAGGGATAGACAAGATGGTGAATGAAAGATCTCACTGGCCACACACCGGTCGAATCAATATTGTTTCCCACGTCATTTCCATGAAAATTCATTTAAATGGAATAACGTTGGACTAACGTGAAATAGACGTTGAAGTGATGTCTGTGCCAAGTGAATAACGCAACACCCACCGTCGTTCTGTTCTGTATCTGACTGGGGCCGATCAGCATGCAGTCACAGATTCACAAACGTGATATCCTATAAACCGATCCCCGCGGCAATGTGCTGCACCCTTTAGCCCAGTGGGCTAGGACAGTAGGAGTACACTATTAAAAGAGAGTATTTTGAAACATAAAACATTTGATAGATTTATGCAATTAGTTGCCCTTGGGTGTTGGGAAAGCCTAGTTGCATATTTTCCAACTGTTTCTTTTAACAGTATAGGACAGTGGAAAGCAGGGGTAGAAGGAGTTAGTTGGAAAGGGGAAAGGGGAAATGAAAGCAGGGGTGTATTTATTACGAAAACCGTTTAAGAGCCAAACAGAAGCGAGCAGAGCAAAACAAGAGTCTCTATTGGACAAATGTATGTAGGTCCCTCCTCCCTTCAGTTTGCCTCCGTTTAAGAAACGTTTTGCAACAGAATCGGTGTAATGAATACGTCCCAGGAGTAGAAGGAAACAACAGTAGGCAATGTGGACTCACCTTAGAGGTGTGGGCACTAAATCCTGCCTGGGACATCTCCATCTCAAACGACGAGGTGTAGTTACCTGACGTTGCTGTGGAAAGGACATTCACATGGATCAATTACTATACGATCACATTACGATACGATCACATGACGATACGATCACATTACGATACGATCACATGACGATACGATCACATGACGATACGATCACATGACGATACGATCACATTACGATACGATCACATGACGATACGATCACATTACGATACGATCACATTACTATACGATCACATTACGATACGATCACATGACGATACGATCACATGACGATACGATCACATGACGATACGATCACTATCACTGATCCATTTTCATTGGAACTGTCTGCGGACTGTTTTTAATGTCGTTACTGTTTCTAAATTGTACGACTGTGTGGCTGTTTGGGTGATAACTCACTTCCCCCTTGGGGATGAATAAAACACAATCTCATCTCTCTTTATTTCACTACGTAGAGAAGAACTCGAGCACAGCTCCGGAGAAGAACCTGCCCTTGGCCACCGTTGTCGCTGAGATCAAAGTAGCACAAAGCATGTGGTCGCGATTTAACTAGAAGAAAGTAGCTCAGCCTACCTTCCAAGGCAAAGATCCTGCTTCCCAGAGCGTCTACGATGGTGAGCAAGGCAAACTCGTCGGACACGTTGAAGAAGTGATCTCCCACAGGATCGCTGGAGATGTTCTTGATCTCCTCAATGAACTTTTTCACCTCAGTGATGCTTCTGTTGTTCCTGTTGTAATCACCAAGCACCTGAAGGGAAACAAATAGTGTCGTTTTTTTCTGTGATTTATTTAACTAACCGTTATTTATACAGGCAAGTCAACTAAGAACAGATTCGTATTCGCAACGACGATATCAAGTCTGAAAAACAGTCCTCTATATACAGAATGTGGTCCATGTAGGGAACAGGATTTGAACCCATAACTCTTGGCCTGCCTGGGCTGGAAGATTCCCAGTTGCAGACCCCTAGTTGGAGGATTCCCGTACTGTTTATTCTCTCCTGATTCATAGAAGCCTCTAACCAGGATTTCTGGAAAATCTGAGAATTCTTGGAAAGTTCCCGGGATTTTGCAACCCTCATACCAAACCATCTAAACTACGTGAGAGACGGTGTGTTTATTTGAGGTCTGTTAGGGCTGTGACTGTGATCTTGTCCTGACTAAAAGGTATGTTACAGCTTTTACTGTGGTGAGGCTATTTGAGGTATTAATATTGAGGTTTCATGGTTTTGATGGTTGTATACTCACTGCAATACCGAACCTCTCAATGTCGTCTTTCTCGCATTCTGCGGTGACATTTTTGAGGTTATGAGAGTCATGTGACTCTCCGTCCGTCACGATTATCATGACCTTCTTGACCCCGGGCCGCGCCCCTCGCTCCACGGTGAAGGCCTCTTTCCTGAAAATCATAAATCATTTTTAACTCACTTCACACATTGTACGAGAAATAGACACACTTAACTGAGTGGAACAGTAAATTCAACTGAACTCAATTAAATTAAGTACATTTTTTGTAAATTGAGCAGGACCAGACTCTTGTACTGCACCTTGCCGTGTCGATACCCAGGAAGGTCATGGTCCTGACACCCTGCTGCTGTTCAAGATTCATCACTTTTCCCAGCAGGGATAGAGTGTTATTAAACTGGCTGAGGTTCACATTGTGAATGACTTGCTCTCCATACGACACAATGCCCACCTGGAACAAAAAAGGCGGGATTCAGACAGACCGACACTCACTCGAACGTACAAATACGCCCTCATCTCACTCGCCCTCTTCCCTTTAAACTCCTTTACCCTCATCTCACTCTCTGCCCTTCTCTCCAGTTCCCTCTTTTCTCACTGTCCCATCCCGTGGCACACTCCAACACTCCCAACACTTCAACACTCCGAGACAGTCTGGTAAAGAAGGCTATGTGGTTTGGTCTGGTGAGTCTAGTGTGATGTCATTCTCTTTATATAGCACGCATGGGTACTTATCCGGCTGTGGAATATGGGATCTATAAAGGGAGAACTTTGTAGGACAATATTTTCCAGTGCAGCACAGAGGAAAACTGTAATTTCACCATTAAGCTAAACCACTGTGAACCAGCTCCTCTCCAGGGGTATTCTAAAAAAGGGACTCCCCATTCACATAAAAACATTTTTAAGTAACCTTTATTTAACACATAATGCCCTTGGACTTTTAAACTAATAACAGTATGAGTGATGATTTAACAGTGGTTCTGAGACTGTAATGAATAGATGATCATCGTATATGCACGTATCTCAAAAGGCAAGGCAACGAGGTATTATTATTATTATTATATTGTGCTGTTACATAATTAAAAGACAGCGAATTGCAGTTGATTGCTGCTGTCATCTTTCTATTCCGTGTCCCTCCTCTTTTCTCTATCCCGTCACTCCCTTCTGTCCCTCTCTCAGTCATGTCCCAGAGTTAATACTGTGTTCTTAAAGGGTCCTTTGGCGAAACTGTTTCACCAGGCTGGAACCATAAAGGGTCCTTCTACGGGGTTCTTCGACAGGTACCCGTCATCTAAAGTGTTACCCATTTTTTTCCCCCACTAGTATACAGAAAGGAGAAATCACCTGGGACAGTTTAGGTCCAATTTCGATATTTTTCAGAAACTTGACCAGGAACTCAATGATGCTGTTCCATGGCCATATACTATTGGAGCCGTCAAGCACCATGACAATGTCAAGCTCCTTGGCACACTCTGGAATACAAGAAGGATTCAAATAATGTGGCCGTTATGATCTGTGTAACACAACCAACATATCACACACTACACGCAATGTAGAATTTAGTTGGGGAAACAGACGTGTTTTGTACGTCAATGTTTAAACTGTTAAAGCCACAGTTGCCAACAGTTTTTATACAATAAATGCATTAAACAGTTGGTTTGTGCAGTGGAGAGAGGTGAAGAGAGGGAGAACACTACAATACCCAGAAGCTCTCCCATCTACAGTAGTCCCTCTTGAGTCTTGTAAAAAAAAACTTTAGACTACTACTGAGAAGGAAGCAGAGGAGACATGCATTCTATTGGACATGCATTCTAAGTGGTACAGTATGCCAGAATGGATATCGGAACTCAGCCACAGACTACACTATAATGTGCTTAGAATGCATGTCTAATACAGTGTCTGAGAGTGAGACTACACAGAGGTGGAAAGCTGTATCTCATCTATACTGAGGTTTAATAGTCCACACCAGGGTTTCCCCAACTGGTGGCCTTGCGGGGTGATTTTACTTGGCCCCCCAAAGTTTTCTGACCAAATTTTTGTTCTTCTTGTTGGACATAAAATACCATAAAAACACCAGCAAATCAGCTCCAAGTGATTGTACTTCTGGAAATCTGTTCCAAAGTATCCCCCCCCCCCCCACACACACATAATAGAGAGACATACTGTAATGTGATCGTATACAAGGTTTGAAATGATTATGTTTTAGTCAAATATTATATCTGTTTGGGCTTCTTGCTGTCAATGTGCAGTGTTAAGACAGCGATGACAAGTCTCTCTCAAAATCTGTCCTAACTTGGGCATGCATGGCAGCAAGAGACTGGAGAGTAGTTTACACTCAGTGGAATGCTCTTATGTACACAAGTTTCTCTCTGGGCCACGTGGCTCGAGGGGTTGGTTGGTTAGGGGGTGAAGAGAGGAATGGGTTGGGGGGGGGGGGGGTGTAGAGCGAGAAAGCTCTGCTCTGGTCTGTCTGGGGTAGGATGTAAAAGGAACACCAAGGTGAGGGATCATGCAGCACTGGTCTGACTGTAGTTCTCGGTGTGTGTGTGTGTGTGTGTTTTGTTGTCCTGTACCTTGCACGGCCGGGGCGATGGAGTTGAGTACCTGGAAGGTTGAGCTGACGTTGGTACATACCCCAGAGATGTACGTCTGCTGACCACACATGTAGCCGTACTGGGGACCACAAGCCTGGACGAAAATAGTACACACACACACGCGCGTCACGGCGGAATCTGAAATAAGGTCATTAGGACATTCCCCCTGAAACTTTTTGAAGAAGCGGCGCTAACGTTACCTCATCATGAGACCATGAACGCTACACACACATGCTCACTGGGTTAACCTGGACTCAAAGTAACTGACTCTCCGAAGTACAGTATCGGATAGGCTAGGACTCTCTAGTCAACAGTCCTTATATGAGCAGTGAGGTACAAGCCCAGTGAAGTGGCAGAGGGGGAAAGTTCTGGTCAGATCCGGGCTTTGTAATGTATATCTTATGTCATCATTATAAATACTCAGACCCATTCTTCTAGACAGAGAGAGACACACAGAGAGAGAGACACAGAGAGAGAGGCAGAGAGAGAGAGAGTGTGTGCCACAGGAGGTTGGTGGCACCTTAATTGGGGAGGACGGGCTTGTGGTAATGGCTGGAGTAAGTGGAATGGCGTCGAATACATCAAACCCATTCCATTCGATCGTTTCCAGCCATTATTATGAGCCGTCCTCCCCTCAGCAGCCTCCACTGGCGTGGGGGTGTGATATATATGTCAACTCTACATATAGTAAACAACCGTACTGCCTCTTGCAGTCCAGGGCTGACATCTAGATTTCCACATGGCCTCTTACCAGAAAGCCTCCTTGAGGGTTGGTAACCAGCGTCGTTCCCATGGTCATGTTATCCTTGACTTCGTGTAAGTTAGGAATTGTTGTGTTTTCTGGGAAAATATGAAATAAATAAAGAAAGAAAGAGTCCTTGAAGAGAAAGAACAGCTGGTCAAATTCCTCTGTCCATTTTCCCATAGGCAGAAAGTCAGACTACCCTTCCAGAACCATGGAACTCTCCGGACCTCACTTTTAACGATGTGCACTACTGAAATGTAGCTATTTTATTTACCTCAGATAATTATGCATAGGCTATAGGCTATTTCTAACCGTCTTTACCGGTAAAAGCATACACGCACCTTTTGTATTCCAGCATAAATACTGTAGCGTAGTTAGCAGCGTGTGCTGAATTTGTCCTGTGTGGTTGTAAGATAATGGCTCTGGCTACACCGGGGTTGTGGGTTCAATTCCGACTGGGGGGTCACAAATACTCAAATGTATGTGAATACACTGTTGTAAGTCTCTTTGGCTAAAAAGGGTCTGCTAAATGGCATTCTATGTATAATTCAAATGTGCTCTCTGTCTAGAAGCATTTTTCAAAGATGTCTTATGGGGAATCATGCAGGCTAATCTCATAATGTCCTCTCTCTGTACTCATAATTCACGTCACGTCCAGTGACCGCAGAACAACGCACGGCCCTGTCAAGCTGTAGTATAATACAGTCATTGTCAGGCTCACACTGTATTTGACCAGATTGTATGGTGGACAAATATTCTTATAATTTTACCGGAGAACATTACAAAAGATAAACTTTATATAAAAAAATAAATACATAAACAATAGGTATAAACATCAAAATGCTTAACAAACAACAGCTAATGTCAACAAAATGTGTTGCAGAATTTGAATACATCCCCAAAATGAATAGATTTTTGTTCCACTAAATTGATAAATCCTAATTCATCTCAACCCTGCCTTTTGGGAGTGAGTCAGTATCAGGGTTGGGGGTGAATTCCATTTCAATTTAGTCAATTCGGGTTCACTTCCTTAAATCGACTTTATTGAAATGGAATTGACCCCCAACCCTGTTCAGTATCGAGCCATCAGAAGCCCCGAGGCATGGTGAACGACGCGCATGCAGCAGAGGCGGCATGCGGGTTATCTGGTTAGCATGATATAATTATGAGTGAATGAGATGAGACATTCAAATCCTGTTTATGTGGTGTCTTCCTGTGCTGCTGCTTTGGCTCACGTCCTGTCCAGCACACAAGGCAGGCAGTCCCAGACCAGCACACTGGACGATGCGAGGCTGTGTGTTTGGTTGCTAAAACCTCAACTCAGACGCAGTTAATAGAGGGAGTATCAATAGCAATCCCATGCAACCCACATATGCAAACACATACACACACTGTAAACGTGGGCTCACCAGGCAGCTCCAGTTTGATACATTTAGGGTTTGGTCCTCGATCCACAGGGCATTTGTAGACATCTCCAGTCCGTTTGGCTGGCTGGCCGGCCAAGGGAGAACCGATAAGTACCCTTTAAAGACAGAAACAGGGGACGAGGGTAGTATTCCATACCCACCCAGCATAAACATAAAAGCAACAACTAGAGTTCCTCTCAACGACCTAGCGTTGGGTTTTGTGTTTTCCCACGAAAAAGGCCATTTAAATGTATTACAAAAATGCTTGTTGTGCAGTGGAAAGTACACAATTTAGCACTTTACCCCTACTATGTTTACTCGTCATAACATTGTTTATGTATTTCTGAGCGAGTAACTCATGCTTTTACATCGGAGTACAGCTTGTTAGCTGGGCTCTGTTGTTGTGAGTGTAATCTGTGTGGTCCGGTGCTGGTTCTCTCTCACCCGAAATCTTGCGGGTACGATATAACGCTAAGCTGAGCTAGTTATCTGCTAGCACGTAAACAGTTCACCTAATTAACATTCCACTCTCTTAATGACCGCTGATCAACTAAAGAGGGTGCAACCAGCGGGAACACAATCAGTCATCATCTCAAAAGCTCACAGCTAAGTGACACACTGCACAGAGAACAGACATCTGTGCCTGATCCACACTGGGCCTGGCTCACTTTCAGCGACAGCACTCACTCTAAATGAGAGCCTTCAATTGGGGCCGTGCCATCTGTGATTGATAACTCTCCTCACATCTACAGTAACCCAGGTTAAGTGACACAGGCATCGAGACACAATCTCTCTCTCCCTTTGTCTCCAATGGAGGTTTCTGTGAATTACCAACCCAAATAATGCTCTGTTCCAATATCCACACATACAGTGCCTTGCGAAAGTATTCGGCCCCCTTGAACTTTGCGACCTTTTGCCACATTTCAGGCTTCAAACATAAATATATAAAACTGTCTTTTTTTGTGAAGAATCAACAACAAGTGGGACACAATCATGAAGTAGAATGACATTTATTGGATATTTCAAACTTTTTTAACAAATCAAAAATTGAAAAATTGGGCGTGCAAAATTATTCAGCCCCTTTACTTTCAGTGCAGCAAACTCTCTCCAGAAGTTCAGTGAGAATCTCTGAATGATCCAATGTTGACCTAAATGACTAATGATGATAAATACAATCCACCTGTGTGTAATCAAGTCTCCGTATAAATGCACCTGCACTGTGATAGTCTCAGAGGTCCGTTAAAAGCGCAGAGAGCATCATGAAGAACAAGGAACACACCAGGCAGGCCCGAGATACTGTTGTGAAGAAGTTTAAAGCCGGATTTGGATACAAAAAGATTTTAAAAAATCTTTAAACATCCCAAGCTTTAAACATCCCAAGGAGCACTGTGCAAGCGATAATATTGAAATGGAAGGAGTATCAGACCACTGAAAATCTACTTTCCGCTCATACAAGGAGAAGACTGATCAGAGATGCAGCCAAGAGGCCCATGATCACTCTGGATGAACTGCAGAGAGCTACAGCTGAGGTGGGAGACTCTGTCCATAGGACAACAATCAGTCGTATATTGCAAAAATCTGGCCTTTATGGAAGAGTGGCAAGAAGAAAGCCATTTCTTAAAGATATCCATAAAAAGTGTTGTTTAAAGTTTGCCACAAGCCACCTGGGAGACACACCAAACATGTGGAAGAAGGTGCTCTGGTCAGATGAAACCAAAATTTAACTTTTTGGCAACAATGCAAAACGCTATGTTTGGCGTAAAAGCAACACAGCTGAACACACCATCCCCACTGTCAAACATGGTGGTGGCAGCATCATGGTTTGGGCCTGCTTTTCTTCAGCAGGGACAGGGAAGATGGTTAAAATTGATGGGAAGATGGATGGAGCCAAATACAGGACCATTCTGGAAGAAAACCTGATGGAGTCTGCAAAAGACCTGAGACTGGGACGGAGATTTGTCTTCCAACAAGACAATGATCCAAAACATAAAGCAAAATCTACAATGGAATGGTTCAAAAATAAACATATCCAGGTGTTAGAATGGCCAAGTCAAAGTCCAGACCTGAATCCAATCGAGAATCTGTGGAAAGAACTGAAAACTGCTGTTCACAAATGCTCTCCATCCAACCTCACTGAGCTGTTTTGCAAGGAGGAATGGGAAAAAATGTCAGTCTCTCGATGTGCAAAACTGATAGAGACATACCCCAAGCGACTTACAGCTGTAATTGCAGCAAAAGGTGGCGCTACAAAGTATTAACTTAAGGGGGCTGAATAATTTTGCACGCCCAATTTTTCAGTTTTTGATTTGTTAAAAAAGTTTGAAATATCCAATAAATGTCGTTCCACTTCATGATTGTGTCCCACTTGTTGTTGATTCTTCACAAAAAAATACAGTTTTATATCTTTATGTTTGAAGCCTGAAATGTGGCAAAAGGTTGCAAAGTTCAAGGGGGCCGAATACTTTCGCAAGGCACTGTACATACTACTAGCATACTTTTCTTAGAATGAAGCTATGATATAGCCATGCATTCTAAGGTATGCTAGTATGTATAATGGAAGGATCATATCTTCATCAATCGTATACATAGGTATCTGGTTAATATCATTTAACTGGAACTATCAGGTCTTTCTTTACATTATCACTGTGTGAAATTGACAGTGTGAAAATGCCATAAAGTGGTACGCCAGTATGGATATCGGAACATATAGCCCTCGTCACTCGTTACACAATGGTATCTGTGTATAAGTGAGAGTAACTGGGCCTATAGGAGCCTTATCTACACAAGAAAGCTGTGGGATCGTTCATCGTTCCTCATCACAGTTGCTCCTGCTGATTGGGAAGGACTAAATCACCGTAACTGATCCCATATGAGCTTAACAAGCCCATTCCAGCTGAATGTATGGGGATAGTGAGCTAGTTAGTTAGGGGCCAGGGTCACACTGTAAGGGACTCCAGTAGAGAACTATACAGACCGGCTGTCTCTCTGTCTGAGGTGGACTGTTCATTTCTCTAAATGAGGCAGATGTAGTTTACTAGCATGTAACAAAAAGGGGGATAGCGAGCTAGTTATTTAGGGGCCGGGATCACACTGTATGAGCCTCTAGTGGCGTAGTGTAGGGACCGGCTGTCTCTCTGTCTGTGGGGGACTGTACCTTTCTCTAAAGGGAGGCAGACTGAGTTAACTAGCATGTAAAAATGTGCTCCTTCACCAATTAAAAGAGGGCCCACAGACGTGTGGTTTCACAGTGCCTTTACTGGCAGACTGGGTGCATACTCTGGTGGGTTGTTTCCACTTAACAGGCGGCGGGAGGAGGGGGGGGGGGCTCTTTATGAGATGGTGTTAAGCTGCAGGCCTAACTGATACACTTGGAGGGATGGAGGGAGGGACTCTTTATTTGAGCCAGTGTCTTGACCACAGGACTACACTCTTAGAAAAAAAAGGTGCTAAGTAGAACCATACAGGGTTCTTCAGTTTGTCCCCATTGGGGAACCCTTTTTGTGCTGGGCAGAACCCTTTGCAGAGGGTTCGACATAGAACCATCTATGAATGGTTCCACCAGCCTTATTAGTCTAATTATTATTATTATTATTACATTATTCTTTTCAATTATGTTCTGATTGAATCTCTTCAGTTTTTGTTGGAAAGGAATATATTGAACAAAAATATAAATGCAATATGCAACAATTTCAAAGATTTTACCGAGTTACAGTTCATGTAAGGAAATCAGTCAATTGAAATGAATTAATTAGGCCCTAATCTATGGATTCCACATGACTGGGCAGGGGCGCAGCCTTGGGTGGGCATAGGCCCACCCAGACTGGCCCACCCACTGGGGAGCAAGGCCCAGTCAATCAGAATTAGGTTTTAATACATACAGAAATACTCTTCAGTGTAATCAGCTATCCGGATGGCTGGCCTCAGACAATCTGGTGAAGAAGCCAGATGTGGAGGTCCTGAGCTGGCATGGTTACACATGGTCGTACTGCCAAGTTCTCTAAAACGACATTGGAGGCGGCTTATGATAGAGAAATGAACTTTCAATTCTCTGGCAACAGCTCTGGTGGACATTCCTGCAGTCAGCATGCCAATTGCACGCACCCACAAAACTTGTGTGACAAGTTTGCACATTTTAGAGTGGCCTTTTATTGTCTGCAGTACAAGGTGCACCTGTGTAGTGATCATGCTGTTTAATCAGCTTCTTGATATGCCACACCTGTCAGGTCGATGGATTATCTTGCCAATTGAGAAATGCTCATTAACAGGGATGTAAACACATTTGTACAAAAACATTTGAGAGAAATAAGCTTTTTGTGTGTATGGAACATTTCTGGGAAATGTTATTTCAGCTCATGAAATCATGCGACCAACACTTTACATGTTGCGTTTATATTTTTGTTTAGTATAGCTAGCTAAATCAACCATTAGCCACGCCATCAGAAGCTAAATAGAAGGCCTCCGCCATTCCACTGTATTAGGGCAGAACTTTGGAGTGACAGTGGAATCAACCAATCACTTTGTGTCAAGTATGGGTAGATGCAGCCCAATATGGCGACAGGAGTATGAGCGGGTTTGTCGGAAGGAGTGGGTGTATGGAAAGCAAATCAGCTAATTGAGCAGATTTGTTGCCGCTCAAGAACGTTTTGAGTGGCTGATTGGGCTGACGAGTCGATAAGCCGGCGACCAGTGCACCGGTCTGCCTGCCGAATTGAAGTGCTTTATACGGAGTATCACGGTAGTAGTAGTTGTACATTTCGATTGGGAAATGCTTAGACTAATGGTTGTGTAAGCAATGTGGTTATGGTTGTTGGTAGCATTATCCGTGTTGGTGCCTATGTCTCCCCTTATTAATAGTGAGCGTGCAACTTTCAAACAACCACCCCCACTCTTCCCTACCAGCGAACCAAGGAAATTCTGACGAGCGCGACAAGGGTTTAGGATGTTTTTCAACGAAAGTAAAGAACAGTAATGTTACGAGTAAAGTAGGAAGCGCAGGTTAATAGGCGATAAGATATTCATGTTTGGCGAAAGGAGCGTACGTACGGCATTTGGCCTGGCGAAGTGGTTTTATATGCTGATTAAACGGAAGCTGTTTAAGCTGTATGATTTCCTCTGCTGGTCCCGAGAAGAAATGACGAGTACAAATTGTCCGAGACCGAGTCAAGGCCGAGTAAAAATGTATCCGACACTCGAGACCCAAGTATTATATGGTTCTATGCAGAACCCTTCTTGACTTCCAAAGAATATTCAAAAGAACCCTTCCTTCCAAAAACGGTTCTTATGTAAAGGGTTCTAGATAAAACCATGTGCCTTACAAATAAAAAACAATTTGTTGTGATTTTGGTAAAGATGTTTGAAAATAGTAGAAACAGTCAACATTACAGGGAGGGACCCATGAGTCATGTAATGCAGTCAGTATTTTAAGATATCTCAATGTTGAAGTTGTCTTGTTAACAGGAAACCAAGCTACTGTCAGGGTTGGGGTCAATTCCATTTAAATTCCAGTCAATTCAGAAAGTGACCAATTCCAATTTGAAATGCTACCAATTGAAAATCATTGAAGAGAATTGGAATTTGAATGCCATTAAAAGTCCAAAAATGGATGTAGCAACTGATTGCCCCTTAAATACTTTGAGCATTTCATTGAGCCTGCCTCGAGTGCCAGATGGGCAGAGTTTGCTTTTTACACCTTTGGGACTATTCCATTGGTTCCATCAAGATAAATCAAGGGCAGCTTAAGTATTTCAAAGAAAACTATCACTATGTGAACCCGGGGCTTGGTGGATGATAACATGAGTTGACTCACCATTTCCCTTCACTGTTCTCAAACTGCTGGACTGAGTATCCAAACATGTCCTCCAGCGAACCATGGAAATTCAGCCCATTCTTGTCATCCACGTTAAAGGAGAACACACACGGTAGCAACGCTGCAAGAAGATTAAACTGGTGTTACTACAGAGCAATCAAACATGTCTCATTGGAGAAAAGATTTAAACTTTTAACAAGCTTTTAACAAGTATAATGTTAATAAATTGTGTCATTTTGTAAAACAAAATATTGCAGTATCAACGAGTTCGTTCATATTTACAGAGAAGTTATTGGCAAGCAGAAAAATAAGATATGCATAAATAGTTATACAATATGTTTCAGGAAACAAACAAGAAGCAATAAAAAGCCAGTTGCACAAATACAAACTGTTTACTTTCCCCACTTTTTTTTAATATAACTTTTGTTTTATAAAACGTGTTCCATGGGTTAACTTTTTTTTATTATTGTATATTGTTGCTATGGCGATACAAATGTAATGTTTGTCGTGCAAATAAAGCATTGTGCATTGAATTGTTTAGAATACAAAAGGTGCTAGGGATGGGAGTCAAATATGGAAATCATAACCCTATCTACTGTACAGAGAGTGCCCTTCCAGTGTCAAAAGAAGCCAGAGCAATGTCATCATAAGAGAATAATGTCTGTCAGAGACCCCCTCTACCTCCATTGACCATTAACATCTGACTTTCTAGGACCCTCAAACTCAACTCTGGATGTCGAAGCCAGTTCCACTGCATTTTTTCCCCCATTGGAACCGATTTAGAACAAGGACACCAGGTGGGTGCAATTAACAGGTAGACCAGCAGGATCCGGACCCCATAGGGCACGAGTTGAATACCCCTTGCTCTAGCACAATGACTTCTTCTCCAGACCCCATCCTCAGTCTGCTGAGATCCTGAACTAAAATACATAGTCGCTAAATATCTAAATGTAGACCTCAACGACATCTCATTGCCTTTTCATTTTTTGTGAATTTCACAGTGTCACGACTTCTGCCGAAGTCGGTTCCTCTCCTTGTTCGGGCGGTGTTCGGCGGTCGACGTCACCGGCCTTCTAGCCATCACCGATCCATTTTTCTTGTTCCATTTGTTTTGTCTTGTCTTCACTCACCTGGTTTCAATTCCCTAATTACATGTTGTATATTTTCCCTCTGTTTTCCCCCCCATGTCCTTGTCGGGAATTGTTTATTGTAAGTACGTGTGCTTTCTGTGACTGATGCGAGATGAGTTTTGTGCCCATGTGTTTTGTTATTTTTGTATGCCGGTAGTGATGTACATTAAACGGCTCCGGCTATTAACCAAGTTCTGCTCTCCTGCGTTTGACTTCCCTGCCACCAGTTACGCACCCTTGACACAGAGTATTGTATTAAATTCCCGGATTTGTGAGGGAGACTTTAGGATTAGCATCTCACTGCAACGTGGGCCAAGAAACAGGTTAGTAGGGGTGACGAAACACGAAGACCAAACACAGTAACTCACAGAGGACACTTGTCCTCTAATGAGTATGATTGAACATCCCACAGCCAAACATCCCAATAACATACTGTAGTAGCCTACAGTATATGGAGATCAGATGTGGGAGTATACTACGCTTGGAGTTGGACACAGACACATGCAGGAAGCCTTCCCAGCAAACCCAGGAACATTCCCTGGACATTAGTTGAAATTCCCATTATGTTCTAGTTAGGGTTTTATCTATCATTAAGATAACGTCCCAAAACATTCAAATAATGTTTTTCATGACAAAATGTTTTTATCCTTTCAGAAAGCGTTTCAAATTAAATATTCTTGGAAAGTTCTCAACATTCACTAATATGTTGTGCAACGTCTGTAACAACCACCACAGAACATTTCCCTATGATTCTTATTAGGTTTCCAGGTAATGTAATAACACAATATCCTAGCAATGGTTTTAGAACATACTGCCGCAAAAGAAAATGTGGGAGCAATAGGAATGGTTCTGAGAAAACATTACAGCAATGTTCTCCTAATGTTCCCACAACCTTGAAATATTTGGGGAATCTTTAAAGAACAGACCAAATGTGTTCTGGGAACGTTCTTGCAACATCAGGTGAATGTTTTATACAAACATTATATAATCACCAGCACAACTGGACAGTTTTTATGTTATTAGAACTTTTTGGGGCAACCTAATGAATGTTCTGGGAACATTCACAGAACCCATTTTGGTTTGCTGGGTTAGTCCATGATGTATTTGTAACAGACAAACAGAAGCAAACAGAGGAATCAGTGTACTGTACAGCACTCTACTCTAGTGGGTGTCGCAGAGCAGACATGGTTAATATGAATGGTTCATGTGCAACCAGTTAGTCACAGGCTTTCCTTACAAAGCTCACGGTATGTACTGTAAGTGTTCCCATTCCCAGGCCACTCTCCAGTTCCAGTGCTTCATCTACTTTGGTGGCGCACATTCTGTCCAACAGGCCTTTTATAGGGGCCTCTTAATTAAACATATTAAGTGGTCTGTACACTGCAGCCACTCAGACACCATGGCCCTTCCTCCAAAACGAGTCATTCTCGTTGCACCACCTCTTCTCTTTCCTGATTGTGAATGCTCCCAACTCCCTGAGACCAAACGAGACGTGGTTGCTCATCGGTCTCCGTTTTTCTTTGCATCATCACCACCACCACCTCTGTCCTGAGTTTGAGTGGTTATCTTAGGGAGCAACTTTGTTTGAGAAGGAGCTGTACTTTGCACCAGCTTTGTTCTGTCCTGAGTCTATCCTGTCATTCAGTATGTTGCGGACAGGACACCAGACAGGACATGGATGGTCATCAGTCTTGGTTTTCTTTGCATCACCTCTGTGAATACAGTACATCCCTATGACACGACTGGACACGGTTGGTCTTATAATCAGGCTCCGTTTTCTTGGCATCACCTCTGTCCCAGTCTCACAAAACCAGACTTCCTCCCTTACTGTAGCTCGGAAGCAAGTCGGTTCCGTATGCAATTAGCCTGGGGACGAGGAGAACAGTTTGAATGGCCCTGCCTGTAGTCATCATGGATGTGGATGTTCATCAGTCTCTGTTTTGCTAGAGACCTGTTCTTTGCACCACCCCTGTCTGACCTGAATGCCCCTGTGAACATCAGCACGGATATTATGGCTGGTCATCATCGGTCTCTGTTGTCTTTGGGAGTAGACGTTTTATTTGGGGGGTATGAGATGATTTGGGAGCTGGATACACATGATGAGCTTCCTCTGCAATCTCCGATGTGGCTTGTAAACAACAGACTTTGGCGGCATCCCAAATGACACCCTATTCCCTACATGGTGCCCTACTTTTGAGAAGGGCCCATAGGACTCTAGTCAAAAGTATTTCACTACATAGGGAATAGGGTGCCATTTGGGACGCAGAAAATGTGTGTTGTTTACAAGCCACATCGGAGACTGCAGAGGAATCCAGCTCCCAAATCGTCGGGCCAAAGACGGCCAAAAGGCACAGATATACCCTGAAGTGGCTCCCAGAATAACCAATCTCATATCCATCGTCTCTGGACACTGAGCACAGGATGGAGGAGTAAGTCATTTACACATCCCATAATCAAATAAGACACGGGATGCAGGTTACACGGTGATAGGGCCTAACAGCCTAGTGCCACCCCCCAAGCTCACAAACAGATCTTCACCAAATGAAAGACGTGTGGTGGATAACATGTTGGATAACATTTGAGGACGTTTGTGGACAACAATGCTCTTGATTGAGTAAAAGCTTTAAAAGGTAGAAGACACGCAGGCTGGGACGTAACTACTTAAGAGGCCCCCGAAGTCCGGGCCCTCGGTCATTTTAAAATAAACAAATGTATGTTGTACACAATAAAGAAAGTCAATTACGGGTCAACATCTAAATAATTCTCCCAGGTTGGATCAAAGCTCAGAACGCTTATACTCTTGATCTGACTGAGTTCTAATCGTGCATGCCTCTTTGCGAATAATTGGAATCATGAACAATGGTTTGTTCGTTATGTTCGCCTGCATCCCCCAGATTTGCCTCCCGGATTTGCCTTTTTACAAGCACATTCAAACGGCTAACTCAACCTCTCGCGACACAGGCCGAGGGCCTGAGACGTGAAACGAACTACCCCAGCTCGGACTCGGCTCAAGTAGGCAACTAGAGACGCTGTTGACAGTGTGTTTGCGAGATGCCAGACTAAAGGCCATTTTTAAAACCATCCCATGATCCTGACTTGTCTACCAGCATAGGTTAGTACAGTGGTTCCCAAACGTGGGGTTGGGGCCCCATGTGTCGTCCCGTAAGAAAACCTATACTAATCTTATCAAACAAGTTAGCAATGGGGAAAAAAACATGTTTCAATATGAACAGCTTTCCCCTATAGGCCTCCATTAAAATGCATTCAAAATGCAAAAAATACAATTATAAACATTGTTCGTCTTACCTCGATCGCCCACCGGAGTTTATAGTTTGCCCATTACCCACCTTTTTTTACCACTACATCACTGATATTAATACAGAATCGTAAGTAATACTCTAACATTTCACGTGAATGTAATAATACAATCATCTGTGTGCGGAGCTTGATTAGTAATGCCTAGGAATACAAATGTGAGCGCTATGTGATTTGAGAAAAGTTGATTGATTTGATTTGAGAAAAAATGATTTTATGCAATTCATCATTACAACTGACTGAACAGCTACAGCTAATAGGCAATGTATTTGTAGATCGACTGAGGTGAATGAACCTACAGCAGCCAAGATGATAGTGGCTGGGGTTATTTTTGCTTGTTTTTGATCTTCTCCAAATATCATTTGTAAGTTTTTTTTTTTATTATTGTTTAGTAATAAAGTAAAGGAGCTTCAACTTTTTTTAATTATGAGAGGGAAATAACACCAAAGAGTGCCTTCCGATTGAACTAAAGTTATTAAACTCGTGCAAAAGCTCTACACATTGATTTAACTATGTGAATGCTATATTTACAGATATCATGGCACCGCCAACAACTGCTGCTGAGTTGAAATTCTTGAAACAAGTGTGGTCCAAACTTGTTAAACGAATGTCAATCAGCACCGCTAACGGCATTGATGTAAAAACTTTACTTAGTTTAAAATTGACTTAGTTGTTTTCTTACTTAGGGACAGTGAACGTCAATAAACATTTAAAAAAACAACTGCTTCATTGGCAAATACAATTTTTTTTCAGCAAACATAATATCTATGTTTCTTAGACCTATGTTTCTTATTTCATGGGGAGGTTTATATCTTAATTTGAAAAGGTACACAGATGACATGGTAAAATATGTTGTTCTGTCAACCCTGTTATCTAAGTGTCAACCCTGTTACGGGCTAACTAAATGTGTACTGAAATGAATGCACAATTATTACATTTACAATTCGTGTTAGTCTCAATGTGTAGAAAATAATGAGAACATCATTCATGCCAACAATTTGACATATAAATTGCAAACTACATTAGGTATCATTGTAAAATGTGGGTTAACATTATCTTTGTTATTTTATACATTTTTTATTTAACCTTTAATTAACGAGGCAAGTCAGTTAAGAACAAATTCTTATTTACAATGACGGCCAGTGGGTTAACTGCCTTGTTCAGGGGCAGAACGACAGATTTTTACCTTGTCAGCTCGGAGATTTGATCTAGCAACCTTTTGGTTACTAGTCCAACTCTCTAACCACTAGGCTCGCTGACGCACAAATATGTGAGTTTATTTGTACAAGGGATAAGGGATTTAGCTCAAACATGCTTTTAAATAATAGTTAGGCAGTTACATACTTAGGAAAGTATGGATTAAATAACAAAAAAAACTCAGCAGTCTACACACAATACGCCATAATGACAAAGTGAAAGTTTTTAGAAGTTTTTGCAAATTTATTAAATAAAAAAAACAGAAATACCTTATTTACGTAAGTATTCAGACTCTTTGCTATGAGACTCGAAATTGAGCTCAGGTTTCCATTGATCATCCTCCACAACTTCAATGGCGTCCACTTGTGGTAAATTCAATTGATTGGACATGATTTGGAAAAACACACACCCAAGAAGACTAGATGCTGTAGTCGCTGCCAAAGGTGCTTCTACAAAGTACTGAGTAAAGGGTCTGAGTACTTATGTAAATGTGATTTCAGTTTTTTAATTTGTAATACATTTGTAAATATTTCTGTATAATGTTTTTGCTTTGTCATTATGGGGTATTGTGTGTACTGTAGATTGATGTAGAAATACATTTTAAATTCATTTTAGAGTAAGGCTGTAACGTAACAACATGTGGAAAAAGTCAAGAGGGTGGTGGGCCATGTTATAACTGATCCTATATCAGCATCTGACATTTGACCCTCCCAGGTAGTTCTCTCTGGTCACCAAATCAGTTCAGGCTAGCGATGAGGTGTGCCTTGATAATTAGATAAAACTTATTCTAAATCAGTCGTCTGGCAGAGGTGCTGCTGGTCCACTCCAACATATGGAGCAGTCAAACTTTTCAATGTCTGGCATTTCACCCTCCTAAGCAGCTGATGGTCACTAACTCAGTTCAGGCTAAGAAAGACTGATGTGATAAAAACTGATACTAAATCAGTTGGCTCGTGTTTGACCCATCCGACCAGTGGAAAGGATTCAGATACGTCAGCAGCACACTGCTCTGCTCTTTAATGAGATGGATTCCGTCTCAGCCGGACTCTGTTCCATTTGTTGGCATGGAGTGGCTTCAACCTCTGCTGCGCTCACTATGTTGTCAGCAATTCATCTATTTGCTTAGTCACTGTTTGATGGTTATGTAATTAAGCTACAAAGTCATCTCTACTCATAGATGTGGCTATTTATCTATAGGCCCTCGTCAATCTCTAAGTAAAGTAATTGGGTGTGTGTGTAGGTTGTACTATCCGTTTTAATATGCAATGAAGACTGGGCTGAGTAAACATAAGCTGACTCCTGTGGGTCAAGTCAAGTGTTAGCTGGAATGTGTGTAGGCAGAGGATGCTGTACATTAAACATGGACAACAATGGAAACCATACCGTAACATAATGCCTCAATTGAATGTCAATTGAAACCTCTCAGATTGACTTATTCATTCAATTGGGACTATTCCCATTCATTCACTGTGTGTGGATGTAAATGTATATCGAGTCCACAGAGATGCCTTCCATATCCGATTCCATATTGGAACTGGAACTTCCAGATGTATTCCTTTGAGCGCCGATTTTTATTGGTCCGAAACAAGGAATAGGAATACAAGTCGCCGCCCCCGGAATGACATAATACTCCCTGCCGGTTGTCAAGGCTTTCATCCCAGAATCCCCCCTCCAATCAGGGGGACCGGGGTCGACTCCAAACTCCCCATCCATCCCCAATTATGTTCTATCACACACCCACACCCTATTCCAAACCCACATCCAAACATTCACAACAGATGCATGCTCAAAAAGTGCTGATCAGCGGAGCTAACTTACAGCACACAGCTGGGCCCTAGGCAGTCTAAAGGGAGCTGTGCTTGAATAGACATTTCACGGAGAGACTAAAAATACATCCCCCTCGTGATGTTACAGGGTTCACATCCTCTATCTCCCCATAGGCAACCTAAAGCAAATAGTCATGAGTGTAATTTGAGAGAGTCAGTGGGCAGCAAGGTTTGTGAGTAAACGGTCCATGGTCCACAATAAAATGTCGACGGTAAATTGATTTATAAACCATACCCATACTGTAGCAGATCGTCCCATATGTGGTGCCAATGTGTAGACGATAAAACAATATACTGCATAAGCTTTGTTATCTCTGCGT
Organism: Oncorhynchus mykiss; assembly: GCF_057628025.1. Lineage (NCBI taxonomy): Eukaryota > Metazoa > Chordata > Actinopteri > Salmoniformes > Salmonidae > Oncorhynchus > Oncorhynchus mykiss. The sequence goes on along the minus strand of NC_143026.1, from coordinate 45,019,736 downwards.
GTACAATGTTGCAGTGGGCTTATCGAGGTTTGGCGGACAACATGGGATGAGGGAAAGAGAAGAACAGTTATAATTTCTGCGTGGCGATGGCAGATGAAGGGGATTACATGTAAATAAACAATAACTAACTAACGTACTTATTCTTTATCCTTTTATTGAATGATATAGTAACGTTTTACAAGCCGTTTTTGATTTCATACCTTGCCCATTTTTATGGTCCATTTCAACAAGCCTCAGAGCAATAACAACCCACTTGGGATGCACTAAGCTGTTTCCTTTCCCTGCTAGACTGAAATACGTTGTAATGATCTGTACAACACACTGCATGATGCTCTGTTCTACACAGTAACACTGCTAAGTATAGCATATAGACAGACAATGGGACGAATTCTCTCAGAAGAGAGTGTATCAGAAGGCATCGGATGTCCAGCTTCTGCCCTGATACTCGATATGGAAATGTCAGGGCTTTCTCACATGATAGAGAGAGGAGAGAGGGAGAGAGAACCCCCAAATCCTCCTGGGCTAACAGGAATCTTTCACAGCAGCCCTGATCTCGGCTCAGGACATTATCCAGCTCACTTCCCAACGCTGAAATTGAATTGGAAACGGATGTGCCGAAGGAGAATGAGAAGATACATACACACACACACACACACACACACACAAAACGCCACTTGGGATGCACTACGTAAGACCTTCAAACAGGTCAACATTCACAAGGCCGCAGGGCCAGACGGATTACCAGGACTTGTACTCCGAGCATGCGCTGACCAACTGGGAAGTGTCTTCACTGACATTTTCAAACTGTCCCGGACTGAGTCTGTAATACCAGCCTGTTTCAAGCAGACCACCACAGTCCCTCTGCACCAAGAGCACTAAGGTAACCTCTCTGAATGACTACCGACCCGTAGCACTCACGTCTGTAGCCATGAAGTGCTTTGAAAGGCTGGTCAAGGCCCACATCAACAACATTATCCCAGAAACCCTAGACCCACTCCAATTTGCATACCGGCCCAACAGATCCACAGATGATGCAATCTCCATTGCACTCCACACCGCCCTTTCCCACCTGGACAAAAGGAACACCTATGTGAGAATGCTATTCATTGACTACAGCTCAGAGTTCAACACCATAGTGCCCTCAAAGCTCATCACTAAGCTAAGGACCCTGGGACTAAACACCTCCCTCCGCAACTGGATCCTGAACTTTCTGACGGGCCGCCCCCAAGTGGTAAGGGGAGGTAACAACACAGCCGCCATGCTGATCCTCAACACGGAGACCACTCAGAGGTGCGTGCTCAGTCCCCTCCTGTACTCACTGTCCACTCATGACTGCATGGCCAGGCATGACTCCAAAACCATTATTAAGTTTACCGATGACACAACAGTGGTAGCGCAACAGTGGTAACTTTGCCTGATCACCTCCAACGATGAGACAGCCTATAGGGAGGAGGTCAGAGACCTGGCCTTGTGGTGCCAGAATAAGAACTTTTCCCCCAACGCGATCAAAACAAAAGGAGATGATTGTGGACTACAGGAAAAGGAGGACCGAGCACACCACCATTCTCATTGACAGTTTACACACTGATTTGGTGAGTGAGTTTAATAGGAAGTGCATTGGAGATGGTACCCACTGTGACTATTAAAACCTACCCTAACCAGAAACAGTGGATAGATGGCGGCATTCGCGCAAAACTGAAAGAGCGAACCACCGCATTTAACCTTGGAAAGATGATTGAAAATATGGCTGAATATAAACAGTGTAGCTATTCCCTCCACAAGGCAATCAAACAAGCGAAATGTCGGTATAGAGACAAAGTGTAGTCGCAATTCAACAGGCTCATACACGAGACCTATGTGGCAGGGTCTGCAGGCAATTACAGACTACAAAAAGAAAACCAGCCATGTCACGGACACAGACGTCTTGCTTCCAGACAAACTAAACACCTTCTTTGCCCGCTTTGAGGATAATACAGTGTAACCGACGCGGCCCGCTACCAAGGACTGCGGGCCTCTCCTCTCCTTCTCCGTGGCAGACGTGAGTAAGACATTTAAACATGTTAACCCTAGCCGCATCCTCGGAGCATGCGCAGACCAGCTGGCTGATGTGCCATTACATGGGCTTGCTCCTACCTATCTCTCTGATTTGGTCCTGCTGTACATACCTACACGTATGCTACGGTCACAAAACGCAGGCCTCCTAATTGTCCCTAGAATTTCTAAGCAAACAGCTGGAGTCAGGGCTTTCTCCTATAGAGCTCCATTTTTATGGAATGGTCTGCCTACCCATGTGAGAGACGCAAACTTGGTCTCAACCTTTAAGTCTTTACTTAAAAAAAATAAAACATTTAGAGTGTGGATCAGCTTAATATTGCGGAAAGAATGTTGCTTCCAATGTAATTGTCTGCATCATTTCCAATCCCCCATATTTTTTCGGTAAATATATACAGTGGGGCAAAAAAGTATTTAGTCAGCCACCAATTGTGTAAGTTCTCCCACTTAAAAGGATGAGAGAGGCCTGTAATTTTCATCATATGTACACTTCAACTATGACAGACAAAACAAAGAAAAAAAATGCAGAAAATCACATTGTAGGATTTTTAATGAATTTATTTGCAAATGATGGTGGAAAATAAGTATTTGGTCACCTACAAACAAGTAAGATTTCTGGTTCTCACAGACCTGTAAATTCTTCTTTAAGAGGCTCCTCTGTCCTCCACTCGTTACCTGTATTAATGGCACCTGTTTGAACTTGTTATCAGTATATAAGACACCTGTCCACAAACTCAAACAGTCACACTCCAAACTCCATTATGGCCAAGACCAAAGAGCTGTCAAAGGACACCAGAAACAAAATTGTAGACCTGCACCAGGCTGGGAAGACTGAATCTGCAATAGGTAAGCAGCTTGGTTTGAAGAAATCAACTGTGGGAGCAATTATTGGGAAATGGAAGACATACTGATAATCTCCCTCGATCTGGGGCTCCACGCAAGATCTCACCCTGTGGGGTCAAAATGATCACAAGAACGGTGAGCAAAAATCCCAGAACCACACGGTGGGACCTAGTGAATGACCTGCAGACAGCTGGGACCAAAGTAACAAAGCCTACCATCAGTAACACACTGCGCCGCCAGGGACTCAAATCCTGCAGTGCCAGACGTGCCCCCCTGCTTAAGCCAGTACATGTCCAGGCCCGTCTGAAGTTTGCTAGAGAGCATTTGGATGATCCAGAAGAAGATTGGGAGAATGTCATATGGTCAGATGAAACCAAAATATAACTTTTTGGTAAAAACTTGTTGTGTTTGGAGGACAAATAATGCTGAGTTGCATCCAAAGAACACCATACCTACTGTGAAGCATGGGGGTGGAATTTTCTGGATTTTATTTTCTTATTTTGTCTGTCATAGTTGAAGTGATGATGAAAATTACAGGCCTCTCTCATCTTTTTAAGTGGGAGAACTTGCACAATTGGTGGCTGACTAAATACTTTTTTGCCCCACTGTATATCCATACACGCATGCATATATATACACATATATACATACACATACTTATATAGACATACATACTTTTTAAAGAATATACCTTTATTATTTTTCCCCGCAAACCCTTCCGCCGATCCCCCAATTGTAGTAAACTAATAAACACTTCTGCTTCTACCTTCAATCCATACATACTCATCTCTTCAGTGGGTCATATGATTGAGTGTAGTCTGGCCCAGGAGTGTGAAGGTGAACGGAAAGGCTCTAGAGCAACGAACCGCCCTTGCTGTCTCTGCCTGGCCGGTTCCCCTCTTTCCGCTGGGATTCTCTGCCTCTAACCCTATTACAGGGGCTGAGTCACTGGCTTACTAGGGCTCTTTCATACCGTCCCTAGGAGGGGTGCGTCACTTGAGTGGGTTGAGTCACTGATGTGATCTTCCTGTCTGGCTTGGCGCCCCCCCTTGGGTTGTGCCGTGGCGGAGAACTTTGTGGGCTATACTCGGCCTTGTCTCAGGATGGTAAATTGGTGGTTGAAGATATCCCTCTAGTGGTGTGGGGGCTGTGCTTTGGCAAAGTGGGTGGGGTTGTATCTTTCCTGTTTGGCCCTGTCCGGGGGTGTCCTCGGATGGAGCCACAGTGTCTCTTGAGCCCTCGTGTCTCAACCTCCAGTATTTATGCTGCAGTAAGTTAATGTGTCGGGGGGCTAGGGTCAGTTTGTTATATCTGGAGTACTTCTCCTGTCCTATCTGGTGTCCTGTGTGAATTTAAAGTATGCTCTCTCTAATTCTCTCTTTCTCTCTTTCTTTCTCTCTCTTGGAGGACCTGAGCCCTAGGACCATGCCTCAGGACTACCTGACATGATGACTCCTTGCTGTCCCCAGTCCACCTGGCTGTGCTGCTGCTCCAGTTTCAACTGTTCTGCCTGTGATTATTATTATTTGACCATGCTGGTCATTTATGAACATTTGAACATCTTGGCCATGTTCTGTTACAATCTCCACCTGGCACAGCCAGAAGAGGACTGGCCACCCCACATAGCCTGGTTCCTCTCTAGGTTTCTTCCTAGGTTTTGGCCTTTCTAGGGAGTTTTTCCTAGCCACTGTGCTTCTACACCTGCATTGCTTGCTGTTTGGGGTTTTAGGCTGGGTTTCTGTACAGCACTTTGAGATATCAGCTGATGTACGAAGGGCTATACAAATAAATTTGATTTGATTTGATTTATCGACATATTCCATCGCTCCCTATCCCAGTCT